>NC_142031.1:28653513-28966638 GCF_982192425.1 Myodes glareolus | reverse complement strand
GTCTAAACTCACAGCACAGGTACTTTAAGGCGGGCATGTAAAGGGGCCCTAATTTGTGGTGAGAGAATGCTAGGAAAGAAAGTACTCAGAGCCCAGCTGGCGCCTGAATGTGTTCATGATGAAAGAAGCCTGGGGAGTGGGCAGACCCACAAGAACCCTGCGTGACCCCAGGATAGGGATCCGGGAAGACACGCAGGCAAAATTTGAGGCCAGTATGAGGAGTTTTGGATTTTGTTCCAAGCATAGTTGAAACCCAGTGAAGGGATTTTAGTACTAAAGTAACTTGGTTTGGGGTAGTTCAAGTCCCAGTTCCAGGTTTAACCACATTACGGAGAAAAAAATAACAATTCAGTGGTTGTTCTTGAAAAAAGGAGAGTTCATGGGGTCTAAAAATAAAGTCAGTCCTATTAGGTAGTGTGTCCAAACACTTCAGATGTGCTGTTTGGTCATGTTTGAGGAGAGTCGCTTCATTTAAAGCAGAGCCTTCCCATCGCAGGTTACTGCGAGATCTGAACCGACTATGAAACCACAGTGGGTCATGGTACAAGGGGATTTTAGTGAACTCAGGGGAAAGAGTGTGGCATAGTTAGGGTTTTCATTGCTGTGAAGAGACACCATGACCACGGCCACAGGAAGGGGTGGCTCGAATACAGTTTCAGAGGCTCAGTCCATTGTCATCATGACCTAAAGCATGGTGGTGTGCATGTAGACACAGTGCTGGAGCTGAGAGTGCTACATCCTGTGGGCAACAGGAAGTCAACTGAGACACTAGCTGGTCTCCTGAGCATAGGAAACATCTAAGCCTGCCCCTACAGTGACACACTCTCTCTAACAAGGCCATACCCTCGCCAACAAAGCCACACCTCCTAATAGTGCCACTCCCTGTGAGATTATAGGAGCCAATTACATTCAAACCGCCACACACTGTCAGAGCATCTTCTAATTTCAGCTCAAGGGATATCTTAAAACTCACTCAGAACTTACTGCGCGAGGCGAGGTGTTTCGTTGAGAACAAACCGGCTAGTGTCACGGCTAGCACCATCCCTTTCTTATCATCGTTTCCATCCCATTTTCCCCTCCATTTCTTGGGAATTTTGTAAGCAGAAGAAGCTTAAACTGCTCTTGTAGGCTATGGGCACTAAAGATTTCTGAGGGGGAAAAAAGCTTATTTCATCTTTGTCTTTTTTTCTCATTGTGTGTGTGGTGTGAGTTTATGTGTATGATATGTGTGTGTGCATCTTCATTTGTATGCAAACACACCACTTGAGTGTGAAAGTCAGAGAATAACCTCAGATGTTGGTTCTTACTTTCCGTCATGTGTGAAACAGGGTTTCTTTTTGTTGTTCGGAGTACATATGCTAAGCAAGCTGGCTCAAAGGCTTCTGAGGAGTCTCCTGTCTCTGCTTCCTGTGTTGAGGTAACTGGGCTAGCAGGGGTGCCATGTCGTCTTTCAGTTGGTTTCAAGGATTTACATTCACGTTGTCAGGCTTGTTCAGCAAGCACTTTGCCCACTGAGTCATCTCCCTGCTGTATTTCATTTTGACTTTGTGTTTATTTGTAATACTTTCCTGTAAGTATTTTGTAATATTTTACTTACATTGGAATGAATCACAATCCATTCCCTAAAACAAAGCGAGACAGATGTGTGAGAAGATAGACAACATTTTTATTAGAATGACTTCCCACTGACCTAAAAAAAAGAAACAACTGGACCACCTATAAGACAGTGCCAATCAGTGGGGAACACCGAATGCTCCCTTCCTGTGGACGTCTTTAGGAGAATGGAGAGCTAATATTTCACATGCTGTAACTGAAAGCACCAGTAATATTGAAAATGTTTTGTTTGTCTTCAAAAGGGGAGAAACAGCTTCTGGGCATTGAGTGTGATGTCATCAGCCTGTAATCTCAGTACTTGGACGGTATCAGGAGGACAAGGGTTCAATGCCAACCTGGGCTATAGAGTGGAATCTGTCTAAACAATAACAACAAACAAATTTCAGTGGTCTGAACAATATCTTGTGCTTTCTTTCTTCTCACAGGATAATTTATGATAGACCACACTTTTCTCTACACCGCAGAAAATTGTTAGATCCCTAAGTTTGGATCTGTTTGAACATTTTCCGGAGCACTCTGTAACGATCTTGTTTTTGCTAGCAGCACTTCCCCATGCAATATCTACATCCCTTTCATCATAACCAATCTCCTATAAAACTCCACATAGACTAGTCACAAAGAGCAAAGGAGCAACGCACTTCCTTGCTTTGCTGTCTGGACCCTGCAGTGACCATTCGTTGAGAGACTTTAAAAGGAGTTATATAATTGTTCACTGATCATTGTGATTTGTATACATCTGTTATGGCCATATGGTTTATGTAGTTACTTGATTAGTTCTGCACAGCAACCTGATGCTTGAATTGTCCTGATGGAATAGTGTTAATGATCAGCCCTGAAATAGCAGCTGAAATTGGTGTGTAGTGGAACTGTGTAAAGTGCAGACTGCCTATGTCTAAGTTGATGTTTTGAAACTGGACATGGTGGCTCACCTCTGTAACTCCAACATTTGGGAAACTGAGGGGGCAGAAACAATGTGAGTTTAAGGTCAACTTGGACTACAAAGTGAGACTTTGTCTCAGATAGATGGGTGACCGATAGATAGATAGATAGATAGATAGATAGATAGATAGATAGATAGAATAAAATGATGTTTTCATATATATGAAGGAAAATAGTTGAGGGGTAGTAAATGAGCCTTCTGGATACCTATTTTTTCTGTATCAATATATATGTCACCTTCAAACAGAACATTCCATTTAGAATTGGCCTTGTACACAAGTTTATTTGTTAATTTTTGTTTATTTTGTTCGTTTTTGAGATGGTCTCACTCTGTAGTTTTATCTGGCCTCACTCTTGTAATAATCCTCATGCTTCAGGCTGCTAAGTCAGGCACTACTTTAAAGGTGCAGCTAAAAGATTAAATGCTATCATTACTTTCTTGGTAAATACATTAGGCATTGATCTGGATTTCAGGTTCCTAGAGTGTTTTCAAGCCAGAGTTAGTGAAATGATTCAGTGGATAAAGGCACTTACCTAAAGTTCAATCCCCAGAATACACATAAAAGTGGAAAGAGAACCAACTACACAAAGAAGTCTTCCCTGACCTCTGTACACATGTAGCACAAATGTACCCTTTATATATACATCATCCATACACAAACACAATAATAATAAAATTGAATTTAAGATTTCAAAGAGTACTTTCAAGTCAGGCTTGGGGATACAGGCATGTAATCACAACTACTGTGGAGACTGAGACAGGAGGGCATCATGTTCAAGGACAGCTTGGGCCATAGATTGAGTCCAGACCTGCTTGGAATGATTTAGCAAGTGTAACTGGAGGTTTCTCGTCCTGCCTGGTCCTGCAGCCACTCTTAAAATAACCACTCAGAGGCTTGATATTAATCACAAACTGATCAGCCTATTAGCTCAGGTTTATTATTAACTAGCTCTTACAAGTTAAATTAACTCATTTTTATCAGCCTATGTATTGTCACATGGGCATGGTGCTACCTCACATCTTGCTTCTCCTGTGGCTGCTTGCTTCTCCCTCGATTCCACCTTCCTTTTTCCTGTATTCAGTTTGGCTTTTCCACCCAGCTATATTCTTCCCTGCCATAGGCCAAAGCAGCTTCTTGATTAACCAATGGTGATAAAACATATTCACAGCATACAGAGGGGCAACCCACATAAAGCAAGCCCCTGTCTAAAATGAAGGATAAGGTCAATTATAATTCTATACAGTAGGGGATAAAACATCAAAAATTAAATGTTTATTTGTGACAGGATGTCACTATGTATCCCAGGTTGACTGTGAACTCGGGATCCTCCTGCCTCGACCTCTGAAGTACAGGCTTGTGTCACCATACCTACCTGTACTACCTTTTATTTATTTGCCTTGCTTTGTTGCCGCCTTCACTGTGGTATTAAATGGGGGTGACTGTAGGAAGCGCTTCATCTCATGGAGAAAACTATGAAGAATAGTTGTTGAACTGTGCAGATGCAGCCAGCACTTCCTTTTCAGAGCAGCTGCCAAGATGGCTGAAGTAGAGCAGCAGAAGTGAACCTTCTACAAGTCCACCTACTGCTGTGTGGACCTGGACCAACTGCTACACTTGTCCTATAAGCAGCTGATGTAGTTGTACAGGCCCTACAGATGTGGCACCTGAACCGTGACCTGTGCGGAAGCAGTATTCTCAACTCAAGCACCGGAGAAGGAGATGTCACCCAAGGCGAAACCCAAGGTGGTGAAGACCTACCTCAGAGACAGGACCATTCTGCCAGAAGATGGTTGGCAGCATGGTGGGCATGTACAATGGCAAGATCAGGTGGAAATCAAACCAGAGACAATTGGTCACTACCTGGGCAAGTTCTTTATCACCTCTAAATTAGTGAAGCAGGGCGGGCTTGGTATCAGTGCTACTCACTCCTCCTGCTTCATCCCCCTCAAGTAGCTGTGGCCAATGAAGACTCACATTTAGTTCCTGGTGTGTATTGGCGTGGATGGGAGGATGATTGTGGTGCTGCAGAGATGGCTCAGTGGTTGAGAGCACTACTGCTCTTCCAGAGGACCCAGGTTCAATTCCCAGCATCCACATGGACTGCTCACAACTGTCTGAATTCGGTTCCAGGAGATCTGGCACCCTCAAAGACACATACATGTAGACAAAACGCCAATGCACATAAAATGAAAACAAACCTTTTTAAAAAAGAATGATTGTGGAACCAAAGATAACTTAATCAGTAAACTGCTTGCCACACCTAAATTGGAATCCTCAGTACCCACATAAGAAGTCACACATGATTGTGTGCACTTGGAACCCCAGCACTGTCAAGGCAGAAAGGTATGGATTCTTGGGGTGCAATGGCCAACCCAATCAGCAAGCCCATGGTCTCAGTCTGAGACTCTGTTACAAACAATAAGTTGGGTGACACCAGAAATCATCTTCCAGCCTTCATACATGCACATGTTCATGAACACACATGTGAACATATACATACAAAAGAATAAGTTTGTGGCTGGGGGGGATATGGCTTAGTGGTAGAAGTTACTGTGTGTGTGAGGCCCTAGGTTCAATCCTCCATCTAAAAATAGAGAGTGGTGCTTGCTCTGGGGTTTTTGTTTTGGTGATGGTTGTTTTTATTATGCAAGGTCTCACTCAGTATCAGAAGACTAGCACAAATCCCCGGTTGATCCCAAACACATCATCCACCTGCCTCTCCTCATGATTACAGATGCATGCTATAGGCCTAGGCTATGCTAGACTTTTTTAAAAATGGAGTCAATATTAGATTAGTCTGGCCTAAAGCTCACAATGTAGCCCAGCCAGGCCTCAATCTTCCTGCCTCACCCTCACACCTGGTAGGACTATAGGCATGAGCCACCATGACCTGCTGCTCTAAGTTTTTACTAACATATTTTAATCAGACTCTTCTATTCCAAGTTACTAAAGGACTTTGTTATTCATGAATACTGGATTTTAACAAAAAGTTTTTGCAAATCTGTAAATGATCATATAATTTTCCCATTTAATCTTCCAATGTAACAAATTATTATGATTCTGGTGTTTTATTAAACTTAGGTTGTAACTGGAGGTTCCTCTCCCACCTGCCAGTTCCCGAATATCCACTCTGAGGCTTGATATTAATTAGAAACTGGTTGACTGGTGACTCAGGATTTTTGTTAACTAGCTTTTACATCTTAAATGAACCCATTTCTATTATTTTATATTTTACATGAGGCTCATGGCTTGTTACCTCACATCTTGCTTCTCTGGGGGCTGCTGGTGCCTTCTTTTTCCCTGTATCTGGTTGGATTTCCCACCTAACTACATTCTGCCCTGCCATAGGCCAAAGTAGCTTTTTTTATTAACCAACTATAATGAAATATATTCACAGCATACAGAGGGACATCCCACATCATTAGGTTCTCTGGTTTCTTTCTTTCAAGACTAGTTTTTCTTACTCTGTAACCCAAGTCAGTCTCAAACTAGAAGCAACTCTCCTGCCCCAGCCTCCCAAATGCTGAGGTTAGAGGTGTGTGTAAGCCATCATTCCTAACTAACATTATGCTTCTGAAATAAACCCAATTTGGTTATAATATGTTATTTTTATGTCATGTGTATAAGTGTTATGCCTGCATGTGTGTCTGTGCACCACTTGAGTGTGTCTGGTGCTGAAAAGGCCTACAGAGGATACAGATCCCCAGGGACTGGTGTCACACACAGTTATGGGCTATCATATAGGTGCTGGGAATGAACCTGGGTCCTCTGGATGAGCAACAAGTGCTCTTTACTGCTGAACCATCTCTTCAGTCCATGATGCGTTATTCTTTTCACATGTTCCTAGCTTTAATATTCTTCTCTTGCTTGGGACTTTTATATCTAAGTTCACAAATAAAAATTATCTTACTTTTCTCCTTTTTATTAACAAAAAAATTGTTCTTTGACAATTTTATATATGTATATAATGCATTCTGGTTACTCTCCACCCTGTCATCTTCTCTTATTTCCTTTCTCTTTCCCATGTTTACTAGTTTTTGTTTTGTTTAGTGTCCTACAGAATTCAAGTAGGGTCATCTGTGTGATCCTGAGCTTAGCAGTTTGTATATAACTGGTGTTTTTGATCTTAGTCATTCTGACGGGTGTAAGATGGTATCTCACAGTTGTTTTGATTTGCATGTAAAAGAATGAAAATATATACATATCTATCCCCATGCACAAATGGATTAAAGACTTCAGTATAAATCTGACCACACTGAACCTGATAGAAGAGAAAGTGAGACGTAGCCTTCAATGCATGGGCACAGGAGACCACTTCCTAAATATAACACCAGTAGCACAGACACTGAGAGCAACAATAAACAAATGGGACCTCCTGAAACTGAGAATCTTCTGCAAAGCAAAGGACACAAATCAATAAGACAAAAAGGCAGCCTACTGAAAGACATTTTTTCAACTATGTTCATAGCAGCATTATTTGTAATAGCCAGAACCTGGAAACAACCTAGATACCCCTCAACCGAAGAATGTATTTAAAAAATGTGGTACATTTACACATTAGAGTAATCCAGTTTTATGAAAACCAGTCATTTCTTTTTCTTCTCCTGTAGGTTTAGAAATATCAGTTATTCAAGTGGTGGCTACAGTTCCGCACTGGTGTGGCTGCCATGAATCGAAGAAGAACTGGTGGCAGAGGCACCGCTCCTACCACGAAGATAAGTCACCAACCTCCGAGGCTGCTCATTGTGCATATCACTGCACCCTCCTGGGCCGACATCTGCCCCAACCTCTGTGAGGCCTTACAGAACTTCTTCTCCATCACCTGCAATTTGATGGGCCCCAGCCGCATGTCTCTGTTCAGCTTATACACAGTACAAAACCAGCATGAGTGTGTCCTCCCGTTTGTGGTAAGTCTATCTGCACTCATGGTGTCCCGAAAGCAAATGAGATTTCCGCAGCAGAGCCCGCGGTTGTTATCACTTAAAGTGAAAACCACATTGGTCCCTCGTTTCTAGTGGGCCCACAAGAACCAGAAGTCTTCCTGTGGGGGAGGGGGCCGGTGCTGCAAGAAGAAAGTCTCTGAGCTGGTAATTTGGGGGTTGAAAAAGGCTGCATACCACCCCTCTACTCCAGGAGAGAGGAGAGACCTTTGCAGCTGCAGTTCCTTGGAATGTAAACAGCTGGATCCTTTTGCCCTCTTTGAAATGTAAACACTTAGAGAAGTTTCTAAATCTCTTCAGAGGTCTGGGTATTCAGTCACTCTCTTTCTCCAGAATTTGTCCTGGGGCGAAACCCAAGGCCCTAATTCTCTTTGCTCAGAAAATCCTAACCGCAAAACAGAAACTATTTTACCTGTACTACACTCGGGTGAAACTTTAATTCCTTCAGGTAAAACACCACTTAAGGATTTAGAAGTGACTGAGGCAGGGACCATTATCTTTACAAAGCTCCCTCACAATTAACTACTCTCCTCCTCAAAGAAAATTCAAGTCTTTCTGTTCTCTTAGACAGAATTCAAAATCACATCACAATTCAAAATTACAAAAGTCTTCTTTGAGTCATTCTTGCTGCTAATTCAGTGGACATAGATTCTGTCTTTAAGGTAACCGAAGGAAGGAATTTCACAGATTTGTTACAGATTGTGTGTGTAAGACTGAACTAAAATCCACTCGCTTTTTAATTAATGTCTCATTCTCCTCATTCAAAGTGGGAATATAATATCTCCTTCAGTACTATAAGGTGTTTGCCTTTGCTTTCTACTGCTGTAATCAAACACCATGACTAGAAACAACTTGGAGGGGTCGATGCAAAAACTACAGCTCTTGTCTTAAAGGGAATAAGATAGTTTAGTCACTTTGAGTGACCACAGTCAGGGAACACAAATTCAAGTTACCCCAAATTCCATGTTTCAATGTGGAAGCAGTTTTAGGAAGTTTTATAGGACAAGAAAAATTATAAATCAAGGCAAGTTTGATGGATTCATCTGAATGCGGTTACAGAGAGGTGGGGGAAACTTTACTACAGGCCCAAGAGTTATCTAATGACATTCTTAGTCTGAATTGGTAGAAGCTCGGTGGTCTGCTAAGTTAATAGATACTAAAGGCTTTACTCTATTAGTCATAAGATGTTAATTGCCACACAGAGGCAGGCAAGGAATGGTTTCCAGAGGGCTGGAACTAGTCCACAATAAGGTTATTAGCCTTTGGACTTGCAACATTCTGATCTCTATGCGGTACTGAAATTCTAACCAGTCAATCAGTCTCTGAAGACACAGCTTCTTCTCAGGAGTTCTTGTTCACAGAGGAAAAAAGTTTGTTGGACTCACATGTTCGGATCCCAGTTCATCCTGAAGGGAAGGAAGTCAGGGCAGGAACTCTAGGCAGGAACTGAAGTAGAAGCCATGAAGGGGTACTGCTTTCTGGGTTGCTCCTCAAGGCTTGCTCAGACTGCTTTGTTATACAAGCCAGGACCAAGCTGCCTAGGAATGGCACCATCCATAATGGGTGGGGCCCTTCCATGTCAACTGTCAATCAAGAAAATGTCCTACATGTCTACAGGCCAGTCTGATGGAGGCATTTTCTCAACTGAGCTTCCCTCTTCCAAGATTGCCCCAGCTTCTGTCAAATTGACAAAAATAAATAAATAAATAAAAAGGAAAGAAGGAAGGAAGGAAAAAAACCACTAACCAACACAATTGCCAGCTTTATATTTTATGCTTTTTGGGTTACAGCTTTGTAAAAATTTAAGATATCTGGATTACTTTGACTATACTTTGGGTTTATAGAACCCGGGTATTGTGTCTCAAAATGAATCCTACAGGGAAAGGTCTTTTGGGGTTTTGTTTGTTTGTTTGTTTTTTGGGGGGTGTTGCTTTTAGTTTCTTAGACAGGGTTTCTCTGTGTAACCACAATGACTGTCCTGGAACTCGCTTAGGAAGGCCAGCTGGCGTAGAACTCACAGAGATCCACCTACCTCAGTCTCCAAGATTAAAGGTGTGAGCTACCACCACCCCGTCAGGGAAAGGATTTTATGTAAACACTCTGAGTAATTAGTCTGTACATTGTTGTTTCAGCTGAATTGGGATAGGAAATCATTAAAATTAATTAAGGGGATGCTGGAGAGATGGCTCAGTGGTTAAGAGCACTGCCTGCTCTTCCAGCGGTCCTGAGTTCAATTCCTAGCAACCACATGGTGGCTCACAGTCATCTGTAATGAGGTCTGGTGCCCTCTTCTGGTCTGCAGGCATACATGCAGACAGAACACTATACATAATAAATAAATACATCTTTTAAAAAATTAAATTAAATTAAGGAGTTCAGCTGATACTTTCTACAAGTTGAGTAGAATTTGGTTCCTCAGATCATTAACTTTTTCTGCCAGATTATACTAAAATGTGGTGTCTTAACATAATAAACATTTATTATCTCATGATTATTGTGAATTAAAAAATACATAAGCAGTTCATGTAGGTAGCTCAGGCATGGAGAGTCTCAGGAGGTTGTTTTAAATATGGCAGCCATGATTGTAGTCTTCTGAAAGCTTGACTAGAGCAGGAGGAGCAGGTTCTAAAGCAGAACACTCAGATGAAAATTAGAAGTTCATGTTTCCTCACCACCTGGATCTCTCCATAGAGTTATTTGCATGGTCTCATTTTAGCTCTTCCGCAAGCAGTTGAGAGAACGAGAAAGAGAGAGAGAGAGAGGAGAGAGGATATGTTTTATGTTCTGGCCACCAAAAGTTCGCTTCTTCCACATTCCATTCATCCGAAACAAGTCATTGTTCCACCCAGGCAAAGCAACAAGGACCAGATGTACCTGCTTGCCTGAAATAACCGAAAAGAAACACGTGACGAGGGGCTGCAGAGATAGTTCACAGTTAAGGAGCTTGCCTGCATGAGCGTGAGACCTGAGTTCAAGGGCCTGTTTTGAGCATGGGCACACACAGTTAAAGCTGGCCCTGCTGGCTCAAGGATGAGGACCTGAGCCCTGAGTAAAGAGCTGGGTGTGGTGTGTGCTTGTTACCCCAGCGCTGGAGAGGCAGAGACAGGAGGGTTCCTGGTGCTCTGAGACCCGGGCTCAACAGGATAAAATAAAAAGGAGATGGCTCCTATAATGACGAATCTTGGTTGTCAACTTGACACACCTGGGAAGAAGAAACCTTAACGGCAGAATTGCCTCCCTCAGATTGGCATGTGGGAGCATTTTCTTGATTGCTAACTGATGTAGGAGGACCTAGCCTCCTGTGGACAGTGCCTCCCTGGACTGCATAAGCCAGTCAGGTAGCTGAGCAAGTCAGTGGGCGGCACTCCTCCAAGGCCTTCTCTTCAGTTCCTGAGTTCCCGCCCCAGCTTCCCTCCAAGGCCTTCACTTCAGTTCCTGAGTTCCTGCCCCAGCTTCCCTCCAAGGCCTTCTCTTCAGTTCCTGAGTTCCTGCCCCAGCTTCCCTCAGGGCTGGACCATAAGCTATAAATTAAAATAACCCTTCCCTCCCCCGAGTCGTGATGTTTATCACAGCAACAAAAAGCAAACTAGGACAGTGTCTGAGGCGTGACACTGGAGGTTGACCTCTGACCTCCACACACGCGGGCACACACACACTTCTCAGGACACTGTACTCATCACGTAGTACAATGAGGGGAACCTTGGGCTGTCACAGTCTACTCTTAAGTTTCCAAGCCTCAGCACAGAAGAGAAAACCAGGCAGGTGCCAGCCGTCCTCTTGGGTCTAGAAGTGGGCTCTGGGGCTTCAAAGAGACCAAGGTAGCTAGAGGAGAAGAACTATATATGGGAAAGGAAAGAGAATTCCCGTTTTCCCTTTTAAAGGAAGCTCTTTAAGGAGCTATATAAATCAGTCAAGTTGCAGGCAAGAACAGATGGCATACCCAAGCTGAAAAATTTTCAGAGATACAGAAAGAGAATATTTTCAGAAGTGAAGGTAGAATCAACAAAAGATAGTGTATCAGCCAGGCCACCCAAGACTAGAGAGAGCTGCCTTGTAGGATCTCTGACCTTTGTTAAAGAAAACTTAGTGACTCTTGTTAAAGCTCCATAGATTTTATTCAGGACCACTGCAGTAGGTACGAGGACCTTGACAATGGAATTTTGCTGTGGAGGAGAGTCTGAGCTCACCTAAGTACAGCAATGGTAAGTGGGGCTCCTGCAGGTAAATCCCCAGGTAGTCCCTCCCATTGGACAGGCCTTTTTAGAAGCAGGGCTGTGAGGAAACACTTGGAGGAAGTGCCTCCAAGGATACAGAACCAGGGAGAGAAAAGTGGACAGTGACCTGGAAGGCAAACAAAAACTTCCCGGTATCGTGTGCTGCGATAATTTTTCTTCAGGTGGCCATTTTTACATCAATTGATCGCTTAATCCCTCCATTAGGAAAGGCAGGCAGTTTTATACTAGAAACCATGAAGTAGTCAGGTGTGTCACTAAGCTGGGAAACAGAGCTGATGTGCCAGATGCCAAGGGGACCAACAAACCACAGGAAAGCATTAAGGTTATAATTGCCTCCTGAAAATGAATAGCCAAGAGTGTAACCTGGGCAAAGTGCCTGCTCCCCCATTCCGATTGCTGTTGGTGCTGCTGGTGGTAAATGTTGATTTCATTCCTTTGTTTATTTAAATTGATGTTACTCTGCCAACCAGCCTGGCCTGGCGATCAGTATCTGACTCGAGCTGGCTTCAAATTTGTGACAATTCCTCCAATTTAGTCTACTGACTGCTAGGATTACAGGTGGGAATAATCCACACCCAGTTTTTCCATTTTTCTCTGAAGGGTTGAGAGATGAATGCATTGGCACAGATCAGGCTCACTGTCGAATGAACCCCAGACAAAACTCTTTGGTGGTCTTATCAACCTGGGGTTAGAGAAAGCAAAGAGGGAGGACTAGCAGTAGAAAAGAACCAAGTCAGGCTAGAGGAAAGTGTATTCGTTTCCCTGTTTCTCTCAGAAGTCTTGACAGATGCCCTTGAGGAAAATGTAGCTGTAGGCCTCAGAGACCTAGGAATATAGGTGTCAGGGCGAGGGAGACAAATCTCCCAAGAACAGCCTGTGCCAGGGCAGCCTGTGTCCTTGGTCACATCCTTCAGGGAATTGACTGTATAACAGATCCAGCGTGGAAATTGCTCTTTCTCTTCCACCACTACCCCATAAAACCTGCCAGGTAGAGCCTTTTCATTGCCCATAGTAGTCAGTCCTGAAACATACACATACACACACACACACACACACACACACACACACACACACACACACACACTTAGGACTCCCCACCAGTACTCAGGAAAGATGACAAGTCAGAATTTCCTCCCTGGAGAATAAACTCAATACTAGTTAGAAACTTAAGAAAATTGCTGGACCGATGTGACCACATGATGTCTACCAACAATCCAGTCTACAGGGAAACAGGCCCTTAATCCCATTGTCACTGCACAATAAAGGCTGACATTTCCTGTCGGCAGGGAAACCTCAAAATGTAAATGCAGAAAAATACTGTATGGGGGATCATATCCGGGACAGACCCAAGATTACCCCTCACATTTAATTTTTTAGTATCATTAAATAATTCTGAACCTTTTATAAGGAATAATGACACAGAATTCATAATTAAAATATTAGAATTCCTTTCATAGCCATTGTGACATGAATATAAATAATTCTAACCCAGATGATTAATTTCCCTCCCAAAGAAGGATTCCAGAAGAATGTCCTTATAGTGAAACTCTTCCTAATTCCTTTAAATTTTTCATTATAAAGAATTATTGAAATTATGCATTGTCTACAAATGAGGTATTAGGGTTCAGAATGCTCTGGTCTGCCTATACTGCTTACTTTGTCATGCTTAGTAGCTGGCATTTGGTCATGTCAAGCAGCAGATAAGGGTACATACTAAGAAGAGACGCAGTGGATGAGTGTAACTGAGAGCAGCAGGAAAGGGAGGAGAAGGCAAGGAATTAATACTGCTAGAGAGACGATTTAAAGGAACCAGGTAAACATGGAGTTCTGAAGATAGAAACTACAACAGGTTCAAATCTCCCTAGTGTGCCAAGAAAAGCGGATATAAAAGGGAAAATAAAGTACACAGTGCAGTGATTTTTCTAAAAGCTATGAAACAAAGTGTTGAGGCTGGAGAGACGGCTCACAAGTTAAGAGCATGAACTGCTCTTTCAGAGGACCCGAGTTCAATTGCCAGACTTCAGTTCAGGGAATCTAACGCTCTTTTTGTTGTTTTGATTTTTCAGGACACGGTTTCTTTGTGTAGCCCTGGAACTCACTCTGTAGACCAGGCTGGCCTTGAACCCAGAAATACACTAGCCTCTGCCTACCAAGTGCTGGGATTAAAGGGGTGTACCACCACTCCCTGGTTTAGGAGGAAAGCTCCTTACTGACTTGTTCCCCAGTGCTTGCTCAGTCTAATTTCTTACACGACTCAGAGATACCAGTCCAGGGTTGGCACAGCCCATAGGAGGCTAGGCCCTCCTACATCAATCGTTAATCAAGAAAATACCACACAGACAAGCTAATAGAGCAGTCTGAGGGAAGCAATTCCTCTATTGTGGTTTCTTCTTCCCAGGTAACTCAAGTATGTGTTGATTTGACAGAGGCTAGCCAGCATACTGGGTTACTAAAGATTTGTGTCTTTGATTCCTTTTTCTCTGCAGCAAGTGAGAGGGAACTTCGTTAGGTTGCAGACCTGCATCTCAGAGCTGCGCACGCTTCAGGTAGAAGGTTGTTACAGACCCCATCATACCTTACTGCCACTGGCTGTAGAGGATGGGCTCCAACAGTTCAAACAGTTCAGCAGATACATGGCCACCAGTGCTACTACTCAGCCCAGTACTTCCCTGGAGGTAAGTGATGCTGCCTTTAGGGCACTAAGCCATTTCCCCATTTCCATCTGTGTAGGTGTTTCATATTTATTATCCTTATGTTGTTCTGTTTCATAGACATTGGATGTAATTTCAAGGTTAAATGTTCAGCTACCTGCAAGTAAAATATTATTTCCCTTTCCCATAACGAATTCAGTTCTTTTTTTCTTTTCTCCTCAGTACTTTATCCTTTTTTTCTGTGCATGTGCATATGCACACGCACACACATGCATGTGTGTGTGTTTGTGTGTTGTGTTATGTGTGTGTTGGATACTCAGACCTGGAGTTATATGCAGTTGTAAGTTGCCCAGAAAAGCACTAGGAACTGTTTAGCATGAATAATAAAAATCCAGAGAAAGATATTGGGGTTCAACCTGAAGTTCAGAAAAGCAAAGCAGCAGCCAAACCACTAGAGAGCTCTTACTTCTATGAAATCTTCAGACTAAAAGAGAGCACGTTCCTGTCTCATCCTACCTTATATTCCTCTTTATTACTGGGATTAAAAGTGTGCTCCACCACTGCCCAGCCTCTGTGGTTAACTTGTGTTGCTGCTGGGATTAAAGGTGTGTGTCACCGCTGTCTGGCCAGTATGGCTGACTAGTGTGGCTATTTTGTGTTCTGTTCTTCAGGCAAGTTTTATTTATTAAAATAAATATCACTACATTTCCCCTTTTTAGTCTAAAATGATAAAGAAGGCTATAACTAATATAAGATAAACTATAAATGATAAGTACAATAATTATATACAATATATACAGGCAATAAATACATCAGCAATGTCTAGTCCATTTGCATTTGACGAATTCAGAGAAAATACTCCATATCTATCCTATCTTGGTGAGTCCAAAGTCTTGTACCTAATTTACTTTCTATCATAACTTGATTTCTGTGTCTGGTAAACAAGGAAAATTGTAACTGTAACTATCTAGTCTTCAACTCCCTCAGAGACCCAAGAAGGAAATAATAGTAACTGAGTAAGCAGGAAGTGCAAGTAAGAAAGTTCCAAAAACTGTGAGTAATGACAAAAACAGCTGTCTTCCTGGACAGTCACCCAAAGTTCCTCTGCAATGTTGGGGTATCCATCTTCGGCCTACAAGCCTAGCTTATCAACAGACTTTCTGTAAAGCAGAATATTCTGAAGGGCTCTCCCTCCTTGTCTTGACAGTGTTTGGTAGTCACTTTCTTTTGTGTCTTGCTTGTCCAATAAGGACAACATACTGTCAGCAGTCGAGGCAAGGGCACTTTCTTGCCCAATGGCTTACTTTTGCCACAAAGAAAGTAAACTCCATGTGTAGTTTCTTCAGTGCCCATTATCTTCTCTGAAGTGTATTGGTGCTGCCAGGAGCAGACATGTCTCATTGCCAGAAAAAAAAAACAAAAAAACTATGTTATTAAAGCATTTTAAATGCCATATTCTGTAGATCTCTGAAATGTTTGAAGATAACCTGTCTATCTAAAATATATCTTTGTTTGACCTTGAAAACATACTTAATGGGGCTGGAAAGATGACTCAGCGGTTAAGAGCACTGCTTGTTCTTCCAAAGGTCCTGAGTTCAATTCCCAGCAACTACTTGGTGGCTCACCACCATCTGTAATGAGATCTGGTGCCCTCTTCTGACCTGTAGGCATACATGCAGACAGAATATGAGAATACTGTACACATAATAAATAAATAAATAACATACTTAATGTGACTACAAGTTCAATTATAATAGGTGATTAACTACTAATCTGCATTTCCTTATTATCCTAAACATCTGGTAATAATAATTTTCAAGACTAGAAATTTACATTACATTGTTAAATGAGTTATATAGGCACAATAGCTTGAACTAGAGTAGAAATGATGTACAGTATGTTCTAACAAAATAATAATATCAAATATACAAAATTTGTATACAATTTATATGCATAATTTATATATAAATTGTATAAAATCCAATCCAATATAAAACTAGTAATTACTTTTTAAAAGTAAATTCAATAATCTACCATTTTATCCTATCATATCTATATCCCCCTTTTTTCACAACAAGAGCTCTAAATCTAATCTCCTTTGTTCAACTTTCCTCCTAGCCATAATCAATAACAACTTGTAACCAAACTCCCTAAGTAATGCTAAATATCCATAACTCATTAAGCAACCAAAACCCACCACCCCACCTTTTGGGAATATAGGCATTGTATTTTTAAATTTACTTCCTGCTGTCTTGGGATGAAGGTATCTTTAGGAGATCCTGAACAGAAAAATTTGGGTTAATTGTCAAATCCTGGGAGAGGTAGCTGTATCATTTGCTGTCCAGTCTCTGCATAATGGAAAAGTGCAGGGCTTATCTCAAGTCCTGGCTAGAGCAGTCTGTGAGGCTGGATCATCTCAGGTAGCCACCTCAAAATTGTTCTGAGAAGTTTGTAGTCCAAAACCAATCTTTAAGTGGTGTTTTTCAGTTTAGTGGTATTATCATAGTCCTGGATGAATTGTCATTGTGAGGCTCCATCCTCTTTGGAGACTACAGAAGTCACTGTTAGACATGCTCATAGTTCACTGCAAAAGACTATAGAAACTCAAACCTGAAATCATGTACAGGAAGGTAGATGAAACTTTTTTTCTAGAATTAGTTAGTACTCTATATGACCATTAATACCATGACTATATATATATATATATATATATATATATATATATTCCTTAAGGCTTAAGAAAAGCCATATATATATATATATATATATAGCCTTAAGAAAAGCTGTTAAGGAGTTGATATAAAACCAAAGGATTATGAGATTTGTGGCAATAAAATAGTCCTTAAATATTTGTTTTTCTTCTGTCACATCAGATGACTCTTCTGACATGAGACAGATTTTGGCTTTCACTTTAATAAGCATGCTTGGGTTTAAAGAAGAGCCATACACCAACTCCAGAGTCAGCTTTGATCTTTAATTCTACTGGGAACACAGAAAGACCATTTGCATTATATGTCTGTAGAGAATAGAAGAAACAAACATTTGGGAGGATTTATGAAATTTTAACCTGTTGGAAATGTGATATAACAATAAGCCAATTACTCTTTTTCTTGAGACATTTTTTCTGAATGATTTGTTCTTTTTCTTCAGTTGTCTCATTTGTCCAGTGGTCTTCAGATTCCTTAGCTGGATACCTCTCTTCTCCTGAAAAGACAAAAACAAAACCCTTTCCCAACCCTAATTCTGGTTGAGATTCCCTTTTGACAAGTTATATTTGATCAAGTGAAAAGCCTTTATTAGTTTTATAGGTTAGTTTAGATTAAAGAATCATGCTGTTAGATGAACTATCATCTCTTCCCATTAAGAGGTTCTCTTGTTCAAATAGAATCTTTATCAATTTTGATAGTATCCATAACTTTTCTTCTCCTGTGGAAACAAAAGCAAAATCCCTTCCCCAATGTAATACATGTCCTGGTTTCCATTCTGAGGTCAGTACATCTTTAAAGTATATCGACTGATTTAATTCTGTAGTTTCTTTTCTACTGTCCAATGTTTCTCTGCAGCTGTTGTTCCCTTCTCATTAGCATTTAGAAAATTCAAAGTTAATAAAGCATTATTCAGTCTATTCCTATGGGTATTTATCATCCCTTTATGTTTATTTAACATATCCTTTACAGTTCAATTTGATCTTTCTATGACTGCCTGCCCTGTAGGATTTTGTGGTATACCTGTAATATGCTTTATATTATAATAAGCAAAAAGACTTTTATTTTCTTATAGACATATGCTGGAGCATTGTCTGTCTTTATTTGTACAGGTATACCCTTGATGGCCATAACTTCTAGCAAATGTGTGATTACTAGCTCAGCCTTTTTCTGACTCAAGGCATGTAATACAAGGGCTGGCTTGTTGGGGTTTCTGTCCTGCCCAGTTCCCACAGCCGTTATGCCCCAATGAAAATCACACAGAGAGTCTACATTAGATATAAACTGATTGGCTCATTAACTCAGGTTTTGTATTAGCTCTTATAACTTAATAAGATAATAATTAGCCCATTATTCTAGTATATGTTTGCCACATGTCTCGGTACCTTTTTCAGTGGAACAGGTCACATCTTGCTTCTTCCCTGATCTCGGCAGGGCTGCTGAGGGAGCTTCCTGCTTCCCAGAATTCTCCTATTCTCCTTGGCCACCTCTACTTCCTGTCTGGTTGTCCCACCTATACATCCTGCCTGGCTAATGGCCAATCAGCGTTTATTTAAAACATAATTGACAGAGTATAGAATTGTCCTATACCAAAGGCAGTTGCCCATTGAAAAACTGAATAAATATCAATGGTGAGGTACATATATTTTAGTTTTCCAAATTCTGCAAAATGGAACACATTCACCTGCCAGATTTCATTCCTTTGAGTACCCTTTGGGTTACTTCCTTCAGGTAGTGGTGTTTGGTTATATAAAGAACAAGTAGGACATTTCCTTATAATTTCCTTGCCTTGTTGCCATGCGATAGAAAAGTCTTTATGTAAACCTTTGCTATTGACATGATTTTTTTTAGTGAAATGTGGAGGCCTTCAGCACATTTCCAATCAATAATTGATTGATTTTGGCATTACCTTGTGTTAGAGGACCTGGCAGACAGACCCATATGGGATCAGATGTGTGTTATGTATATGGGATGATTCCTATTCCTAATTATATCTTGTAACTGAATAAATAATATAGTCAATTCTGTATCCTCTGATATAAATTCAACAGTTTCAATATGCAAAACAATTCTTTCTGAATATTGTGAATCATTAACAATGTTGAGAGGTTCTTTAAAATTCCTTAGTACCATAAGAATAGCATCTAATTCTGACTTTTGAGCAGAATCATAAGGGCTTTGATCCATTTTACTTAAATTTTCTGATTTGTAATCTGCCTTTCCTGATTGATTTGCATAAGTATAGAATGTTGGGGCTCCAGTATTGGTGTGTTATGTACAAAGTGAGGAAGGATTTATTAGTTCTCTTTATAAGTTGAATTCTCTTGTTTTTGTGATAATTGTTGATAATCTCTCCCAAAAAATTACTACAAGCTAACTCTTTGCCAAGGTTCACTTTCTTCCCATAATTTGTCAATTTCATCATTATTAAAAGGTACTATAATTTTTGCTGGGTCTATTCCTACTAATTGACAAGGTCTCAATTTTCCTTTTAGAATTGACTCAGAGACTTTTTCCATATTACTTTTTAATTTTTTACTTGGTTTATGTGGTTTAAAAAAGATACAGTCTAAAATAATATCTTCCCTCTGCATTAAAATTCCTGTAGGGGAACATTTGGAGGGTAATATGACCAGATGCATTTAAGATTCGGATTCACAGCAATTATCACATGTACTCACTGTAATGGATTTGTGAGCTTCCCGGCAGGCAGGAGGCAGCAAGTCCTGAGAGCAGCCAGTCCCGGGCAGGGCCCTGGGTACATCACGCAGCAGATCCCCAAAGGTGGCTAGTCCCCTGGGCATCCCCGGTGGCTAGCCATGTGGACAGTGGGTGGGCAGGGGCCAAACAAATAGGCACACCATGCAGATGGGTTTGCTGCAAGCTGCTGGGGTCCCGAAAGCAGCCAGTCCCAAGCAGGGACAGCATACAAGACTTCATGACAGATCTCCATGTGGCTGTGGCCGGCAGGCGAGAGAGTCAGATAAATATACCATACAGAGTAAAATTAGACATTTATTAGATAGGTTATGGAGGGGAAGGAAAAAGGGAAGAAGGAGAGAGAGAAAAAAAAGAGGAAAAAAGAGGGAGAGAGGCTGCCTCTCTGAGAGAGGGAACAGGAAGAGAGAGAATGGGGGGTCTGAGGCTGCAAGCAGGAAGGGAGTGGCGTGTGGCTTGTCTTTTAAAGAGACAGAATATTACACTCACTCATAAGTGGTTTTTAAGCATAAAGCAAAGAAAACCAGCCTACAAATCACAATCCCAGAGAACCTAGACAACAATGAGGACCCTAAGAGAGACACACATAAATCAAATCTACATGGGAACTAGAAAAAGACAAGATCTCCTGAGTAAATTGGGAGCATGGGGACCACGTGAGAGCATTGAAGGGGAGGGGAGAGGCAAGGAGGGGAGCAGAGAAAAATGTAGAGCTCAATAAAAATCAACAAAAATTTTTTTAAAAAAAGATTCAAATTCACATGAGCCACATGTGCCTTCTATAATTTCTCTTCAATCAAAGTCAATTCTCTCTCAGCTTCATCTGATAATTCCCTGGGGCTTTTTAAGTCCTTGTCGCCATCTAAGGTTTTTTTTTTTTTTTTTTAAATTAATCAGGTCATCAGGACCTATCCCAAAAAATGTGGGAAATGTCTCCTAGCAATCTTTGGAAGTCATTAAGAGTCTTCATTTCCTAATTTGTACCTTTTGGGGTCTAGTTTTAGTAAACCTATTTTATAACCTAAATAATTAATAGAATCCCCTCTTTGTATTTTTTCAAGAGCAATTTTTAATCCCCGCCAAGGCAAAATTTTCTTCTTTTAAAACATTCTTTCTAAAGTATCTGCATTTGAATGAGATAGCAAAATGTAATCCACATAATAGTAAACTATAAATTCAAGAAATTGCTTATGTATCATTTTCAATGGCTTAATTACAAAATACTGTCACCACAGTGAGGCTATTTAACATCCCCTGTGGGAAAATCTTCTGTTGATAGAGACCACTAGTTCATTTCCCGACCACCTTGACTTGAAATAATCACACAAAAACAATATTATTTAAATCATTGCTTGACCAATCACTTAAGCATATTGCTAACTAGCTCTTATGTCTTAAATTAACCCATTTCTATTATTTTATATTTTACTATGAGGCTTGTAGCCTACCAGCAAGGTTCCAGCTGACGACTCACATCTTTCTCCTCTGGCAGTTTCATGAATATATTCTGTTAAGCCGTTGGCCAAAAGCAGCTTTTTTATTCATTAATGAATAAAAGTAATACATATACAGAAGGACTTCCCACACCATTTCCCCTTTTCTGTTTAAATAAAAAAGAAGGTTTTAACTTTAACATAGTAAAATTACATATAAGAAAACAGGTATCAAGCAAGAATTACAGTACATGTTTGTATCTACTTTATCTTTTATCATAACTAAGGAAAACTGTAATTATAGCTATCTATTCTTCAAGTTCATCAAAGACCCCAGAAGGATATAATATTACCTAAGTTAAAGGAAGTGCATTGTAAGCAACTTCCAAAATTCTAGAATTGATGGAGACATCTTGCTGCCTGGACAGTCACTCAAATTTCTAGATTACATTTTTCAATGAGCTGCACAAACACAATACCTTAATCAAGAGCAGAAATATACATATAACAAAATTGATCTTAAATTTTTATGAACAAACCAAGATCCATACCAATGCAAAGTATCCATCTCTATAGCATATCCCCCTCTAAATGTAAAGTGTAACATGAGGGCCTGCTCGCTGGGGTTTCCGTCCTGCCTGGTTCTCACAGTCATTAGGTCCCAAATAATCACCCAGAAGGTCTACATAAGTTATAAAACAGATTGGCCCATTAGTTCAGGCTTCTTATTAGTTCTTTTAACTTATATTAACCCATTCTTCTTATCTATGTTAGCCATATGGCTCAGTACCTTTTTCAGCGGGGCAGGTCACATCTTCCTTCTGCTGTGTCTGGGCAGGACTGTGGAAAGAGCTTCCTTCTTCCCAGAATACTCCTGTTCTCATTGTCCCGCCTCTACTTGTCTGGTTGTCCCGTCTATACTTCCTGCCTGGCTACTGGCCAATCAGTGTTTATTTAAAACATAATTGACAGAATACAGAATTGTCCCACACCAGTAAAGAAACATTTATAAACAACATTTGGAAATTTGGGCCTAGTTCTCTCCAAACTGCTTCCTGCTTTTTATTGAGTGAAGTAATTTTTTAGGGGTGTTCATGGCAACCTTTCAGGGGATCTTGGTCCATCAAACCACATTAGTCTGGAAGGAATCCACAGGTTCTCATCCTCTGAGGAAACAAAAGAAGAACCTCTTTTCCAAAGCACAAATCCTTAGACCCAAATTTTGAAGTCAAGATAACTTTAAAATATATATGTTGGTTTAGCTTAGCAGCCCATACAATGAGATGTCTCTCTGTACTTAGCTCTTTCACAGTCAAAAAATTCAAAGAAAACACAATGATGTACATAATCAAGACTTTTTGTGTATTTTCTATCTTTACATGGCTTATTTTTCTGTACTCCTTTAATCTATGACTGTCCACTCTGTCTCCTTAAAGACTTTATCTTTTTTAAGCCATTTACTTCTTTTTATAACTGTCTATATTCTTTTTCTTCTCTCTCTCAAGCCTATGTACATTTATCCAACACTGTGACCCATTTAGAGGTCTTTTTTTCATCTGAATCTGTCTTTATTGTGTATCTGTAATTATTTTCTGAACAGGATCACCTTTTTTAAAAAAAAAAAAATGATAAGCAGGCACAGCTAGGACTAAGACTGCTTTGCCCTTTGGCTACACCCAGTCCAACATGGCAGAGGCATTTCAGTGCCTCTGCAAGCCATACAAACAACTCCAGTTTCAAGTATGCAGCGGGTCTATGTCATGCCATTAAGCAGTTTGTAACAGGGTGCTCACAAACCCCACTTAAATGCTTAGTCTCCTGAAAAAAAACAGAGCTGTTTGTGCAACTAGCATGAATCAGGAAGCCTTCTTAAAGGAGTCACACATTTTTTGCTACCATTGCTGAGTGAAGAAGTTCTATCTTAAAGTTGCCACCAGCAAACAGTCTATCTGGAAAAAAAAATAACTCTGTTATTTTGTGTCTAGAATTCCTTTTCAAGCTCTCTTAGGTTTTATGTGGATTTAGCTAGCACATGTTGGCACACCAATCTTCCATTGAGATCTCTTAGCAGGTTGAGAATTATTATAAGCAGGCACTGTGAATGCAAATTTTTCTTTGTCCTTTTCTTAAAAAGGTACAGTAAAGAAACAATCTTTTAAATCAATAACTATAAGAGGCCATCCTATAGGTAATAGGGAAGGCAAAGTAATTCCAGACTGTAGAGAGCCCATTGACTATATCACTTTATTAACAGATCTTAGATCTGTTACCATTCTCAATTTTTCAGATTTCTTTTTAACAAAAAATACAGGAGAATTCCAAGGGCTGATTGATTCTTCAATATGTTGAGCATCTGTACTAATTGTTCTAAAGCCCACAGTTTCTCTATTGTTAAAGGCCATTGCTTAACCCATACAGGTTTGTCTGTCAGTCATTTTAAAGGTAGAGCTGTTGGTGCCTTTGAAATATCAGCAGCTGTTGTGCCCTGTTCTTGTATAACCTGAATCATCAGTGACTGCTCTTTATAATATCTTGTAAAATTTTCCCAGAAACATACATTAATTTATGGTTTATTTCTAAGGAGTATTCCATTGCCGTAACAAATCACATTCCCACAAGTTTATTGCTATGTTAACCATATATAGTTTTAATAGTCCACTCTGTCCTTCTGGCTTTATACATTCAACCCATTTCATTCTCTGCTTTACCTGAGATAAAGTTCCATTTCCTAAAAACTGAACATTTATATCCCGAAGAGGCCAATTTGAATGCCAAGATTCTGATGAAATTTTTGTTTTATCTGCATCTGTGTCTAACAGACCTTCAATAACAATGTCATTTATTTGTATTTTTAATTTTGTTCTTTTTTTTATTTATAGAAGTTTGGCAAAACACTCACTTTATAGTTTATCCTGAATTTTTTGTTTTCTCTTCTATAGCTGTTCTATTATCCAGAGCAATATGGTTTCTTACAGTAGGCATCAGGTTCTTTAATTGCTCTGGTAAGGAAGTTCCTCTGTGATAGCAGGAAGTGATTGAACTGGATTTGGCAAAGGGGCCTGCAAGAGACCCCTCATGGAGTTTCCCAACAACAAAGGATTACCTTGACTATTCCTCACTGACCTACTTTCATTAGTTCAATGCCTGCCTTTGCCACACCTTCTACATAATCCAGAAGGGAAGGGCATTCTGAATGGATTATTCTTAGAAAAAAAATTGTTCCTTGGAATGCCCTGCCTACAGTCCCTTTTAAAATGACCTTGTTTGCTGCAATTATAACACTTGACATTTCAGTTTTTCCTCAAGCCTCTGGAAATCACCTCTCTGTCCATGCATCATCATGGTCATGAGATTCAATATTAATTATATCTTGAATCCATTTCTTCAAAGGTGCTGATCTTACCTTTAACAACCAATTATCCTTTTGCATAGAGAATTGGCATTTTTAAAATCCAGAGATTCAATTATTATTTGTCTAGCTTTCTCAATTTGGTATCATTCTATTTACTGCTGAAGTCAATCTTTGTAAGAAATCCATAAAGGCTTCCTTTGGGTCCTGTGTAACTTTAGTAAATGACTCAATCTTATTTCCTATTTCTCCAGTTCAGTCCTAAGCCATCAAAGCTGCTGCACAGCATAAATCCAGGGTGTGCTCATCGTATACAGCTTTAATCTCCTTCTCCAAGAATTTGATCTTGGGAGATTTCCCTACCTTTAGCTTTGCTTCATTGTTCAATAGTCTTAGCCTCTTCTCTGAACCAGGTACTTCATTGTAATTGTGGACCAGGTTCTAAAACACTTTTAACCAATTCTATTCAGTCTTTAGGGCTAATTCTATTACAAACTGACCATGAGTTTAACATTTGCTTCACAGAAGGCAAATGCATGCCATATGAGACTATTGCTTCCATGAATCTCCTTAAATCTAACATTGGCACAGGAGTCTAGGTAGCTGTAACAGAGCCTCTGCCCTTTGGCATTTCCTGTAAGGTTACTGGATATATTAAGGTTGGTTGTCTGAAAACCTTAGGCTGTTCCTCTCTCTTCTTATAATGCAACGCTGAATTCCTCTGTCTCGGTTTGAATATCTCTGTGATCTATTTTATTAAGTTTTTCTAAGGCCTGTATCTTTTTTAAATTTATTTTTTTAAAAAAAACTATCTTTTCTCATTTTACATGTCAAATCCATTTCCCACTCCCTCCCCTCCTCCCGCTTCCTCTACCTTCCTCCCCCTCCCACTCCTCATCCCACCCCCATCCACTCTTCAGAGAGGGTAAGGCTTCCCATGGGGGGTCAACGAAGTCTAGCACATTGCTTTGAGGCAGGACCAAGGCCCTCCCTACTACATATAGCTAAACAAGGTATCCCTTCAGAGAGATTGGGTTCCAAAAAGCCAGAACAAGCAGGAGAGATAAATCCTGATCTTACTGCCAGTGACCTCACAGTCTGCCCTAGTAAGGCCTATATCTCAGATTAACCAACGTTTTAGTGATGAGACAAAAATGTTAAAGCTGATCATGTTTCCAGTTGACATTATATAAATTCCATCGAAATTAGCTATCCTTTCTTTTAATCATTCCATTTTCATACTATCCAGCATATTATCATATGGAGACCCAAATCCCTCCATTGTAATGGTCTTTCCCATTTTTTTAATATGAGGAAAACTCTCTTTTAACTAATTCATCCCTTTAAGAATTCCCAGTTGTCTTCCAAATCTATGGACGATGTTGGTGAAGGTGTGAGGCTGATTGCTGCTGTGCAGAACTGTAAAATCCTGACTGCATTTCAAGGCAGCTACCTAGTTTGGTAGGAGCACCAGAAAGGAATTCAGGGAGAGTTCATAATCCATGGGAGAGAGAGAGAGAGAGAGAGAGAGAGAGAGAGAGAGAGAGAGAGAGAGAGAACTGAAAAATGCACAGGGGATTGTTCGGTGGCATTTGGGGCCCAGATGCTTCTGGAGTTTGGGTGGCAACTGGAGATTGTTTTAGAGAGGCTACAACAGAAAAATCCCAAACTCACTCAGAGGCTTGGGGAAAAAAGAAAAGAAAGCCTAACAGGGTGGGGTTGGAGCCCCATGTGCAGCTCTGGCTGTGCCAGTGGCTAAAAAGCCATGGACAAACAGCTTTTTTGTGAATTTGTACCGCAGATGTTGGGTGCCAAATTTAGCACTTATTTATTTATTTGTTCATTCATTCATTCATTCATTTATTATTTTGTTTTTTCGAGACAGGGTTACTCTGTAGCTTTGGAACCTATCCTGGAACTAGCTCTTGTAGACCAGGCTGACCTCCAACTCACAAAGATCCGCCTACCTCTGCCTCCCGAGTGCTGGGATTAAAGGCGTGTGCCACCACCACCCAGAAAATTTAGCACTTATAATTTAAAAAAAAAAAAAACAGAGCCAGATATTGGGGTTCAACCTAAAGTTCAGAAAAGCAAAGCAACCAAGCCACTAGAGAGCTCTTACCGCTATGAAATCTTCAGACCAGAGCAAGTTCCTATCCCATCCCACCTTATATTCCTCTCTAGTGCTAAGATTAAAGGTGTGCACCACCACTGCCCGGCCTCTATGGCTAACTAGTGTGGCTTCTGGGATTAAAGGTGTGCGCCACCACTGCCCGGCCTGTATGGCTGACTAGTGTGGCTGTTTTGCATTCTGGTCTTCAGGCAAGCGTTATTCATTAAAATACAAATGAAATATCACTACAGAACTGAATCCCAATCCTATGAAAGAACACCAAGTGCTTTCATTTTGTTTTGTTTTGTTTTTCAATTATGTTGCATGATTGTGTGTGGGTATATGCATGTATGTGCAGGTATCCACAGAGACCAGAGGCATTGAATGTACTGGACATATCATTGGGTTACAGGCAGCAGTGAGCTGCCTGCTGTGGTCACTGGGAAGCAAACTCAGGTCCCCAGGAAGAGTAGTCCATGCTCCTAACCACTGAGCTCTCTCTTTGGATCCAGCAAGCACTCTTAACGGCTGTCATGTTTCCAGTCCCTCCTACTCAGCTCTTAATATGACACAGGGCTTCAAGAGAAACTGAAAGCAGGGACCAAAGTGAACCATAAGGAAAACCTGAAATAAAATGAAATCTGAACACCCCTGCCTCCAGATATTTGGAATTTGCAAGGTAAACATTAAATTGCCTAAATTAGCTCTGTTTTATATATATCTGGGTACCCTTTAATCCAGAGAGGGAGCGTCACACCTGTAAAATCAGAAGTAGGAGGTTGAGGGAAGACTAAACCAGCCTGGGCTATGTGGTTAGTTCCAGACCAACCTAGGTTACAGAGTCAAACATTATCTCAAAATAGAACCCAGAATAAACAAACAAAAAAATTGTAATTGTCTTTTATCAATTTTAATTTTTTATTTTTATTCTTTACATACACCACTTCCCAACCACAGTTACCCCACCTCCACTCCTCCAAGTGCCCCTCTCCCCACTAGATCCCCTCCTCCATTTCCCTAAAGAAAGAGAGGGGGAGGAGGGAGGGGGAAGAAGGGAGGGAGGGAGAGAGGGAGAGAGAGAGAAAGAGGGAAGGAAAGAAAGAAGAGAAAAAGAAAGAGCAGGCTTCCCAGAGATATCAACTAAACATGGCATAACCAATTGCAATAAGACTAGGCACAAACCCTTATATCAAGACTGGAGGAGGCAACTCTGTGGGAGAAAAAGGGTCCCAAATGCAGGCAAAAGGAATAGAGCTACCAACTATTCATTCTGTTAGGGATCCCACAAGAACACCAAGCTACACAACCGTAATGGATATTCAGAGGAGCTAGCTCAGACCCACACAGGCTGCTTGATTGTCTCTTCAGTGTCTGTGAGCCCCTATGAGCCCCGTTTACTTGATTCTGTGGGTCATGTTCTTGTGGTGTTATTGACCCCTCTGGCTCCTACAGTCCTTCCTCCCCTCTCTTCTTTAGGCTGCCCCTGGCTTCACCTGGTGTTTAGCTGTGGGTCTCTGCATCCGCCCCTATCAGCTGCCAGAGGAAGCCTCTCTGATGACAATTGGGCCAGGCGCTAATCTATGAATATAGCAGAATATCATTAGGAATCATTTCACTGACTTCTTTTGCCAGTTGTATTTGGTCCTACCTTGGGTATCTGGGCTATCCTGCTTCTGGTTCCTGTTGTCCAAGCAGTGTTAGGTATAGGATTCTCATGGCATGGGCCTCAAGTTGGACCAGTCATTGGTTGGCCACTCTTGTAAGTTCTCCACCACCATTACCCCAGCACGTCTTGCAGGCAGGACATAATGTATGTAGCTGGTTTGTAGCTGGGCTATGTCCCAGTCCCACTGCGGGGAGCCTTGTCTGATTATAAAAGATGGCCAGTTCAGACTCTGGATCCCCATTACTAGGAGACTTCACTGTGTCCCTGTTGTAGATTATGGGGAGTTTCCACTGCACTGGTTTTCAACATCGCCTCCCCAGATGCCCCCCAATTCCAGTCCTCTCTCCCAAAACTCTCTCCCTCCATCTCGTCCCATCCTGAACCCTACTGTTCACATCCCTATTCACCCCCATTTTCCCTGCAAAATCTATTTCCCCTTCCCAGGAAGATCCATGCCCCCACCTGCATGAGCCCTCTTTGTTACTTAGCCTTTCTGGGTCTGTGGATTGTATCATTATTCTTTACTTAACAACTAATGTCCACTTATAAGTGAGTACGTGCCATGCTTGTCTTCTGGGTACCTCATTCAGGATGATTTTTTTCTAGTTCCATCTATTTGTTTGAAAATTTTATTGTTTTTAACAGGTGAGTAATACTCCATTGTTTAATGTTTTCTTTTCCATTCTTCAGTTGAGGGAAATCTAGGTTGTTTCCAATTCCTGGCTATTATGAATAAAGCAGCTATAAAGATAGTTGAGCACGTATCCTTGTGGTAGGATGGGGGATGGTCATCTGAGTGTATGCCCAAGAATAGTATGGCTGGGCCTTGAGGTAGATTGATTCCCAATTTTCTGAGAAATATTGGTCTCTAATCAAATTTTGACTCAAATTGACTAAATTTTCTTGGGATTAGCAAATGTCAGAATTGATGCTAATCTGGTTCCAGGCTGAGACAATCTTAAAATAATCTTAAATAAGTTGTGGGTGGATATTCTATGGGTACATTTGTGAGTGGCTAAAATAGTCTCAGTTTTGGTGACTTCTGGATGCAAACAGATGACTTGAAAAATAATAGTGTGGAACTTCCCATTTCCGGTTCACATGTGAAGAAGTTGGAAGTTGTCACTTTGTCCTAATAATTTTTAAAATGCTCTGCTTCCAAAAAAAAAAAAACCCAGAAACCTGATTTATGTAATAAGAATGTGCAATAAACCAAGCTTGGGAAATTCAATCTTCCAGTACACGTGAAACTCTAAAGGGTGGAAACCACCCAAAATTTTAGTCCATGTGGAGGCCTGGGACCAAAAAATTGAGGAAATCCTGACACCTATTGGCCACTCAGCAAAACTCAACCCAAAAGGTGGTTTGCTCTCCACTATTCACTAGGACACTGCATACCCACAGATCTGGCTTTACAGGCTTGAACAGGAGCCTTAGCCCACACATCGCATGTCACATTGCTACAGGAGACATCACAAGGAAAGGAGGAATTCAAAACCCATCTTCTCAAGGAAAAACTTCTGACTAATGCTATATAATATATGATATTGATTATGTGTTACATATGTATGGGGGCATTGAACTTGGAGTAATAAATCAAAGAAGGCACAAACCTCTAACTCCTAAATGAAATCATGAAGCATACAAATAAGCAATATACCACAAAGATAGTCTACAGCAATGCTTATTGTAGCATTATTCATAATAGCTAAGCTATAGAGTCAGTCTGGATGTCTCTCAACCGAAGAATGGATGGAAATGTGGTCTATGTACACAATGGAATTTTGTTCAATGAGAAGGAATAATGAATTGCATCATTTGAAAAAAAATGATGTAACAAGAATATATCAAATTAAGTGAATTAAGTCAGACCCAGAAGGACAAAAGTCACATTTTCTCATTTATGGATCCCGGATTTTATACGGACAGATAAAATCATATGTATATATGACATAAAGTAGAAGCAAACTCTCTAGTGGAATGAAGAGAACTAATAGGGAGGGAAAAGGGTGGGAGCACGAGGGTTCTATTCAACGTCTCCAAAACCATTCAAGAAAAGAAGAGGGGAGAATAAAATAGATTAAAAGAATTCACCAAACTACAATTTGTAAGAAATCATTGTAGGGGGAAAAAGAGAAGGAAAATAACATAGGTTATAAATGTGTATCTATACCTGAAAAGTGAAACGTATCAAAGAAGAAATGTGAAGATAAATGAAGGTATTTCTCTTAGTCTTAATTCATGAAACAGATAACATTTTGTTCAAAATCACAGCAACAGCATGCTGGTCGTGCATACACACTTAGGTTTATAAATAAGTGAGAAGAGTGGCAGCAGTGATAGAAGAGGGTTGGAAAATTAAGATAGTTATTGCATGTGAGAGTCATGGCCTCCGCTGGCCTCACACTTGCTGTGTAGCCAAGGGTGGTCTTGAACTTCTGATTCACCATGCCTGGCTCAAAATTCCTGTATGTATTTCTGTAGCATGCTTATATTTCCTGTAACATAGTAGTGTTATTTGAGAGTGGACCTGGATTAGTCATGAATATATGTTACAAGCTCTTGGATGACTACTTTGTAAAGTTAAAAAAAGTACAGCCAATGTGGTAAAAATTGGAAAGAATATGAAATCATTAGAACTGCTTAACTAAAATCATTAGAAGCATGGCAGTGTGGCTCAAGGCAGGGCATTTTCCGAGCATGTAAAAATGCCAGGTTCTATCCCTGCAGAGCAAAAAGAGAAAGGAAAGGAGGAAGGGGGGTGAAACAGGAAAAAAGGCCCGCGTAACAGACATACAATGGTGACAGCGTAGATCAGTGCCACAGTGTCTTACTTAACATCAGTGACCCAGGAGCCCCAGGTAAAAAATAGAGAAAGTCAAAATGGATCAAAATAAAGACTTGATTATGTTTCGCCTACAAGAAACCTGCACTAGAATTTTCTCAACCACTAAAAGCGCTTGCTACTCAAACTTGAAAATCTAAACTGAATCTTTGAAACCCGCAGCAGAAAGAGAAAACAACTGAAAGTTGTCCTCTGACCTCCATACTTACACCATGACACACGTACACGTGCACGCACACACACACCAATAATAAATAAAATTAATAATTTGTTTTATAGGCAGCCCACATTAAATAGAAAGATATATAGAACTTAAAAGCAAGTGTTTGGAGAAAAACATACACAAGTCAAAGCAAGAGGAGCTGTATTAATTTCAGGCAAAGAAATGTCAAGGTAGACAAAGTCTCAGCTGAGTTCTAAGACAGCCAGAGCTGTACAGTAAGACCCTATCTCAAAAACACACACAAAGACTTTGTTTTATATGTATGGGTGTTTTGCCTGCACATATATAATAAGTGCACATCTTGCATGCTCGGTGCCCAGAGGGCCAGAGAGGATTCTGAATTCCCTGAATCTGGAATGACTGAGGGTTGTGAACTGAGCACAGTTCTTGAAAGAACAGTCAGTGCTCTTAACTGCTGAGCCATCTCCCTAGCACCAACACAGTGATTCTTTTTTTATTATCAAAGACTTTATAAATAAAAATAAGTGGTGATAAGTTAAATCAGTCAAGTTGACACAGTACCGTAAACACACCCACAACATAGACAATGGCCATTTTACTTACTTCAGCAAAATGGTATCATTTGTCTTATAAATATACCGTTTATTAAAATTTACTACATTTATAATTTAGTTTTATTTAATTTAAATTGGATTTCACTTCAGCATGATAAGAACTAGAGCCATCATGTCTTGTTTCGTGGTGTGCATATTTAGGTAAAGGGTTACTAAAAGCACTTTAGTAGTTTAGGTAATTTTTCCCTTTATGTATTCTAATTTAAAATAGATGACACACCGCGGCTGTTCACACTAGCAAAGTGTTCTCCTTTGTGGTTGTCCTCAGTGACTGGGAAGACAGGTGGCTTCTGTCCAGAGACAACCAGGAGGGGACAGTGGGTTGTTTGGAAGCTTCTGAGCCAGGGAGGCTCAGACACCACACTTAGGGTCCAAGACATGAAGTTAGAAGTGTTCTAGTGTCTCTCTGATGGAGGGAAACAAGGATGGAAACATGGAGACAGCAACAAAGCATGAAGCTGTGCATAACTACAAATGCTGACGGCCTTCCATGCCAGATACCACACTCGGGACAACCCTGTTATTTGTGAAATAGTCATTGCTTGCGAGATGAGGAAAATGGGGTTCGGGAAATTTAGTAATTCATGTAACATCACAGAGCTATAAAATCGCAGGAGCAGGTCTCCCCACCATTGTCTTTCTAGCTACAAAAATCATCGTTTCCACCATAGCTTAGCTTCTGAACGCCACCAGTGAGCTCTGAGTGGAGGATCCATGATCAAAATTCCCCGCCAGGGTTCTCAGAGCATAAAATTTGTTAGAATGACCAGACTGGAACAATATTCACCAGCTTCCAAAGCACAGGAGGAATAGGCAAGGACTGGATTATTGAGATGACTAGTTTTATGCATCGGCTTAGCAGGGCCATGGGATACCTAAATAGCTATACATAATTATACATTGTTCTTTTTTCTTCCTTTTATTGAAAATAACTTTTTTCTCACATAATATATCCTGATTATGATTTCTCATCCCTCTGCTCTTTCCAGTTTTTCTCTACTTCCTCTCCCATTGGGTTCACCCCCTTTCTGTCTCTCATTAGAAAACAAACAGGTTTCTAAAGAATAATAATAAAATAAAATAATATAAAACAAAAACTAAGACATTGGAGTAGAATGAAGAGGAGGAAGAAGGAAAAGAGCCCAATAAAAGGGACAAGAAACAGATAAAGACTCAGAGACCCTCTCATTTGAATACTCAGGAATCCCATAAAAATATTAAACCGGAAGCCATAATATATACACAAAGGGTATAGTAAAAAAGAGAAAGTGTGTGTGTGTGTAATTAAATTAAAAACTAAGATAATTTTTTAAACCCCTGACATGACATCATGATATCATAACATCATAATATAACAATTCTTAATGTGACAGTCCCTAGCATAGTGCCATCTACATGAGGCAAAATACAATAGAACTGCAAAGATGACCAGATAAATCCACTGTTCTTACTGGAAACCTCAGCACTCTCTACCAGACCTGCACAGATCCAGCAGGCAGAACAATCTATAAGGTATAACTGAACTCTTTAGTCCAATCAAAAGGATATAATCAGTATCTATAGAACATGTCATCTAAAAACAGACAAATGTATAGTATTTTGAAGCTCAAACGGAACACACGTAAAGGTTGGTCATGCTGTGTTCCTTAAAGAACTCCCTAGCTGTAGTGAGGGGCTGCGGGCAGGCCTGCTTTTCGCCTCACCCGGCTCCCGCACGGCTAGCTTAGTCCCAGAAATAACAACATACAAATTGTATTCATTTAAGCACTGCCTGGCCCTTTATCTCTAGAGAGTTAGTTACTGACTAACTCTCATATCTTGATATTAACCCATTTCTAATAATCTGTATCACACCATGAGGTGTGGCTTACCGGGAAAGATTCAGCATGTCTGACCTGGTGGCTGGCTCCATGGCTTCTGGCTCATTGCCCTCTTCCCAGCATTCTATTCTGTTTACTCCGCCTACCTAATTTTCTGTCCTATCAAAGGGCCAAGGCAGTCTCTTTATTGACCAATGAAACTAACACAATAGACAGATAACCCTCCTCCATCATCGTGCGGGAGCCGGGTGAGGCGAAAAGCAGGCCTGCCCGCAGCCCCTCACTACATATGGCGCCCAAACGTGGATAATTGAATCCACAGAAAGCCTGAGAAAGTTTGGGAAAGAATAGAGTAAAGCATGGTTTCTTGGTAGCAGCAATTTCTCGGGTCTGCTCTGCTTGCTAGAGGCAAGCAAGCACTCTCATCTAAGAGAGGCTTCCTGACTCAGCTTTAGCTGCAAAACTTTGCAGCTCTTTTAAGAGGTCCTGCCACGAAACACTTAAATGGTGTTGACGAAAAGCTGAACACATGCTTTTCGGTCTTCAGCCATAGCAGGAAAAAAGCTGCGCTGTTTTAAAATGCCGGCTTTCTGGGCTGTCCTGCCAGGTCAAACTCTGACTCTTTCAGGCAGGCAGTCTGACTGAGTGTGGTCTCTGAGCAGAATGCTGCAACTTGCTTGCTAGCAAGGACCTTGAAACGCCATAGAGTTGTGGCAGTGAACACAGCTCTGGCTGGTACCTCAGCCACGGGGCTGGAAAGCTAAGGAATGGGCTAATTCCAGCCATAAAAGCCACAGTTTTAGTCCTCTCCTTAAAGACTCATGTGGTCAGAAAAAGAGAGATTCAAAGATAAAGAAAACCTCTAAATGGTTTACAGTGTGTCAAAAATATATGCAGGCTAAAAGGCTAAAGTCATTAAAAATAAAAAAGAAAGAAAGGGAGATATAGGGTGTGGTGGTACACACCTTTAATCCCAATGCCTGGGAGACAGAGGCATATTGACCTCTGTGACTTCAAGGGACAGAGGTAGAGATTGACCTCTGTGACTTCAAAGTGTGGTAGCACACGCCTTTAATCCCAATGCCTGGGAGACAGAGACAGACAGATCTCTGTGACTTCAAGGACAGCCTGGTCTACAGAGTTATTCTAGGACAAAGATATACAGAGAACCTATCTCAAAAAGTAAAAGTAAAAATAAAAGAAATAGAGGTTGAAATAAAGCTGCATAAAGATGGAAAATAAACAGAGAATCTTGATACTGTATGCTATTATTCTCTCTTTGAATTGTTTGAATGCTGAGGAAGGAGCAACAGCTGCTAAAAGACTTTTGTTTATAAATGCTGCTGAACTAACCCAAGATAGGTATTTTGAAAATACCTTGGCTTCAAAATTGAAGTCAAAAGATATGTTACTTTGGAGAAGAGATTTTGCTTTTGTTTCTACAGAAAATGAGAGGTTGTGGATTCATTCTGAGTTAAGAAAAATCCAGTATGAACAAGGAAGGCCACCTGAGAAATCTCCGACAGGAACAGATGGCCCAGATGTCTGAATTCTACATCCAGAACAGATTCAAGACTGCTGCCTGAGATGATCAAGACTCACAGGATACTCCAGTCAGGACTTGATTATAACTCTAAATTTTCTTTAGGTCCCCATAAGATCATCAGCGCCCCCAACCAGCAGGAAGTAGCCTGAAATACTACGCCCACATTCCCAACAAATGGACTATGGGTATTTTCTTTTGTTTAAAAAAAAAAAAAGAGGGAAATGGTGTGGGAGAATTGTCTGTATTCTGTCAATCATGTATTTTAATAAAACGCTGATTGGCCAGGCAGGAAGTATAGGCGGGTCAACCAGACAGGAAGTAGAGGCGGAGTAATGAGAATAGGATAAGGCTAGGGAGGAGAGAGGTTCCTCTGCCACTCCTGCGCAGACCACCAGAGAAGCAACATGTAACCTGCCCAGCTGAAAAAGGTACCAAGCCATATGGCTAACATAGATCAGAATAATGGGTTAAGATAAGTCATAAGAACTAATAAGTAGCCTGACCTAATGAGCCAATCAGTTTATAATCTTATGGAGTCCTGTGTGTGATTTTCTTTGTTGCTTGCCGGCTGTTGGGGTACTGGGCTGGACAGAAACCCCAACAAGCCAGCTCATACTACACCTAGCAATTTCATACAAAAATCATCTAGTGTCTGCTCTCAGACCACAGTGAAATTAAACTAGAAACCAGTTCCAAAGAAAACTGGAAAAGCCAAGTATGATGGCACATGCCTTTCATCCAAACACTATGGAGGCAGATGCAGGTGGATTTCTGTGAATTCAAGGTCTACATAGAGAAAAAGCAAACAAAAGAAAACAAAGATAGCTGAAAAGGTCAACACACACACACACACACACACACACACACACACACACAAACAGAGAGAGAGAGAGAGAGAGAGAGAGAGAGAGATGAGAATGAAGCAAAGAGAAGGAAAACTCTCAAAAAGTTCAAAAATATTTTGAACTAAGAAAAAAATGAAAACACAACTTGAAATTTGTGGGATAGAGTAAAAAAAAACAGTGCTTAGAGGAAAATAGTACCAAATTCATATATTAGAAAAAATATATCTGATAGTCTAAGCTTTCCCTTTAGGAAACTAAAAATAAATGAGACCATAAAGTCCAAATAAGCAGAAGAGAAATAATAAGGATAGAGCAGAAATCAATGAAGTTGAAATTAGAAAAGTAAAATCTGGTTTTTTGAAGTGATCAATAAAATTGATAAACTCTAACCAGATTATGAAAAAGAGGAGAGAATGTAATATAAAATACTAACATCCAAAATGAAAATGAAGGCATTGCTATAGATTCTATCACCTTAAACGTATAATAAGGAGCACTCTGGGTAGCATTGTATCTACAGCCTGGGAAAGAAAAAATAAAACATTTTTCTTCAAATAACACACAAAAGAATTAGCAATGACAGCAGAACCCACCTGAAACCAATAAGCCACTAGGAAGGTTGCAATCTACAAAGTAAATATTACTGTACAAAAGTCTATCACTTTCCGATATACCACAGTGAACAAGTGATGCGTGAAATAAAACCACACCCACAGGACTGTCTGTCTTGGTTATATTCACAGCACTCAGAAGTATTGCATGCATTGTAGTAAGGACAGCCCCTCTGAGAAACAGTGCTGGGAAATTGGGATATACATGTGTAGAAGACTAAAGCAAATTCTTTTCTCTTGCCCTCTACAAAAAATAGACTCAAAAGACATCATAGACCTTTATGCAAGACCTAAAACAATAAGACTATAAGAGAAAAATTAAGGGGAAACACTTGAGGCATACACAATGATTTTCTGAATAGGATTCCAATAGCTCAAGCAATAATACAAATAATATATAAAGGGGCTGCATTAAATTTAAAAGCTTTGGCTCCACAAAAGAAACAATCAATCAGGGTAATGGTGGTGCTTCCATTTAATCCCAGCACTCAGGAAGCAGAGGCAGGGGGATCTCTGTGAGTTCAAGACCATCCTGGTCTGCAGAGCAAGTTCCAGGACAATCAGTGCTACACAGAGAAACCCTGTCTCAAAAAGAAAGAGAGGGGGGATGAGAGAAAGGGAGGCAGGGAGAGAATCAGCAGAGTGAAAACAAAATCAGAGAAAATCCTTTCTAGTCATTTATCAGACAGTTAATGGATGTTCACACTATATAAAGAACTTGAGCTGGAAAGATGGCTCAGTAGTTAAGAGCCTTGGCTACTCTTCCAGAGGACTGGGTATTTGTTCCCAGCACCTTCATTGGTGAGGGAGAATTGTCTGTATTCTGTCAATCATGTTTTAAATAAATGCTGATTGGCCAGGCAGGAAGTATAGGCAGGTCAACCAGACAGAAAGTAGAGGTGGGGCGATGAGAACAGGAGAATGTTGGAAAGGAGGAAGCCCATTCCCCCATTTCTTCCCAGACCACCAAGAAGCAATATGTAATCTGCTCAGCTGTGAAAGGTACTGAGCCATGTGGCTAGCATAGATAAGAACAATGGGTTAATATAAGCTACAAGAGCTAATAAGAACACTGAGCTAATGGGCCAATCAGTTTATAACCTAATGTAGAGTCTATGTGATTTTCTTTGGGGCTTGCCAGCTGTGGGGAACTGGGCAGGGCAGATACCCAAACAAGCAAGCCCCATCATGTTACACTTTGTGGTGGCTCATAAGTATCTGTAACTCTAGTTCTCAGTGTTACTGTAAAACGAAAACTACTCTACAACAGTAAAGCATTCTGAAATAGTACTAGCAATTGTGCTTTGACCTATATCCCTCTTGGCTAATTAAAAACATCTACATAAAAAAATAATTGTGTATACAATTATCTTCCAGAGTCTCAAAATCCAAGGCAAAACTGATTATTAAAAACATTCATTTCTATGGCATAAAAAGATCCTAATTATACACAAATGCCTTAATACTTCTTCATGCCCAACATACTGGTCAAGGGTTAAGTACATTTTAGAATCAAATGAAATCGTTTCTCTGGATCCATGCTGAAAAAACAGGGAATCAATCTGTGTTGACTGAGTTTTCTGCCATTCTGTTGTTGGGTTTCTGGTTTTCTGTCCTGCCCAGTTCCTGCAATCATTAAGTCCCAAAGAAATCACACAGAGGTCTATATTAGTTATAAGCTGATTGGCCCATTAGCTCAGGCTTCTTATTAACTCTTATAACTTATATTAGCCCATTATTCTTGTCTATGTTAGCCATGTGGCTTGGTACCTTATTCAGCTAGGTAGTCACATCTTGCTTCTTCTGTGACTGGGTCAGGACTGCAGACTAAGACTTCCTTCTTCCCAGAATTCTCCTGTTCTCATTAACCTGCCTCTACTTCCTGTCTGGTTGTCCCACCTCCACTTCCTGCCTGGCTACTGGCCAATCAGCATTTATTTAAAATATAATTGACAGACTATAGACCATTGTCCCACACCACATCTGAGAATGGAAACTCCACTGGGAGATGAGCTCTCTAAAATGTAGTACTTCTGTAGTGTGAGAACCTCAGTACCCTGTTCCTCTGCTTTCCTCTGAAAGAAAATACTTTGAGCAGATGAAATGCTACCAGTGTTTAATGTTTTTTACCCAGGATGAATAAGAGAAAGACCAGAGCGCATGGCTTCTCTCTGGTCACTGTCTGGACACCGTCTAGAAACTATCTGGGATTACTGGAAAGGATTTCTGATGACTGCCTGTTTCATTGGAATCTGTCACATGAAACTTTATTTGTAACATTCTTAACCTGCCGACTAAGATCAAGTGAAGTTTTATTTCTAAATTATTTTTAAATCTCTCTCTTTGTACTAAACACAATAGCTACTACTAGAGACTTTAAATGTTGTCTTCCAGAATAGATTGTATGTTTCTCACTCTAGATATCAAGAAAAGCAAACATATTCATTATCTTCATGAATTTCGCTTTAGATTACTGTCCTGACTTCTCAGCCTGGAAAAGAAGTGATCAGACAACTGGAGGAAGGGTTGAAGGATATAAACCTACTTTGTGTCAGAAGGCTGCAAGTGGTTGAGATCCCAAAAGACATCCAAGAGCATAGAGACTCACCATCTCCCGTTGAAGAATCCAGCAATGATGGTAAGAATTGGGCTTTTGCTGTTTCTCATGCTGGTCTTGACCTCACACTCTTCCTGCCTCAAAAATGTTTATTTGGGGCTGTAGAGATAGCTCAGTGCTTAAGATTACTTGCTCTTATGGAGGATTCCGGTTTAGTTCCCAGCACCCACATGGTGGCTTGCAATTGTCTGTAACTCCACTTATGGGGATCCCATGCCCTCTCTGGCTTTAGTGGGTGCTGGGTATGCACATGGTACATGGATGTACATGTAAGTAAAATGCCCTACACACACAAAAAAAAAAAACATAAACCAATCATTTTTAAAGGGAAAAAGTAGGGTGTAATGACCCATACCTGTAATTGAAACTTTTGGGAGATAGAGACAGATAGGATTAGAAGTCCATACTTCATAGAGGCCAGCTTAGGCTACCTGTGATGAGAGAGAGAGCGGGGGGGGAGGGAGAGGGAGGGAGAGGGAGACCCAAATTTTCAGATTTTTATGACATAAAGCACTTAGAACAGTGCCTGGCACAGATAAATGCCGTGTGCTGATATTAATGGTAGGTTAGGAGAAGTCTTTGTAGTGCTTTTTAATATTCCTGTTACTGATAAAATTTCAAGCCCTAGTCATTTGTTGTTTTACTAAAAAGAATATATGGCCATCAAAAATACTTTTCAACTTAGAAGCCTCTCCTAACCCAATTACAGTACTTTTATTTTTGTACATTGTCCCTCAGTTGTCCCCTGTCACATTTATGTTATATAGGTGGAATTTGTCTAATTTTTTATTTTCATCTAACATAATATAAAACTTTTGCATAGTTCTCATGCTCCTTCTTTTCTGCTTTTTGTCTATTTTTGTTCCTCTTTCACTCTTAAAAGAAAATGAGAAAGTGTTTACCCAACAAGTAGATACAAACTCTTACAGGGAAACCAGTATGCTGTCTTTACCCTATTTTCTCTCTTTACATGTGAACCAGCCCTGTATCGACAGCAAATTCCTAATGATTTTAATCAACTTAGGCTCTAGGAAATTCTGCTAATTCTAGCACCCAAGATTGGCCTCATAGAAGAGCCAGAAATCATGAGAGCAATGCTGCTATCTTCTTTCAGGATTTTTTTTGTGTGTTATTTTATTTTTTATTTGTTATTAGTATTATGTTTACACACATGTATGTACATGAGGGTACATGCTTGTTGAAGTTAGAGTTCATTTTTAGCTTTCCACCTGGTTTTGAAGGAAGGTGCCCCTGGTTTCTGCTGTTCTGTGTACTGCAGGATAACTTGTGTATGAGCTTCCAGATGTTTCTCCTGTGGCTGCCTCCTGGGATGCTAGGATTACAGGTACATGCCACATCTTTTGGTATGTTCTAGGGATTAAACTCAGCTTGTTGGGTTTGTGTAGCAAGTGCTTTTTACCCCTTGAGCTAGTTCACCCTGGAAGTAAAGTTTTTTTTTTTTTTTAATTTTTTTCTTCTTGTTTTTCTATTTGCTGCGGTGCTGGGGATCAAACTCAGTACCCTTACACCAAGGCAAGCATTCTACCACTGGGCTAGATCTCTTGCTCCTTAAAAATAAATTTTGGGGGTTGGAAAGAGAACTCAGCAGTTAGGAATGCATGATGCTTGTAGTGGTGTGAATGAAAATGGCCCCCGGAGGTTCATGCACTTGCAAGCTTAATCGCCCGTGATGAATTGTTTGGATAGGATTAGGAGGTGTGGCCTTTTTGGAGGAGGTGAGTCACTAGAAGTAAGCTTTGAAGTTTCAAAAGCCAATGCCAAGTCTAGTGTCTGTCTGTCTCTTTCTCTCTCCCTCCCTCCCTCCCTCTCCCTCCTTTTCTCTCTCCCTTCCCCCTCCTTCTCCCTCTTTCTCTCTCTCCTTCCCTCCTTCTCTCCCTCTCTTTCTCTCTCCCCTTCCCTCCCTCCTTTTCCTCCCTCCCTTCCTTCTTCTCTCTCTCTGCCTGATGCCTGTACATCAGCATATAAAGTTCTCAGCTATGCTCCAGTGCCACGCCTGTCTGCTTCTCACCATAATGATCATGGACTAACCCCCCGAAACTGTAGCAAGCCCCCAATTAAATGTTTTCTTTGATAAGAGTTGCCTTGGTTATGGTCTCTCTTCAATAGAACAGTAACTAAGATAATGTTCTTCAAGAGAACCCAGGTTTCCTATCATTCGCTAAGAGTAGTTTACAACCACCTTTACTACAGCTCAAGAGGATCCAAGGCCCTCTTCTTGCTTCCTCAGGAACCCATATACATATGGCACATGTTCACACACACACACACACACACACACACACACACGTATTTTTTTCAAAAAAGAAAGAAATCTCAACAGGGATATATATTATAGTACTTCTTGGGAATGCCTAAAGCTTCATTAGTGTTCCTTAAAGAAGTCAGAACTGGTACATGATGGTAGATAAAACACTCGATATCATAGAATTCAGTTTCCCCCAAACTGACCTGCTAATGTGATTCCAGTCAAAATCCTATCAGAGCATTTTTGCTGATTTTGTTTGGACTTGGTTTGGTTTTTTGTTCTTTGAAACAGGGTCTCGCTATGTAGTTCTGACTGGCATGAACTTGTGGCAATCCTCCTGCTTCAACCTCCTGAATGTTAGGATTACAAGTATGTACTGCCATGTCCAGCTTCATTTTGTTTATTTTGTTTTGCTTTGCTTATTTTGTTTCTCCAAAGCCTAGGTTCCACATTACCTAGGCTGCTCTGGAAGATAAGAGTCTCCTGTTCCCATCTCAGAAATGCTGAGATCGCAGCTGTGTGCCACCACACCCAGCTCACCTTTTTTTGTTGCGGTTGCTAATCTGATGAACTAATCCTATGGGAAGTGTGTGTGCTCAAGTGCTCGTGTGCATGCATGGATGTGTGTTAAAACTGAGGATGTGTCTTGTCAGGTGTAAAGATCATTCGTAAAGTTGTTCAATAAGACAGCTTTGGGGCTTGTCACACAGCCTAACCCTAGATCCTTTGCCTCATGCATGATGCTCTGGGTATTACACCCACCACTACAAAAGATAACAGATAGCATCGTACTGACACAGGAACAGATGATCTATTCTGTCTGGAGTGGATTGCTGGGCCCAGAAGTAGAAAGTCACATGAAAACCTGATATGTGGTGTAGCTGCCATGAAAAGCAAGGAAAAGAGATTAATGCAGTTACTCAATCATTCTAGAGCTATCAGCATGCCTTACAGGAAAAGGGGAAATTGGATCTCTACATTACAAAATGTATAGCATTTTAAATGCTAAAAAACCTAACTAGGAAAGGTGAAACTTTTGGAAGAAAATGTGTAAGGAAAGAATTTTCTGATGGTGGGTGAAGAAAAGAAGAAAGTTCTTCCCAAATGAGACCCAAAGTCTGCTGACGAAAGGACATTGAAATAGTGTCACTATATTAAAAGTCAGAATTTCTGTTTGTCAGAAGATGCCATGAAAATGTAGTGAGAACGAATCAGAGGTACAGCTTTGCCTCCTATAACCACTAAAATGCCGCTGTGTGGAATACAGAACTTGAGACATCTTCACAAAGCATAGCATCACAGTGAATGAACCGTAGCTATGTAGAACAATATGAGGCAAGGGTGGGGGGAGTAATACTTCTGTACAAAGCTCAGGAAAATTAAAACAACAAGATATCACTTAAAGTAGTAAAGTACTTTTTAAAGGGGAAAGAGTGATAAGGAAACTCAACGTGGCAAGGCCTCCTCCGAAGATCAGAGAACAGCACACAGACGTTATCAGTGCTAGTAATGCTAGTCTACATCTCAAATTAAACAAGAGAATTTGTGACTGTCCGATTATCATTGAGCATTTATATGAGCTTATATATGAGCACTTATATGAGCTTATATATATGAGCACACATAGTATGTCTTCATTTGCATATAATAAATTTTATAATAGCCTTATAAAGAATGGGTAAGCAATAAATATGCCAAAACTAAAAAGGCCACAGTGATCAATATCCTTTGGCATCTAGACAGCATCTGTCCAGGTTGACAACCATCTGCACTGATTGGGTATATAAGTCTTGAACCAGTTAGAAATCAACTTAACGAGGCTGCCAACGGGCCTACATTTCTCAGCCGTGTACACAAGGGTATCAGGTTCCTTTGCTAAGTGCTCACAAGCCATCTGTTTAAAATTTCCTACTAGAGTTTACCAGGGATCAATGTCAAGCTCCCTTGGAAAGGTAGTCTAGCCATATGTGTTCTCAGGAAACACCAAATGTTAACAATCCAAACAAAGAAGATAGAGATTCATTACTTCTTAGAAGATTCCAGAAAGACCTAGGTAGGGGACTGGGCATCCCCTCTGTACTGTGAGCAGTTGTCAGACTCCAGCGTCTTAGAGAACGGGCCAGAATGAGCAGCTGCTTGATGAGTTTGGTTTTGATAACTGCATTAAAGTCATTTTCCTGTGGCATTAAGACTAAATTAGAGGCTCTGCTGTGTTTGCTACCTAAAGATTTTTAACACAGACAGACATTTGTTTCATTAAGAGAAGCCATGGTCTAAGAGAAATAGCAACCTCCCTTTTGTAATTTAAAGTAGTAGGAATTTAGCCAGATATCTGAAGTTATTTCAAAATTGAAATTTTAAAAGTTTGACCTTGCCAGTTTGAGGAATAATCTACACACCGGAAGTTACAGCCGCTCAGCACATACAGCTCAACGAGTTTTCATAGTAGTGTACACCTACAAACCATCACCTCAGACAAGACACAGACACTTCCCTCATGCTCAAAAGGCCCCTCCTGCCTCACTGCACTCAGTCCCATCGATTTCATTTAATGTAAGTAGAGTCATACAATAGATACTTCTGTATCTAACCTTTTTCATTAAGATATTGAGATTTCTCCACATTGTTTAATCAATTAATTTGTTTTTATTGTTGAGTAGTAATATTTTACATAAATATTATGTTTTAACTATTCATGTGTCAATGGACATTTTGATTTCCAGTTTTTACCCATGAATAAAGCTGGTATAAATATCTATGTACAGGTCTTTCTGTGTATGTATGTTTCATTTCTCCTAGGTTCTTCTCATTCATCTTTTCTCACACATATACTTTCAAGCCATTTGTGTGTTTGCATTTAAGGTACATTTGAGCCAGTAATGGTGGCGAATGCCTCAGACCAGCACTCAGTAGCAGAACCATGTGGATCTCTGAGTTTGAGGCCAGCCTAATCTACAGAGTGACCTCCAGGACAGCCAGGGCTACATAAAGAGACTCTGTCTCAAAAAAACAAACAAAAATAAATATGTAATATAAATAATAAAATAAGATAATAGTTAATTAGGATAAATTAGGTATACTTCTTACATAAAACATATCTTTATATTCATTCTGATAACTTCTAAGTTTTATTTGTAATATATACTCCATTAATAATTACCATAAGTATTGATATGGTTGGTTTTAGGTCTACAGTTGTATTTTTTGTTTGCTTGTTAGCTCTATTTTTGTGGCCTTTTTTCCTCCTGCTTTCCTGCCTTCGAGGGGTTTGCCTTAAATGTTTTTTAAATTGGGGGCTAGAGAGATGGCTGAGCAGTTAAAAGCTTTTGCGCTCTTCCAAAGGACCCAGGTTGAGTTCCCTGTGGCCATATCAGGCTGTAACTCCCTCCAGGGAATACAACTCCTTCTGGCCTCCAAAGGCACCTGAATACACATAGTACACAGAGAGAGAGACACACGCATATACATAAATTTTTTTTTAATGTAGCTGGATGTGGTGGTGCATGCCTTTAATCCCAGCACTCAGGAGGCAAAGGGAGGTGGATCTCTGTGAGTTCAAAGCCAACATGATTTATATGTGGACTCCAGGTCAGCTAGGGCTACATAATGAGACTCTGCTCCCCAAAACAAAAATCAAAACAGAAAAAGCATTTTAATTCTATTTTATCTATTATAATTTAGAGATTCATCTTCAAATTCACATTTGAATTCATAAAAATAATTCACGTTATTTTTTGTGGCTTCTCTGGAGGGGTTACATTGTATATCTTTTGTCTTTTTACAATTTAATTCTCACTCTAATCTAACTCTAATTAGAGTTAACATAATACCGGAGGGCTTAAAATCTATTTTTAAACATTTTATAGCCTACTTAAAATTAATATAACATTCTTTCATGTAAAATACAGAAACTTCACAATTATATAAGTCCATTTATCCTGCTGCAAACATATAATCTATCTTTTACTTGTTTGCTTGTTTGTTTGTTTGTTTGAAATAGGGTCTCCTAGAGCCCAGACTGGCCTTGAACTCAATATACAGCTGAGAATAACCTTGAACTCCTAACTTTTGTCTCTACCTCTCAAATTCTGAGTCCTAGGGTTACATATACACTATTGTTTATGTTGTAGTTAACATATGTGTTGAGTGCTCACAGAGGCCATAAAAGGCTATCAGGTCTCCTGGGACTGGAGAGGCAGATGGTTGTGAGCTGACATGTGTGTGCTGGGAATTGCTCTTAACTGCTGAGCTGTCTCTCTCCAGCCCCTAGTCTTAAATCCTGGATCCTCCATGTTTACCCATCTATTTTTGCCACATTTGAAGCTCCTCATTCATTACTAGATGTATATCTAAGTTTCCCTTCCCTTGAAGAGTCTTGGTATTTCTTATAGCATGGTTCTGGTAGTAACGATTCTCCTCATTGTCTTTAAAATGTCTCTTCCACCTTCATTCTTGAAGCGTATTTGTCTCATACATACAATTATAGATTGCCTGGGCTGTTTCAGTAATTTAAAGATATTTCACTGTCTTCTGGCCTCCTCTGGTTTCTATCTAAAAGTGACAGCCCTTAAATCATTGTTGGCTATCTGGAAAGGATCACTTTTCTGGCTGCTTTCATGAAATTCGTCTTTATGTTTGTATTCAGCAACTTGATAATACCCTAACTAAGCATAGATTTCTCCTCATTTATCTTGTCTAGAGTTCACTAATCCTCTTGAATCATTTTTTTTCAAGATCTGATCATTTATTTGTTACTCTTAAAAACTTATTTTGGGGGCTGGAGAGATGGCTCAGTGGTTAAGAGCATTGCCTGCTCTTCCAAAGGTTCTGAGATCAATTCCTGCAACCATATGGTAGCTCACAATCATCTGTAATGAGGTCTGGTGCCCTCTTCTGGCCTGCAGACATACACACAGACAGAATATTGTATTCATAATAAATAAGTAAATTTAAAAAATAAAAACTTATCTTTGACTAGATTCAAAAATAGAAGCTCTCAGTAAGGACAGCCTACATCTTTTCGCGTTCTGTTCTTGGCATTTTCCTTTGGCTCCCTTCATTCTCTTGGACAAAAGCTTAGCATATTCTGCAGCCTCCTCTTTGCTTATCTTAATGTATTAGCATCTGTGTTGCAGGACGAGTGAAGTGACAAGACTCTGAACCCTGGGTACTTTGGTTCCGGGCTTGCCTTCTTTGTTTAGGGACTTTCTGACAACTTATTGGCAGACATCATTCTCTTTAGAGAGATTGAGCAACTTCAAGATTCTGCTTTCCTTTTTAGACTGCAACTGCTGAGATACAGTAGTATCAGTCGGTCTAGGAATATCCTTCTCTCCCTTTTTTTTACAATGATTAGATTGAGAACTCAGATTGGCCTCCACCGCACAAAACAGACTTGTGCTTCCTCTCTCCAGCTCTCCGTAGTCCATAGCAAGAATGCCTCGCACTCACTCATCAGCAGGTGCGCTCTGCCATGGGCTCAAGATGCCTTGCTTTATGGGAAAATTTTGCTTTCCACTCCCACCACTGACTCGGACCACATAGCCCTTCCACTCTTCACCAGAGCATCGGCAGCGACTTCTGTGGTCCCCGTGCTTCTCATAGAAAGCCCGAATCATCATTCATCATTCACTTTGCTGTGTTTCTCACTCAGTGTGTTTTTGATGCTGCTGAGTGGGAAGGAAATATACAGCTTCATCCTGACACAGCTGACCACTTAGGAGGCTCCAGAAAAAAAAGGGCCGAGTCGATATGCATTATTTTCTATTTTAAGACAGGGTCTCACTGTGTAGCCTTGACTGGCCTAGAACTCAATTTGTTGACCAGACTGGCCCCAAACTCACAGAGACCCATCTGCCTCTGCCTCCCAAGTGCTGAAGTTAAAGGTGTGCACCACCGCGCCTCACCAGACCAATTCACTTAAATCTGTAGCCTAAGCTGAAAAGTTTTCTACCATTATTTCTTCATATATTTTTGTGCTATAGCCCTTGTCTTCTTCTAAGACTCCAGTTACCCATATGTTAAAGTGGCGTGTGCCTCTCATCTGATTTCATAGTGCTGGAAACAGAACTCAAGACTTTGTGCACACTAAGCAAGCCCTCTGTCGGCTGTCTGTGTCCCCGCCCCTGTTTATTTATTTGTTCACTTTTCTTTCTCTGGGTCGCTAAAGCATCTGTCTTCAAGTCGCTCACTTCTTCCTCTTTCATTCTTTTGTCCTGCTTTTAAGCCCATGTGAATATTTTTGTTTGATATTGTATTTTTTTAAGTCCAAAAATTCCATTTGCTTGTATTTTATAGTTTCTGTTTCTCTACTGGCGTTTCTTACGTCTTTATTCGTTTTTGTGAACATAGAATGATTTTAATTATGCTAGTACGAAGTCCTTATCTGTAGATGCAGCATCTTTATCATGTTAAGGTTTGCGTCTGTGATCTACGTTTTCCATTGAGACTGAGTCATGGTTTTCTTTCTCTGTATGCCAAAATATTTTTATTTTATTTTGTGAATGCTATGATACAGAGATTTTAGGTTCTATTGTGCTGTTTTGGAGTGGTTTTTGATCATTTTCTCAGACAATTAACTTTGTTAGCCTCAGACTGCCACGCATTGGTCCTGCAGTGAGCAAACACTCAAATTCCCAGTCCCATTCTTTTCATATTTGTTTTGCCCATTGTTGTTATTTGAGACAGGGTCTCTCATTAGGTAACTCTGGCAGTTGTGGGACTCACAGTGTAGACTAGACTGGGCTTGAACTCACAGAGATCTGCCTGCCTCTGCCTCTGGAGTGCTGGGATTAAAGGTGTGCGCCACCATGCCTGGCCTTAGTCCCATTCTTTAAGCCTAAACTCTAAACTGTGTTCCATTTGCCTCATATGTGTAGGGCAAGGGCAGATAGGGCCTTGGACTGTGCTTAAGCCCATCACCATTCGGTGCTCTCTGGCTCACTCTTTAGTGGCCATTCTCCTCACTTTTCGGAGAACCTAGCACACCTGTTTTCTTCCACAAGGTTTGGACTGGGCAATGGCTAAAGGATAAAGAGCTTGCTATGCAAGCGTGAGGACCAGAGTTTGACCTCCAGGGTTTATATTAAAGGGTCAGACACTGCAACACCTCCTGTAATTCCAGAACTGGTGGCTAACTGGCCAGGTCGTCTAGCCAAAACAGTGAGCTCCATGTTCAGAGAGAAACTCTATCTCAGAAATAAGGTGGAGAACCATAGAGGAAGACGTTGAAATTGACCTCTGGCCTCCACACATGCAAGCATGGGGTCACATACCTGAGCACATGTATATACACTCCCACACACAGGAATAAAAGAATAAATGTTTTTAATTAAAATCTAAGCCGGTGAGTTGTCTTAGGGAGTAAAGGTACTTATGCCAAAGACCTGAGCTCCATACCTTAGTCCAATCTCCAGAGGAGAACCGACTCTTGCCATCAGACGACCACATGCACACCATCACACACCTACACCGTGCACACACACCAATAAATAAATAGGCAGATAAATGAATAAATAAATGTAATTTTAAATTAATATTGTTGACATGATTGAAAAAAGGCACTATGACATCAAAAAACAACTGAAAAACTAGGGGAAAGTACTGGGCTTTATAACACAGGGGAACCAATATCTAATACAGTGCCTCAACTCCTTTAGAGGGGAATTTGTAAATATCTTTGAAAGTTTTGTATGTGCTTGCTTTTGAGTCCCCAGTTCCTCTTTCATGAATGCAGTGTCCTGAAAATCCTCTCCCAGTGATGCAAATGTGCACAGAATCACAGTCATGCAGTCTAGGTGTGTGTGTGTGCACATGCTTTGGGATTTACTTCGTTTCAGAGACCTTTCCAACTCTTTATTACTCCGCTTAACTCATATGCAAGCCCGATGACCCAAGTCCAATCCCTGGATTTCACAGTGCAATCAGAGCACTGACTCCCTAAAGTGCTCTGACGTCCACACTCGTGTCCTGGGGCACGTGCAGCTGTGTGTGCCTGTCTGCACACACAAATAATGATAATTAATACATGAAATGTTAAATTCAAGGGAGGAATGCTTTGCTGTGGTTGCTGGGGCCATGCCATCAACTGAATGTCTTCCTAGACCTGTCTTCATCCACTCCTCTCTATCCTGTCTGACCACAGTGCCCATAAAACCACTACTTCCCAGTCAGCTTTAAATCTTTGAATATCAGTTTACAATAAATACTTTTAAGTTGTATAACAAGTAAATTAATGTCTGCAGGGGTAGTAAAATACTTTTGGTTTTGAAACAGACTCTCTTTATGGGTCCGACTGCCCTAGTACTTGGTTCCTACCCCACAGACAAATTCACAGCAGCCCTGCCTCAGTCTCCCTAATGCTGCAATCATGGACATGTGCCACCATGGAAGATTTTTAAATTTCTTCTAAGACTAGTGTTTACCAAGCCAAATAATACTTTATCTAACTGTTTTTATGTTTTATTGATATGGGATGATATGCATGTGGAAGTCAGGGCACCGTCTTGGGTGTCACCCTCCTTTGAGACAGATTCTCCCGTGGCTCTAGGGTTTACCAACTAGACTAAACTGCTGTCCAGTGAACACCAGCTGCCCTCCTGCCTCTGCCTCCCCAGTGCTTGAACTGCAGACGCACGCTGCCACACCCCAACATTTGTACATAGAATCTAGAGATTAAACTCAGATCCTCATGCTTGTGAGGTGAGACTTTACCAACTGAGCCCTCTCTGGTTCCAAATAATACTTTAGGCTTCGTCGTATCTCAATAACCACCAAGCAACCTCTTTTACATAGGGGCTTGACTTTTTTAATAAAATGAAAACAGGACCATTGAGAACTATAGGTAAAATATTTTTTCTTCCAATTTGGATCATATACTTCATTGAAATTTTCAGCACACATGAAAAAAGAAAAAGAAATGGCAAGGCTTTTAGTGTCTAAAATAGTCGCATCTTTGTAGACTTCTGAGAGGCAGCATTGTAATCTTTATGCCCAGGAGCTGCATGGTGCTTTAAAGTCTGCCGTGCTTCCTGGTGTCTGGGGTCTTTCCTTTCTGCTCAGCGGGTGCTCAGCCTGGGCATCATTATCACTTCCAGCTCACAGCACCAGTTACTTTACTATTGCTGTGGTGGAACACCATGACCAAGGCAACTTAGAGAAGGAAGAGTTGTTTTGGCTTATGGTTGCAGAAAGGACAGAGTTCAAAATGGTGGGGACAGTCTGGCAGCAGGCACAGCAGCAGGCACCAAGCAAGGCAGCAGGCACAGCAGCAGACATGGCAGCAGGCACCAGGCATGGCAGCAGGCGGCAGACACCAGGCATGGCAGCAGGCGGCAGGCACCAGGCACCAGGCAGCAGACACCAGGCACGGCAGCAGCCGCAGGAGAGCTCACATCTTCAAACACAAACACAAAGCAAGGAAGACAAAGTGGCAGTCGAGCCAGGCCTTAAGCTCTTCAGGCCCACTCCCAGTCACACACTTCCTCCAGCAATGCCACATTTCCTAATCCTCCACAAATAATGCCACTAACTGAGGACCAGGTATTCAAATGCACACACACACCTCAAATAAACAAATATGTTTTTAAAGAGAGAGCTTCCGGGACTAGCAATATGGTTTACTGGTTAAAAGTGTGCCAAACCCTTGCCTAGGACGGGATTCAATTCCCAGGACCCACATCAAGGGACTCATAACTGCACATAATTCCAGACTCGGGGACCTAATGCCTCTGGCCTCCACAGGCATGGTCATTTACAAGAACATATCCCCATGTATACGAGTAATAAGAATAATAAATCTTGACTGGTACCTTAAGGCTTACAGAGACATTCTGAGAATCTGGTAAAAGTTAAGTGCCTGCCCTCTTCCCCTACCCAACCCAAACGCACCTTTACACATACAGATGACACCGCATGCAATTTCAGAGGGCTCTCACACAGGATTCCCAAGGGCAGGCCACAGCAGGGCAGTTGGTAGAACAGGGCTGATCTCTAGGCTTTTGAGGGAGTGGGTATGAGCTGTTTGGGAGTTCCATTTCGCTGCAACCACCTAAGGACTTAGACATTTTATGTCAAGAAGAACCCAGTCATCTAATACACATGTAGAGAAGCCCATAAGAAACACACTTCGGAGAGCTGGAGAGAAGGCTCAGCAGTTAAGGGTGCAGTCCTCGCTCTTCCAGAGGTCAGGGTTTGCTTCTCAGCACCCACCTGCCAGCTCATAGTAGTCTGTAAATCCAAGTTCACGGGCTTCTACAGTGCACACACTTGGAGCACGTACACAGTTTCAGGTATACACACATGCCCAGAAAATAAAATATTCTAAAAGATACACTTCAGTTGCATGATAGCTTTAGGGTTGTTTAGGCTGTAGGCCTTGTTTGATTTTTCCAGCCGAGCTTAGAGCTCAATGATGGCTGCCATGGCTTGTAGCCACTAGAGGGCAGAAGAAGTCCACACATAGACTATGAATGCGGCCTCCTGGGGATACAATGACTCAGGAACACTTAGCTGTAGTTTCACTCAATCTAGGGCGCCTGTTTCATCAGACATCCAATGCCCTGCCTTCCAGCCAATGTGGGAGCCGCTCTCCAGGATCTAAGGGCAATATTTCCCTTCCAACTCCCAGGTTTAGCACATCTAGTTATATTTATGAGCAACACTGCAGTAGAAGCCAAGAAAAAAAGTTTAAAGAAAAATAAAAGTACATTTTTTTTTCCTATGAGAGTGAACCATTCTGCAGATGAGAGAAGAGGGAAAGGGCTGGGCACGTGACTTGGTTACTGGTATGCTTATCTTACACACACAAAACCCTGGGCTTGGCCCTCGGCAGCACATAAACTGGATACAGCGGTGAATGCTAGTCCCTATCATCCCACACCCATAAAGTGAAAACAGGAAGATGGGAAGTTCAGGGTCCTTCTTGGCTACAGAACAGTGTGAGACCAACCTGGGCCGCAGGAGACCCTGCTTCTTCTCAGAGTGTCAGGGAGAGGGAAGAGGAGGAGGAGAAGGAAGGAGTTTGTACCTACTGCATGCTGTTCACAAACATCTCACATTGTAGTGCTTCATGATAAGTAGGAAATAGGTTCGAGTCCCCACCCCACCCAAGAATACACAACTAACAATATTCAAGGCACAATTCGAACTCTGGTTTATCCACTAAATCTCACTGCCTTTCCTACACTCAGGAAGAGAGATCCTGAGAAGAAACAACGAGTATGATTAACAGCGCAGAAATGAAGCCCACAAACACCCAGAAGGTACTAATTAGAGTAGACAAAGGAAGATATTTAAACATAGCTCCTGGACAGAGTTCTGAGTCAAATGCTGGAGGAGCCACACGCCATGGATTAATGGAGTAATAAAAGCCCTAAGGAAGGAAGGAAGTCATGTGACGAGGAGACGGACTTAGCTGAAGCAGAAGAGACACAGGAAAAGCAAAGGGAACAACAGGCCTTTGCTAAGCTTCAGTTCTGGCCAAAGCCCTGAGCTGGGGGGGTGGGGAGGACATCCGTGAAAAGAAGCCTACATTTAAATGGGGACGATCAAATGTGTTCCCAAATCACCACAGTGACAGTATAGAATGTAAATGAACTATATGCCCTGCCAGCATCTACAAACAGATCAGGGCGTGTAGCAGGCGGCATTTGAACTTGATCTTGAAAAATAGGGTGTCAACAGGTGGTAATGAGGAGGAACAGCCTGGGCCATCCCAGAGGAAGATGAGTGTGGGATCCCTGAGGAGTGATGGGTCGTACTAAGCACTCCAAGATGAGAAGTTTACAATAAAATCAAACCTGAATCCTTTGGAAGAACAGCCGTCATCAGAGGAACCATCTGTTTCTTGTCCCTGAAAGGATGCCACTCCTCCTGAGGCAGCGAAATGAAGACTTGAACCTGAAGCACAACACCGCTGTGGAGACAACATGAGATTCCTTCAAAGGAAAGGTTCTGCTGTTGCCATTCCCTGAATGTATAGTTAAGAAATTAGAAATGGGGTGTGGAGCTGGGCGCTGGTGGTGCACGCCTTTAATCCCAACACTTGGGAGGCAGAGGCAGGTGGTTCTCAGTGAGTTTGAGGACAGACTGGTCTACAAAGCGAGTTCCAGGACGCCAGGATCATTATGCAGAGAAACCTTATCTCAAAAAAAAAAAAAAAAAAAAAAAGAAAAAGAAAAGAAAAGAAAAGAAAGTAAGAGAGAGAGACAAGAAAGAATAGAAGGAGAGAAAGGGAGAAAGAAAAAAGAAATGGAGGTTGGAGAAATGGCTCAGAAGTTACAAACACTGGCTGCTCTTCCAGAGGACTCAGGTTTGATTCCCAAAAATTCCCATCACCCACAAGGTGCCTCACAACCATCTGGAAATCCAGCTCCAGGGGATCCAATGCCATTTTTTGGCCTCTGTGGATACTCCACATACTTGGCCCCAGATATGCATGCAGGCAAAATACTTATTCTCATAAAAATAAATAAATTAATTTTTTTTAAAGTTAGAAACACAAACAATGCACACTCTGGGGAGACTGACTGCTCAATTCATTTGGTGACATGGCATTTCCCATCTTAGAGGTGCCATGTTCAAGGACCGGTCATTCTGAGCGTCTTTTGCCAGCACCCTCTCAGACATTTAGCTTCTCAAGTTCAGAACTAATGGAAAAGCTAGGATATTTTAGAGAAAAAATTGTAGCTGCCATAATTCACAAGGACAGAGGTGACACCCACATCTGCCACTGGGACAAATGTAGGAGCCACGCTTAGAAAAGGTCCCCGCATCCTTGCTGCTTTATCTGTGTCCCATTTCTGGTGAGTTTTCTCCCTCTCCAGTGTGTATATCCATCCTCTAAGCTGCAAGACCACCAAAAAAGCTACTGCAAAGTCTTACAGTTTGCATGTCATCCTCATGCAGGGGATCATGCTTGTCTTTTGTTTTGTTCTAGTCTTAGCCCATTTGCTGTTAAAGAAAACATGTCTCTTTTTTTTTTTTTTAAAGATATGGTTTCACTATGTTTCTCTGTCTGACCTGGAAGTCTCTATGTAAAACAGGATGGTTTTGAACTTCTAGAGATCCACCTACCTCTGCCTCCTGTATACTGGGTAAACCATGAACCAACACATCCAACTTCATTCCTTTTTTTTTAATATTTTATCTATTATGTACACAGTGTTCTGCCTCCATGTATGACTGCATGCCAGAAGAGGACACCAGATCTCATTGTAGATGGTTGTGATGTGGTTGCTGGGAATTGAACTCAGGACCTCTGGAAGCACAGTCAGTGTTCTTAACCTCTGAGCCATCTCTCCAGTACCATTCCTTTTTTCTTAAAGGAACTGCTTTTCTGTGGCTTCACCATTCTATGTTAAATTTATAGTTTTAATTACTTTAGGAAACCCTTTTTGTTGTTGTTGTTGTTGTTGTTGTTGTTTCTAGGTTCTTAATATAGACAATGATGTCTTGTCTCCCCTGATTCCCGTTGTAGGAGTTTCTAATCTTGTACCTGTTATACTCACTTCTCTGAGCCTCTCTTTTAAAAATTTATTTATTTTTACTTTATGTGTATAGATGCTTTGTATGTATGTGCCTCACACGCTGCCTGGGGGAGCCATAGGGTAACCAGTTGGATCCCCTGGAAACTGGAGTCACAGGCAGTTATTAGCCAAAGTGTGGGTGCTGAGATTTGAACCCAGATCTCCTAGATAAGAAGCCAGTGCTCTTAACCACTGAGCCACCTCTCCAGCCCCATCAATTCCATTTCTTTGGCCCTGTACTTGCCTTCGTAGCTTTAATATCTCTTTGCCTCACTAAGGAAAAGCTGCTCACTCATCCCCAAACGTGTTACTCAAGATAAACTATCCGTTGTTTGCCTGTGCCATCACCAGATCCACGTTAATTTTTAAATGTTTCTTTGGCAATATCGTTGTACTTATAATCATAGTACCATAAAACACTATGGTACAGATGGGAGTTTGAGAACAAATGCTCAAGACTAACGCAGCTTTTAAAATTCCATGGGGACAGAGAGCTGTGTGCTCCTGATGGAGTGAATGAAACAGCTAGTACTGAATGAATCTACATAACTATTTAGCAGAGTTAATCATGCTGACCAGAAAAAAAAAAAAAAGGTGGACTTGCTCTCCTTGTCCTTGAACAAGATGTGAAGTCATCTAACGCCCTGCACTGCCTGTGTGGAGCCAGCACCTTGGACTGAACCTTCTTTGTTCTTGTGGCGGGGAGTCTGCCACCTCTACCAACTTGTCCTCAGGAATGTCGTTCTAGAAATAAACCGCCCGGCATTCATGAGTCATACACAGAAGTTAATTCATTTAAGCCACTGGCTTTTCTTAGGCCCTTTGTATCTCAGCAAGCCCCTCCAGGTTTCTCCTCAACTCTTCCCGCAGATTTTTCTGTTTGACTTTCACTGACAACAGTTATCTAGAGAACCAGATCCCAGCACCAGAGGTAGATCTGGCTGAAGTCAGAAGCACCCAGGAAAGCCTGTCGACCCAGCTACCCAGAGCCACTCACACCAGACAGTCCCTTCTCTTTATACCAAACACACTTGTGAGACAGTTTGCCAACAGCTAACTCTGCAATCTATATCATAAGGTAAAGCCCAATACAATGGTTCATCTTTTTCACTTTAGATGTTCAGATTCATTTTAAGAGGTAATAACTAAATATATAAATGACAACACAAAATTAGTCCCTTGCTAATGACTAAACCTGCATTGTTATGCAGGTTAATTTAATTTTTCATCGCTTTAATATTTTTAGTGTTTTTTAAAAGATGTATTTTATTTATTTTGTGTGTGTGTGTGTGTGTGTGTGTGTGTGTACACATGCCATGTTTGTGCAGGTGCCCATGGATGCCAGAAGAGGACATTGGATGCCTTAGAGTTTCAGATGTTTGCGAGTTGCCCAGTGTGAGCGCTGGAACTGAACTCTGGTCCTTTGCAAGAACAACAAGCATTCTTAACTGCTGAGTCATCTCTGCAGACCCTTGGGATATTTTATAACAGAAATACACAATCAGATTAAATGTAAAAGCCATACAGTGGTGGCACACATCTTTAATCCCAGCCCTCAGGAGGCAGAGACAGGCGGATCTCTGTGAGTCTGAGGCCAGCCTGGTCTATAGAGTTAGTACTGGGACAGGCTACAGAGAAACCCTGTCTTAACCCCACCCCACCCCCCAAAAAGATAAAGTATAGAGAATGAAGGCGTGTGAATGAAAAGGGATGTGTCTCAGAACTAACAGTTGAATGGCAGCCTTCCAGACTTTTATAAAGTACTTGTACATACGCATGTATGCACTTCTACAGGTAGTTTTATGTTTATACAAATGGGATCATATCTGCCCTACAACTTCCTTCATTGCTCCCTTCTAGATCCCATGTTGATATATTTATCTTTAAATTACTAACAGTTACATAGTACACACTAGTTTGAGTGTGTTGTAATTTGTAATTTGTTTAAATACTCCTCTATTGATAGACATTAGATTTATTTCCTATTTGGAGTTTGAGCTGCATAGCAGGACTCTATCTTGAAAAAAAAGTTTAGTTAAAAATTAAAGACTTAACTGGGTGTGGTGGTGCATGCATTTAATCCCAGCACTTGAGAAGTAGAGGCAGGCAGATCTCTATGAGTTCAAAACCATCCTGATCTATGTAGTGAGATCCAGGACAGCCAGGGATACACAGTTAAACCCTGTCTCAAAAATAACAATAACAATAACAACAGTAATAATTGAACACTTGGGCTGGAGAAATGGTTCAGTACTTGCTGTGTTCTCAGAGGTTCCCAGCACACAGGTAGCTCATAGCCATCCGTAACTCCAGCTCAGGGGAATTTGACAGCCTCTTCCGACCGCCACAGACACCTGCTTTTACATGCACATACCTACATGCACACACACACAAACATAATTAGCAATTAAAATAAGTGGGTAGAGAAATGACTCAGCAGTTAAGAGTACTCTTCTAAATTCAATTCCCAGCACCCTCGAGATAGCTCACAGCAGCTGTCTATACCTCTAGTCCAGTTCCAGGGCATCCGATACCCTCTTCTGCCCTCTGTGGGTGTCGGGCACATTTGTGGTGCACAAACTTTTATGCAGACAAAACACCGAAACACAACGATTTTTATCCTTTTCAAGATTTATTTTATTATTTTACATGTATGAGCATTTTGCCTGCATGCATATATGTGTACCCACATGCATGTCTGGTGCCTGCTGAGGTTCAAAGAGGGTGTTGGATCCCTTGGGACTTGAGTTACAGACAGTTCTGAGCCACCATGCGGGTGCTGAGAATCAAACCCGGATCCTCTGCAAGCACAGTACTCTCAACAGCTGAGCCGTCTCTCCAGCCCCAACAGAGAAATAATTTTAATTACAATAAATCTATTTATTAAAATAATTATAAAGACTTATTTTTAATTGTGTGAGTACACGTGCTGGGAGTTTAGAAGAGAGAGCATCAGATTCCAGAAGCTGGAGCTGCAGGCAGCTGTGCGCCACCTGGCATAGGCGCTAGGGATTGAACGCAGGTCCTCTGCAAGAGCAGAAACTATTCTTACAGTCAGTCATCTTCCCAGCCTCATCCCCCAACACACACACAAAGAGACCCCCCTAACCACCATTCTCCTTCCTTCTGCAGACAGTGCTCTCCTGGAAGCTGACATTGTCCTTCAGACTCTCGACAACGACGTCGTCAGCATGGAGGTCTTCTTCAAAGCCTGGCTGCATAACAGTGAAACCGACCGAGAACACATCCATCTTCTTCTTGCTCCACAGAGCCTTCCTCCTTCTTCCACAGACAAGGATAATCCAAGTACACAACCCTGAAAAGATAGGTTCTGTGGGCGAAATCTTTTCTTGCCTAAGATTACAAGTCTAGATGACTCTGGGGAGTCATCACAATACAGATCATTTGAGGCCTTTGGGTTGGAGGAGGACTGGGTGACACTGTCTAGTGACAGCATGGCTTTAAAGAGAAAGGCTCAAAGGGTGACCGTTCCAGCCAGCGAGAGCCAAATGGTTATAGAGGATAAGTCCTTGATGCCTCAGTGATAAGATATTCGCTGCACCATAGCAGGATATACTGAATCGTGCACTGCCCTCAATATTCTCACTCTTAATGTGGTAGGTATTGTTGGTACTATAATCCAAGAGACTTTAACCTTGGTAATATCAACACTGCCTTGGTAAGAATAATAACAGTAAATAAAAATCTTCTCAGGGGTCTGGAGGGATGGCTCAGTGGCTAAGGGCACTGGCTACTCTGGTGGAGGACCTAGAATCAGTTCCCAGCACCCACGTGGCAGCTCACAACCTCCTGTAACCACAGTTTCCAGGCCTCTGACACCTTCAGCCGTTGCACTGCTGAGCCATCTCTCCAACCCCAGTTAGCAGTCTGTTTGAAATCTCTTCTCCTACTGTAATAGAACTCTGCCATGACTATCGCTTTTTCAGAATGAGGAAAAGCCCTCTGAAAGTATAATTAAATAGGAAGGACATTTCCCCTCTTTCCAGGGACAGCTATCAGATTCTGCTTCTTTCTCCATTTAAACCTAGAGCTTGGGACCAGCAAGATGGCTCAGTGGATAAAGACACTTGCCACTAAGCCTGACAACTGGAGTTCAATCCCAGGCCCCACGTTATGGAAGAACAGAATCTCACAGGTTGTTCGTTGGCCTACACATAAGTTCCATGACACACACATATGCATACACACACACACACACACACACACACTCAAATACACACTAAATAAGGAACTTTTCTTTTACAGCACCTAGGGCCTGAAATACCTTGGATCATAATCTGCCTTTCCTTTGCCTGTAAAATGTCTTCCCAGGACCTCCTTCGTATTGTGTCCCAAGCTGCTCCTACCAATCCCTCCCTATCCCATCCTCTGAAATTCACTCATTCACTTCACTCGGTTAAAAGCAACCGACAACTGTACACAGAAGCCAGCTTGTGTTTAACGTTTGTGTGCCTTTCTCCCGCCACACTAACTTCTTTTCTTGCCTAATCCCCTTCTGCTTTACACAGCAGCACCAGGCAAATGCTGTCACTGAATATATCACCAGATCTAAGACGCTATCAGTGATAAGACTTGCCACTGTTCTTATACCACTAAGAATGGGAACGCTGTCAATTAAACATGACATAGAATAATGTTATCGTTCCTGGGAGAATTCAAGTCCTAAGATTGTCCACCTGGTCAATAGCAATTGTAAGACAGATATAAAGATCTAAAGATCTGTCTTAGTGTGTGAAAAATCTGCCTACAAACCAAATATAATACTATACCTGTTTTTACACATGAAGAAAGTAAGACAAAGAATTAAACACTTTCCTCGGGCTTCATAGAAAAGCGATTCCAGGGCCCCTTCATGTTGGGACCAGAAATCTCTATTTTGACACTTGACAATTCTTGCCAAGAATATGCTCATCAAACACAGGTCTATCTACCTCCAGAACTTCTACCTTTGTCTACCACTTACCCACCTGGTGCTTAGGCTACTCTGAACAAAAGGGGCAGTGACTCACTGTTCTCTAGTGGAGCTGGGACCCTCGAAGGCCAGGAACTCCTGCAGCCTGTTTTATCTCTACTGCTACACTGGAATCCAGATGGCAGGCACAACTGGTATGGAGTCTGGAGAAACTAGGTCTTCTCCAGAGTGATGAGGCCCATGGAGATTATCAACAACTACAATAGAGATCAGACTGTAGTTACCTCTTAGGGTTTTTCCTACTGCTACCAAAGAGACCTTCATCCAGATGGACAAAGCTTCCCAATCCTAAATCCCAGTGATCAGTAATGGAGAGTCGGGCAGAGAAGAAATGAAGGGAGCCACATTCCTAGACAAAGTCCCTCCTGGGTTCAATGTAGATGAATTGAAGTCTGCATCTTATAAACTGGGCCCGGGAAAGTCACCTGAATCTATCACCCACTCCATTTTTCCAAGGTTACTTTGACATTGTTTTTTTTGGTTTTAAAATTAGTATAGAACATGACAGATGTAGTTAGATAACATGTTCATAGATGTATGCCATTGCAGTTTGCTTCTGCTTTTATGTTTATCCCACGTGGCAGTCTGGTCATTCCTCAAATCACCATCACCTACTACTAAACTCACAAGGATTCAGGGTTTGTACACTTGCAAGTTTTCTGTTGATATTCAAACCGTGTGTGTGTGTGTGTGTGTGTGTGTGTGTGTGTGTATGTGTGTGTGCGCTTTGTAGCATCAAGGACTCAGGCTTAGAGCAACAAATCCTTTGGCACCTGAAGGTGATTGCTGGCATAGAAACCTAACACAGCCAGGAGCAGGAGCAGTAATACACACCTGAAACCACAGCACTTGTGAGGTAAAGACAGAAGGGGCAAGGTCATCTTCAGCTGTGGAGCAAGTCAGAAGTCAGTCTGGGCTGCAGGAGATCCTCTCTCAAAGGCTGGGGGAGGAAATGAGTGTTGGGGTCTGGAGAGATGACTCAGCAGTTAAAAGCACTGGCTGTTCTTCCACAGGATCCAAGTTCAATTCCCAGCACCCGTATGACAGCTCACACCAGTCTGTAACTCCAGTTTCTGGGCTTCTGACTCCCCTCACCCAGACACACACGCAGGCAAAACACCAGGGAACACAAAAATAAATTATAAAAAAAGAAAAAAGTTTTTATAAAAAGAAATCAAAAGCTTAATAGAACAGAGTGCCAGACCCTGAGAATAGTATAGCTCAGTAGCAGTCCACACATTCCTGATGTCCAACGCCGCCGCTGTGCGCTGAGGCCTTGAAGGTCCAATACTCAGTTCCTTCCAGACGTTAAACATAAGCTGCTATTTCAGGAACTTGTTCCTCCCGTAGTCCTGAACGCCCCCTAGAAGAGCCCAGAGACAAACAGTAGCAGTCAGCTGACTGTCTGAGTTCTGCTTTCCTGCTCTTCCTTCACTGGCGTGCTTGCCAAAGCCGCAGGGAAGCAGAGGCAGGATGCCCCAAGGGCCTCTGCGGATTATCCCAGGTTCGAGACTTGACACGTGTTAGCTGCTCCAGCAAGGACACATGTCCTTTCTGAACTGAAGGACAAACCAGACCTCTTGCTCTGAGACAACCGCTCAGTGAGCCCAGCTGTAAAGTCAGGGAAGATGATGCCGGGCTCAGAGGCTAAGTAAACAGTGAGGAGCAAAAGCTGGAACACAGGGTCAGATCTGCTTTTCCTCCTCCAACCAAGAGTGCCTTCTTCTTCCCATCCCCCTGCCTCCTCCTAACCCTTGACTGCCTAGGGAAAGTGAACTTGCCTCTTAATGGCAGCCTGAGATAACTTGTAACCCAGTCTCTTCTCTAACTCTCCTTTGATTGTAGTGTGCCTGAAATGTGACCTCCAAGAGCGATTTCTCAGCCCATCCCTGCTTCCTGGGACAGCCGATGGCACGTTGAGGACAGATGATCCCAAAGGAGACATCAGCACACTCTACCAGATGGCTTCCCTGTCTCCAGACTCCCCGTACAAGCTGCAAGTGATCAAGTATGCTTTGAAAAAGCCTCACCGTTCTACTCTATTCTTCTTAATTCCATCGCTTGGAAGTGCAGAGATTCAGGGTCTATTTTGACAGTCAGGCAACAGTCAGTGGCCAGGTAGCAGTTACAAGCATGTCACAAAAAAACAAAAAACAAAAACAATAAAGTTGGATTCCTCAGCAAGTAGAAGCCAGAGGGGCAGATGTAGACTTGCTACCACAGAAGACTTGGAGATATAGGCAGGAATTGGAAACATGGGCTCTGTGTGCGGAGAAAAGCAAGATTAATACAAAGGCATTCAACCACCCGGTGAACTTGCCAAAAGCCATGGGGTTAGTAGGGGAATGAGCCTTTCATATCCAGGTCTATTTCAACCCTACCACTCCTCTAAGTGCTGCTTCAGGGGATCCAACTCTCAGGCGGAACAATGGGAAAGCCTGGCTTTGCTCCCTTCAGCTCACACTATAGGGCCCCAGGCGAAGGCTGCTGAGCTCTGAGAACTTCCAGTGTACCTGCCAGATTCCATGCTACCGGCCTCACGCTCTGCAAATTGCACACCCTGATCCGGCACCTCCCCCAAGACGGTCCTAGATCAGAGCTGGGTGTGCTTAGAGGTCCCCTCACCACTAAGAAGTCTTTCTTTTCCAGGGCTCTAAAATCCAGTGGGATCTGTGAGTCCCTGACCTACGGACTCCCCTTCATCCTCAGACCCACAAGCTGCTGGAAGCTGGACTGGGATGAGCTGGAGACAAACCAGCAACATTTCCACGCTCTGTGTCACTGCTTGCTGGTGAGTGCCCTGTGCCCAGGCAAGAGTAACAACTAGAGAAAGACAGCAGCTCACTCCTCCCTAACCCCAGACCTGCAGCAACCCTGCAGGAAAGGGTGGAGAATTTTACAGTAAACTTAACATTACTTTTGTTAGATGAACTCAAAGGTAACATTAGTACACTCTACCAGATGGCTTTCCAGGTATTGGCCTGTTACAGTCTGACCAACTGATCAAGTGTGGTACCAAAGAACCTCCCCACTATTCTGTTTGCTTGTTTGTTTGTTTTTGAGACAGGATTTCTCTACGTAGCCTTGGCTGTCTTAGAACTAGTTCTGTAGACCAGGCTGGCCTCAAACTCACAGAGATCCCCCTGCCTCTGGCTCACAAGTGCGAGACAAATGCCATGTTTTGTATAGTGGATTTTTTTATTTTGTGTTCACGTGTGTAGGGGCTGCATAGATGCCATGGCACATGTGCAGAGCGCGAAGGACAACTTCTGGGAGTCGGTGCTGCCCCTCAGCCATGTAGGTCCTGGAGATCAGACTCGGGTTTCAGGTTTGGCAGCAAAAGTCTTTACCAACCATGCCATTTCACTGGACCCAGGTGCTATGCTTATCGATAGCATGGCTAGAAACAGAAATTCAGATCATGTCTCTGTCGGGAAGTCAGTTTGGGACAGCAGTTACAAGCACTGATGAAAAGGTGAGGTTAGGCTACTCAGTTTGTAGCAGAACGCTTCCTGAAACCAGTCAGAACTCCTTAGTTTACAAACTTTAGACATAAGTGATGTTGCTCTAAAACCTACTTCCTTTCTGGGCTCAAAAAACAGGTCAGTGGGTAAAAGTGCTTGCCGCATAAGCCTCATGAGTCTGAGTTCAATCCCCAGGATCCACAGTGGAGAATGAAAATGGACTCAGGAAATTGCCCTCTGGCCTCTACACACACACACACACACACACACACACACACACACACACACACACACACTGTACATACACACACAATAATAATGATAAATGTTTAAAGTCACACGACCTTTCTAACACTGTACTCATTATCACAGTTCATTTAAAGAAGTCTCTAGTCCCGATCCATGTCAGATATCGTGTGAAGCCCTAGATACGCATTCGGTGGTGGTAAAATAGATTCAGCTGTGTCCTCAAGAGACAGCCTGGAATGGAAGAGATAGAAACACGTGCATGGCTTACATTAGAAGCCACACATGATTTACATCCGAAATCAAGGTTAACAAAACCCAACATAGAATTATTTGTGGGCATATATAACCAATTAGAACTTGGGGAAGGATGGGTGTAGGGAGGGGGGTAAATGCAATATCCAACAGTTGCTGGGCATCTGCCTTGAACATCAAGATGTCAGCCTTGGAGCAAAAGCAAATAGAAAGCACATGCACAGAAAACTAATGTGGCCTGGCCAGATGACTCAGAAGGCGAAGGTAGGAGAGAACCAACTCTCTCTCTCTCTCTCGCTCTCTCTCTCTCTCTCTCACACACACACACACACACACACACACACACACACAAATTATACACACATACACAATAAATAATTTTTACACAATATATAACAATAAGTAATTTTTAAGAGAAAAAAGAAACTAACAAGGGGCTAGAGAGATAACTTTGCAGCTAAGAGAGCTTACTGCTTCTGCAGAGGGCACAGGTTCAATTCTCAGCGCCCACATCAGAAGGCTCGTAACTTCTAGTGATTCCAGTTCCAAGGGGTCTGATGTCTTCTTCTGATCTCCACTAACACACACCGTGCACACACACACACACACACACACACACACATACACACACACAGAGGCATTACATAAATTTAAAAAAATAAAAGGAAAGAAACCAGATGTGGTGACGCTCACCTTTAATCCCAGTACTTGGGAAACAGAGGCAGGTGAATGTCTGTGAGTTCAAGACTAGCCTGGTCTACATTGCAAGCCAGAACTACAGAGTGAGACCCTATCTCAAAAACCTAAAAAACGAAAAAAGAAAATTAATGCAACACTTAAATCAAAATAAACTAAGTGAAAAGAGAATCCAAGATGAGATACTGAATAATTAATGGACTTGGAGCTGGCACAGAGTTTAAAGGGAACATGCTGTTCTTTCAGAGGACCTGAATTTGGTTCCCAGCACCCACCTTGGGCTGCTCACAACCCCCCGTAACCCGAGCTCTAGAGAGATCCAACACCTCTGTTCTGCACAGGTACCCACACTCGCTTGCACAGACCCACACACATATAATTAAAACTAAAAAGCAAAGGCTTAGTGACAGATCAGCAGGATGGCTCCGAACGGAAGGGCAGCACAGCACTGCGTCTTCCACTATCAGAAGCGGACTTCTCCTGTTTCAAAGCTCACACTCCGTTTGGGGGCCCACGCACCGAGTTCCTGTTTCTGGTCTGAAGAACGCCCACCTCCTGTCTTTGCAGAGCACAGATCAATCAGTTCAGTGAGTGCCCAGCAGCTCAGCTTACTGTGTGCTCCACCCACTTCCTCAAATCTCTGAGAGGGCCCCTCACTCAGCAGGCCTTTCTCCCCGGTGCTTTCAATCCTTTTTTTCTTTTCTTTTTGACATATTGGAGATTTGAACCCAGGATCTCACACACGCTAGGCAAACACCCTATCCCTCTCTTGGGTCCCCAACCTTCCTTCTATCTATCTATTTATTTATTTTTGTTCTGAGACAAATCTCATTTATGTTACCCAGGGAATTGAACTTAATCTGCAGCCCAAGCAAGCCTTGTATCCCAGACCTTCCTGTCTCAGCCACCCTGAAGTAGCTAGAATGACAGCTTTTTAGAATGACTAAAAAGCAGGTCCTGTTTATAGTACAATAACCCTTTTTCAAGGCAGGGTCTCATGTAACCCAGGTCGACCTTTTTGCTGTGTGGCTGAGGACGACCTCTATGCTTTTCGAGTATTAGTATTGTGGGCAGGTACCATCAATACCTTGTTCAGTGCTTAGAGTACAGGAATTTGGGGGTTTGTTTTGTTTTTGTATTTTGAGACAAGTTCTCTCTATTATGTAGCCCTGGCTATTCTGGAGATTACTGTGTAGACCAGGCTGGTCTCGAACTCGCTGAGATGTCTCTGCCCACTGCATACTGGGATTAATAGAAACAAAAACCTGGAAAACAAGTTTGGGCAACTTGTGAAAACAAGGTTAGGGAGGTGAATAAATGTAAAAGAGGAATAAGGCACGATTGTGAACGCCTGGAAACACTGGAGACTAGCCCAGTGGCGTGCAGTCCTGCCGCATGAGTGGAGAGAGGATGAAACAGAGTCCAAAGGCGCCTTAGAGGGGAAAGGTTTCCCTTATAGCTGACAGTCTAGCGTCAAAGGAAGCCAAGTCAGGAACCTAAGACAGGAGCTTGGAGGCAGGAACGAAAGCAGAGAGCACCGAGGATGCTCTCTATGGCATGCTCAGCCTACATCTTTATACAGTCTAGGACCACCTGCCCAGGGGAAGCATCACCCAGAATGGACTGGGCCCTCCCGCATCAACCATTAATCAAGAAAACACCCTACAGACTTGCCTGCCAATCAGTGTCATGGAAGCAGTTTCTCAGTTGCCTCTTCCCAGATAACTTTAGCTTGTGTCAAGTTGACAAAAAGCTAATGAGGGCCCCCATTTATTTTTATTAACATGTATGTATATATATCTATGTGTGCATTTATATCTATGTATGCATTATATATCTATATATGCATGTGTATCTATGTATGCATGTATATCCATGTGTGCATGTATATCTATGTATGCAGTATATCTATATATGCATGTATATCATGTATGCATGTATATCATGTATGCATGTATATCTATGTGAGGGCATCACCTCTCTCTGGCTGCCCACAGCGACCAGAGCTGGAGCTGCAGGAAGTTGAGACCCGTCTGACATGGGTACCGGAACCAAACTGGGTCATCTGGAAGAATACCAAGAGTTCTTAATTGCTGATCTATCTCCCCAGCCCCGTGTTTATAAAACTTTACCTCCCTCTTTCGTTTTATATTTTCACGCTTGTTTGGTTTTTTTCAAATCTGGTGACTGCTCAGTTCCCAGGGCCCCTGGTGCCCTCTCCTCGCGCCCATGTTTCTACTGCAGCCAGCTTCTGCCTCTGACTTCTGTCTTTCTGTTAATAGCACCGCACCATTGTCTAAGCCACCCATGCTTGAAACCTCAGCCACTTTCAGTGTCCTTTACACGCGAGTCACCCCAGGCCACATCAGTCGTCCTCTCCTAGCCTGGAGATGTCCTTGTTTCCTGTCCCCAATGCTTGTCTCACAATTTCTTTTATAAACTCCTAACTTCCCTTACCCAACCTTTCAGCTCCATTCTACCTACGCATTGACACTAAATTACTTTTTCTTTTCTTTTATTTCTTTCTTTTTTTTTTCTTTTTAGACAGGGTCTTGCTGTGTAATCCTGGCCAGCTTGGAACTTACTATGTAGATCAAGCTGGCCTTGAACTCACAGAGCTCCATCTACCTCTGCCTGCAAAAATGCTGGGATTATGGGCTGGAAAGATGGCTCAGCGGTTAAGGGCATTGCCTGCTCTTCCAAAGGTCCTGAGTTCAATTCCCGGCAACCACATGGTGGCTCACAACCATCTGTAATGAGGTCTGGTGCCCTCTTCTGACCTTCAGGCATACATGCAGACAGGATATTGTATACATAAAAAATAAATATTTAATAAAAAAAAAATGCTGGGATTAAAAGCATGCACCGCCATGCCCAGCCTCAGATTACTTTCTTTTTGTTCTATTTTTATTTTTATGTGCATTGGTGCTTTACCTGCATGTATGTCTGTGTGAGGGTGTTGGATCCTGGAATTAAAGACGGTTGTGAGCTGCCATGTGGGTGCTGGGAATTGAACTCAGAGCCTCTGGAAGGGCAGTCAGTGCTCTTCACCGCTGAGCCCTCTCTCCAGCCCTCATATTACCTTTTTGAGCAGTCCTGTGACTATCACGTTTTCTCATGTGCCTACACCCACCGGTTCAGTGACCTTGCCTGTCCTAGTCTGCCAGCATGTTCTCTCCCCTACATCCTCACTGTGCTAGTCAAATCCTGTTTTGCTTGTGCTTTAATATTGCAGCCATTTTGTCACTGGCCCCAATGCTTTCCTTGTTTCCCTTTCTCGGTGTGGTTTATGGCAATGGCCATAAGCTAACCTTGAAGAATGGCCTTGAGTCTGTCATCTTTAGCTTCAAAATATTTTGTGTCTTCAGCTGGTATTGTAGCTCAGTGAGAGAGAACTTGCCTGGTGTGCGTGATGCCCTAGATTTGATCCCCAGCACCACAAGCACATACATACAAACTCACACACATGCATGCATGTGAGTGCACACACACACATGAATACATGCACACACACACACTTTCTACTACTTACACCCCGTATTTCTTAGTCTTCAAGGTCCAGCCTTATCACCCATTATCTCTTTACGTACCATATATTACAACCAAATAAATGAGAATCATTAGATTCCTCCTTTTCGCCTCCTCTGTCCATGCTGTCTCTTCTCTCATCCCCTTGTGTTCAAATCCTGCCCTAACCTGAAAGACTCAGCTCAAATAGTGCTTCTTTAGTGAACCCTTTCCCGTTGCCTTTTTAAATTAGATTTTATGTATTCTATTCCCTTTTAGAGAAAAGCATATTTCAAGTCATTTTTTAAGTATATGTCATTGATTTGACTTAAAGGTTGAGATGTAAATGTGACTTACCCTAAAATCCTGAATGGCACACTTGCCTTTTTCTGATATTTCTGCCCCTTCCCCACTTCACCAACCAAATCCTCAGCTTTAGTCAAATTTTGGCTCAAAGCAGAAATTCCCCTCTTTTGTTACCTCTATTTTTTAAAATATTTGTTTATATGTGTGGGTATGAATTATGGGATGATGGGGTGCAAAAGAGCTTCAGTGTCCCAAGTCTCTCTCTGCCTTTTCATCTGAGGCAGTATCTCTCCTTGAAGTTGGAGTTTGTGAATTCTAGACTATCAGGAAACCAGCAAGCCCTGTGATCTTCCTACCTCCGGCCCCTCAGAGCTTGGATACAGATCCTGGCAAGGATACCTGGCTTGTTCCATGGGTGCTGGGATCCAACTCCAGTCCTCTATTCCATAGCAGACACTTTTAAATTGCAAAGCCGTCTCTCCTGCGCCTAGTACCTCTACGTTTGAGTGGCTCGGGGCAGTTTTCTAAGATATTCTGCTGAAAATATCCCTATGGCTCAAGAAAAGCCTGTGCTTTGCATTGGGTGCCCTCCAGCCTGCTCCTTGTTTTCTGACTGTGAACTTATGCAACAGACACATCTCTAACTATGCTGTATTTATGTATTCATAACTCTGACAAGCACAGTGGCCCCATGTGGTTTAGTCTCTGCACAGATGACATGTTAAAAAAGCATTATCCAGTGGCCCAAAAGTAATTTTTAAATTAATTAATGTGTTTTCAAAGAAGAGCCATCTTATAAACACAATGGCGTTTTTCAGTTCTTTCTCTTCCACCTAATTATCTGTAACCTGGCGCTGACCCTGGGCCCTTTACACACAAGCGTGCACACGCTCAGGCTCTCACCACATCCTTGGGGCCCCGCTCCTCGTCTTCCTCCTCCCACTCAGCCACATATTCTAAATTGGCTCTCTGACGTGAGCTCTGCCTCGCTGCCAGCTCCTGTGTAAAATATTCAAGTCCAGCGCTAGCTTCTCCCGTGAGCAGCAAGTACAGCGGGGAGAGAGAAGGAAAGGGAGGCGCGTGTGAGACCCGCTAGTAACTCTTGTCTCTGTCATTTCTGACAGAAGCTCTAAGCTGGGCCTTGCATGTCTGCGAGGGAAGATAACTAGATGTGTAAAGCACCTGGCGCACATCGGCCACATAGTTTGCAGCGAGCGTTGTTGGTTAGTGCTTTTATAATTTCCACTTGTTTCTTCCTGTTCTCTTGGGGGTTTTTGGGTTTTTGGTTTGGTTTGGTTTTTTTGAGCCAGTGTCTCTCTCTCTCCATAGTGCTGGCTTTCCTGAAACTATGTAGACCAGACTGGCCTCAAACTCCCAGAGCTCCACCTGCCTCTGCCTCCTGAGGGCTAGTATTAAAGGTGTGGACCACTGTGTCCAGCTCTTTCTGTTTTTTTCTACTATCATTACATTTATTTGTTTGCTTGCGTATGTCTGTGTCTGTGTGCGCGAGAAAGAGTGCCCACAAATGTGGAGATTAGAGAACTTGTACAAGTCAGTTCAAGCCTGGTGACCTTTACTTTGTCTTTTGTCTTTCAAACTTGTGGTCCTTTCTCTTTTTTTCATATCTAGCAATATTTAATGAAAGCCGCACCTGCGTATAAATGCACTGTAGAGGCTGGAGTTGGTAGAAGGGCTCACCCTTCTCTGGATCAGGCAGATAGAGTCCTCGGGTACTATGCTGAGTTATGGCTGGGCAGCCATCCTGCTAAAGCTCAGTCTGTCCTCCCGAGCTCTCGACTTCAAGCCTGGTGTACTGAGTGTGTCCCCTCACCCTAAAAGGTCTCAACTCTAACCACTGCCCCCCACATCTGCTGAAACGCTCTTAACTTTTCTCAAGTATTTCTGCCTCCTGACCCATATAACTACAGTACATCACAAGTGTTCTCAGTGGAAAACTGGCTTGAGCCACACCCTACCGCACCCCCAGGTCTCCACCAAAATCTGCTAGTCGCTCTGTTTTCTCGCAAATGTCTCCTAACAGGTGGGAATCTAGATTCTGAGCTTCACCACCACTACCTACATCTCCCTTCAACTCGAATTCACATATGCCCTCAGGGTAAATGAAGCCATCTTAATTCCCTCCTCTGTCTGGATCCTTCCCGCTCTAGAGACTGTTATCTGTATTTCTTAGTCCAGTATTCAAGGTCCAGCTTTATCTCCCATTATTTCCTTCACATAGCATATTTTCCAATCAAATGAATGAAGAGCATTTCATTTCCCCACCTTTCTTCCTCCTCTGTTCATGCTGGCCCTTTCTCATCTCCCTGTATTCAAACCCTCGACAATCCCTCACTCCAAAGGGCCTCTATTCATGACCAAGGTTTTCTGACTGCCCTCGGAAGGAGAAGCAGCCACGCTGACCTCTGAATGCAGAAGTAACCCCGTCACGTGCTCACGTGGTCCCCCTTTGCCATCCGACTACATACACAGCACGTTTTCTAACTTGTCCCCGGCCAGTTAGCTGACTCCACGTTTTCACTTTCACCCTGAGCTTCCCCACAGGTGAAGGCCCAGGGCTGTTGGTTCGCTGCTCCCTCTCCTCCAGCCTTAACTCGGAGCAGCTCTTCTGGACCAAATACGTGCTGCAACAATCAAATTCTTGCCCTTAGTGCCACCCGACAGACTCCACAGAGGCAAATGTGTAACTTTTCCAGCTGCGTTTTGCGCACTCTAAGCCCGAGTCCCCTGCAGTCCGAAGGTGCTTTCCAGTCCCTGCTAGGTTTTTCCGGGAATCACTCCTTTTCTGTCTTCCCAAAGGTTACTTTCCTTTATTTGAGTTTTTATTGTCATCAAGAATGTTTTACCCAGTCTTTCTAGAAGACAGGTGTTCTCCAGGGTTGTGTGACATTTCTTGGGAGACATGAACAAATATCTCCTTATCCTAGATAGGAAATTGGTGACAGACCAAAGCACAGATACAACCAACGCTCAGTCTGGTGAACCAATGAGTTTTATTGGAATTACTTACAAGAGGATGGTTGAGGGGTTATTTACAGGAGCAGAAATGACCCAAAGTCATCATCAAAAGTCCACCCCAGCATGGGTGACAGCTCACAAAACCTGGAAGCCTAGAGTGTTGACTCCAGGTAACTGAGTTCATCTGTTCCTCTTCCAGGCAACTAGACTGCCCTCTGCTTCTTCCAGGCAACTTGCTCGTTCTGAACCTCCTGTAAGCAGGGTCTCTCCAACAGTTCTTACAGTGTGCATACGTGTGTGTGTGTGTGTGTGTGTGTGTGTGTGTGTGTGTGTGTGTGTGTGTGTGCTTGAGGAAAAGGGGCCTAATGAGTCTGATCAGTTTCAGGGACTTCCTGAAAGTTTTTACTTCCTGAGCTTAATGACCATCCCTGAAGGATGGAATGTTTCACCTCCCTTAGAATATCCTATTGTCTCACCTCCTTTCTGACTCCTGTATCTTATGGAGCTTCCCTCCAAGATGGAGGGTTTTACTCTCAGAGAAAACTACACATCTACAGTCTCATCAGTTTCACTCTTAGATTAACCCAGATCCTAAGCGTCTGCATCCTTACAGTGTCCTTTGATGTTTTTATAGACCTATATCTAAAAATTACCCAATTATTTTTTATTTAACAAAATAAGAAGCAACTAATAATTAAATACATCTTAATTTTAGGGAAAAAAAGAACCCTCACTAAATAACCCTGGCTGGCATGGAATTCATTATCTAGACCAAGCTGGCCTTGGATTCACAGAGATCCACATGCCTTTTCCTCTTGAATTCTGGGATTGAACATATACACTATTATGCCTAGCTAATTTTAGAAGTGTAGTACTTTATTATGCTGACTTTGTACCTAACACAGTTCCAAGTACTTTGCAAGTATTATTTTATTACCATAACCATCCTATAAAATAGCTGAAAGGAAAAGTATTGGCTCAGGACCCGAAGGCCAAGTTCTCAACACAAAGGAGATTTATTTGCCTCCAGAGGATAGAGGACAGGGAATAAGAGACAAAGTCAGAGATGGAGGAAGAAGGAGAAGAGGAAGGGAACAAGGGAAAGGGGGCTGGGATATCTGTCCCTTCAGGCACAGAGGACTGCCTCTGGGTAGAGGGGAAACAGACAGGCATATAGGAAAATGGCGGTTTATAAAGGTGCAGTGGGTTGCGATGGTGGTGCATGCCTTGAATCCCAGCACTCGAGAGGCAGAGGCAGGCGGATCTCTGTGAGTTCGAGGCCAGCCTGGTCTACAAGAGCTAGTTCCAGGACAGGAACCAAAGCTACTGAGAAACCCTGTCTCAAAAAAAAGAAAAAAGAAAAAGAAAAAGAAAAAAAGAAGAAACGTGAAATGGGAAACCCCATGTGAGGATGAGGCATTTAATTTTAATTGGACATGTGTGCCAAGGAGGCTGCTGACAGCTGGACTTCCACACTTTGATAGCTGGACCTTGGCAGTCAGCCTCAGGAGGAGGGAGTGGACAAATAGGGGAATGGACCTTGGTGGCCAGCTTGAGGAATGTAATCTACTAGAGTTAGCAAGGCAGAGGGAATGGGGGAGAAAGGCGAGGCTGCCAGAGCCACCTGCTCCAGTGAGCTACTCTCCCTTCCGTAAAAGCCATCTCTGTCGTGCAGATGAGGAAACTAAGGAGCAGAGAAATGGTGGAGTCAGGACTGAACCCAGAGAGCTTGTTCCAGGCCCCAAAGTTTAAACCACTCTACAGCCATGTGGAATGCGTTGTCATGTTGATTGCAGGTGGTCTCTGAAACATTGTTTCTTGGTAGCATCCATTCAAGGCTCCCTTATTGTTTGTCAAGGAGAACCACAGGGACCTCTAGCATTTCTGGCAGTGTCTCTGGTCCTGACTTGGTTATTGCCCTGTTCTTAGCTCGTTCCTCTAGCCAATCTCCCTCCTTAACTCATCATTTTGTCTTTATGTGCTGGTGCATTTTTTTCTAAGTTTGCACAACAATTTTATGAAATGTGGTAGGGAATAAATACATAAGTAAATAAAATCAATTTTTTCCAAGTCTTTACGAGATGAATCCATCTCTGGCCAGGAAAAAAGTTGTTTCAATCACCGAAGACTGCTGTGTAGCCCCAGTTATGTAGCTAGTGACTCACTGTCCACATCCTCGTTCCTGACAAAGTCGGGTCTGTGTGAACTAGAAAAAGAAATGAAAACACCCCCCGAAGTCTTTCAGCTTCCTACTTCAAATGTCAGCGTCTCGAGAGGCACATTCCTGAGTTTCCAGTCCATGTCTGCCCCAGTTGGCCACAGCAGTGACAGCATTCCAGCCAGGACACGTCCAGCAGGAGTCTGAGCACACAGGCTATGGGCTGGTTGGGCTGTAAGCGGGTGTGGAGATGGAAAGCTCTTGGCTGTAGAGGCCAAGAATCAAGACCAAGATTCCAAGCGGAGAGTGGGGTGATGGCAGGTCAAGAACCTTAAAAAAATAGAATGAGGGCAGAGCCTAGAGTCTGAAGGTTGTGAGGGGAAGAAGCCTGAAGGCAGCAGGCTAGCATGGGGTCCCAGGGCCTTCTGTGAGCCAGCCTGGTCTACTTTTCTTGCTTCATCGTTCACCTTTCACCCAGCCTCGTCTAGTCTCCATTCCAGAGACATTAATAAATTGCTAAGTGCTCTCCAAATACGCTAACTGATTTCACATGCCCACACACTGTGCCCTTGCCTCTGTCCGCCTTACAAAGTTTTATTCACTTTTCCCAGGTTCTGCTTAAATGTCTTCACTGTGAAGCTTTTTCCGCTCCATCAGACCTCGTCCCCACTCCTTATTGGTTTGTTTGTTTGTTTATCCTTTTCCATCCTTGTGGCTATTGTCACATCTTACTTGGCTCTCACAGCACCAATAATAGCATGGATTTGCACTGTAGCTCCCTGGTGTGATAACTGTCACCTTGCTGTTTTCGTAAATCAAATTTCTTAAAGAAAATACAGGTTCCCATGCACCATGTTGTTAATATACTTGGTATCTGCATGGATGCCTCTCCTCTGGGGTCATACCCAGAATCCTAACCTCCTAAAAGGCCTCTGGGCCTCAGCACATCCCTAGTACAATACCGTAGACAAGGGATAAGACCGGATATCTTTGTTTCCACTCTTGGCAGTAAAGTGTGTGCCTTAGTCAGTGTTTCTAGGCTGTGAAGAGACACCATGACCACAGCAACTCTTACAAAGGAAAACATTTAATTGGGGCTGGCTTACAGGTTCAGAGGTTTAGTTTATTGTCATCTTAGCAGGAAGCATGGCGGCATGCAGGCATGCTGGTGCTAGCAAACCAGCTGAGAGTTCTGCATCTGGGTCCATAGACAGCAGGAAGAGAGAGCCACTGGGTCTGGCTTGAGCTTTTGAAACCTCGAAGCCCATCCCCAATGGCATGCTTCCTCCAATAAGGTCACACTTATTCCAACAAGGCCACACGTCCTTGGCTTTCTGAGGTAGTGCCACTCCCTGGTGACCAAGCATTTAAATACGAGCCTATGGGGCCATTCTTACTTAAGCCACCACAGTGGCTTTTACCACCTTTTAACACTGTGAGTTAGAATTTTGAAGTTTTGTAGGGATAAGAGTGTTTGCTTGCCTGTTTGTTTTGAAACAGAGTCTTACACTGTAGTCTAGGTTGGCCTGAAACTCACTATCCAGCCCAGGCTGGTTTTCAACTTGTGATCCCCCTACATCAGCCTCCCATATGAGCCACTGCAGCAGGCAGCTATGAGGTTCCTTTTCATTTTCGTTGTTTTATTTTGGTTTTATCCCTTCGTCAAGATAAGGAAGTTCTATCCTGACTCCTAGTTTGTTGTTGGTTTTTATTGTGGAAGGTTATTGAATTTTGATAAAAAAAATAAATCTACTGGATGATTATATAGTTTTTTCTCTTTACTTTATTAGTATAGTATAATCTATTGACTGATTATCTTTAAAATATTAAGCCAAGGGATTGGAGAGGTAACTCAGCAGCTAAGAGCACTTGTTGCTCCTACAGAAGACCCAAGTTCAGTTCCAGCACCCTCATAGTGCCTCACAACCCTCTGTAACTGCAGTTCCAGGATATCTGATGCCTTCTTCTCACCTCACAGACACCAGGCATGCATGTGATACATAGATATACCTTCAGGCAAAGCACCTATACACACTAAAACAAATCTTGTCTTTGCTTGCTATCTCAGTTGCTGTGAATTTGTATGTGCCACTCCCCTGCTCCATGCAGAAGGCAGTTTCCTTGTAGTCACCTAACGCCCCCCTCCACCCTGTCTTTCTGCCCCTCTCCTCCACTGCCATCCCTGAGCTTTGGATGGAGGAGTATGATAATGTCCACAGTCTCTTGTTCTCTACACCTTGACCAGTTGTGGGTCTCTGAGTCAATCACTACCTACTGCAAAAAAGAAGAAGAAGAAGAAGAAGAAGAAGAAGAAGAAGAAGAAGAAGAAGAAGAAGAAGAAGAAGAAGAAGAAGAAGAAGAAGCAGAAGCAGCTTCTTTGGTGAGGGCAGAGATACACTCTAATCTATGAGTATAAGGACAACTTATCAGGAGTTGGTTTAATACTCTGTCTGTAATGGTCTGTCCTGTCCCTTTAAGAGACAAGCCTGCCTACTCCATCTCCCCCCAGTGCCGATGCAGGCTGATCTTCCACTTCCAGCCTGAGTCCTTTCCTTTCAGTCTCCTGAAGAGGCAGCTTCTACCCTCTCTACCTTCTCCCACTTCTCCCCTTACCCCACTTCTGCTCTTCTCCCTTCTCCCCTTCCCCTCTTTCCCCTCCATAACCCATTAAATAAATACCCACTTTCTCTACATGGTGTGCCTCTGTCTCTCACCCACCCTGAGGCTTCCTGTCTGGGATCTGCTGCCCTTCGTGGCCCTGGGCCACTCCAGAACCACAGCATTTTTACCACCACAGCTCCTCGTGGCCTGCTGCCCAATGCAGCCACTGGGGGAACATCACTGTTTTATTTTGATCATAACAATGTCCACTTAGCAGAGTAGTAGAGGTAGGTTCTTTCCTAGGGCCTCTGCTCTGTCTAGTCATAGGTTCTTGGCCCCAGTAATGATGTCAGGTATGGGTTTCAACTTGTGAAGTGGGACTTGTTACTTTGATGACATTCGTGCCACTATTACACCAGTGGGCATGACTTGCAGACCAGTCACTGCTACGGCCCACATGTTCACAGCTGGGAAAGTTGGTGGCTCCTTTTCTCCTGTCTCTCTGTAAACCCTGCCTTAGCAGTTCATTGGTGACTTTGCTGTGTTAGGTTCTAATTTCCATTCACAGTTAATGATTTTCTAATGTCTCCTGTGAGTCCCTCAGTTACATACAGATAGAAGCATATTGTCTTCACATATTCATAAATTCCCAAGATGCTTTCGGTACTGATTTCTAGTTTCATTCTACTGTGATTGAAGAACACATTTTGGAAGATTTAGTCTTTGTAAATGTATAAAAGTTTGTATTGTTGTCTATCCTGAAGAATGTTCACCTGCAAGGACTGGGTAATCTGTTTAAGGGCTGGGGATCTTTTACTATGATTATGGGAGCCAGTGTGAGAGCAGAATGGTTTCATTAGTCAGATTTTTATCACTATGACAAAATCCCTGCTATAATTAAGAGAGGGGAACTTCCTTGGGAATCACAATTTCATTGTCCAGACCATAGTCCTGGGTTCAGCTCATTCTGGGCTCAGGATGAGAAAGATCACATGGCAGAGACCACTCAGTTTGTGATAGACAGGAAGCAGAGAGAGTTACAGGAAGGGAGACCAAGGTAAGGTCTAACTTCCAAGGACACTACCCTAGGTGACCTATTTCCTGCAGCTAAGCCCCACCTCCTAAAGTTTCTAGCTTCTGCCACAGGATCCCAACGACTGAGGATCAAGATTTCTACAGACAGTCTATGGGAGTTATTTCAGATCGAAACCACGATAAAAGTATTGGGTGCTGCAGCAGCGGCTTCTCTCCTCCCGGTTCCTTCCTTGCTGGGGTGAGAGAAAAAGCAAACGCTAAACAAAAGAAACCTAATTTCTGTCTTGTTTCCCTTCCCATCTCCAAAGGCCCAGCGTAGGCTTAACTTGGCGGGTGCATTATACCAAGGAGATGCATCTCTCTCCACAGGCGAAGCTAAGTGGGCGTTTGTTCCTCCCTGCTCCCTGTGCCTACCTCCAAAACACCTCACTCCACACCCGGCCATGCTTCATTAACCACACCCTGTGTTTGTTTGATGGTCATCACATTGATGGTAGACCAAGGCAGGGCTAGCCTGTGAGACTAAGGTCCCTACTGGCTATAACAAATACCCAGCTGACCTCCTTGCAGGGTTTGTATCCGTGCCACTTCTGCTCCTGTCAGCCCGAGGTCAGTAGCCATCTCCTCTTCCTTCTCTCTGGTATCCATAATGGATCATTAAGCTGTACCTAGAAGAAAGTCAGTACAACTGTAAAGAAGTTGGGGGCAGGTGACCTTACTGAGGCTGAACTTGGAGTACGGCATGCCATTCAACCGTGCCCCATCCACACCTGCTCTGAAGAGAAGGAACCCACTTTGTGAAGTCTAAGCCACATTCTATGGCATCTCCAATCACAGCCTAAGCACAGGCATCTTTCCCCATACTGTATATTAGCTACCTTTCTTCTGGATGTGAGCGAATACCTGACAAGGAAGTGACTTGAAGGAAGAGAGATGTATTTTGTCTCACAGTGAGGAGATACATCATGGTGGGGGACATGCTCCACGAGGAAGGCTCACAGTGGCAGATGCACAAGTTGCCTGGTCACATCTTGGTGGACCAAACCAGGAGTCCAGGCCAGACTATAAGCCTCTGCTGACTCATTTCCTTCCGCTAGGCCTCACCTCCTAAGGGTTCCCTCCCCAAACTGCTCCACCGACCGGACCACAGCAAACACGAGCTCATAGGAGATATTTTATATCCATAGCATCGTATCTTCCTTCTAGTAAGTTTAGCATCTAACTCATGCTCTTTTCCTTAGACCCAGTCAAAGGATATTAGAAAGAACTTAGCAGTTGTCTACTAGGGTCATTAGCACTGTTCCCCTCAAGGACCCCAGAGGCTGCTGGTTTTGAGACACTCCCAGATAGTGCTATTTCTCAGCCTCAGATACCTGCTGTGGCAGTTAGCCATATTTGCTTGTCCTAACAGGTCAACCCATAACTTAGCTAACATCCTTATACTTGAGTCTCGGACCTCAAGTCTCTAGTGCCATAAATTCGGGGGAGAAGCTAGAAATCTACTGTCCTAAATGGGAGCCTTAAAGGTCAGCTTCCTCTCCACCCTCTCCAGGTGCTCCTGGGAATTGAAGATAAATTAACATTTTCATCTAATAGAAACATATTTATGTCTCTTCCAGAGCTTTCTGACAATCTCTTCCTGTCTCCAGCCCATAACTTTAAAAACATTCTCTAAAATTATTTCAGCAGCAAAAAAAAAAAAAAAAAAAAAGAAGAAGAAGAAAAAAAAAGAAAAGGGAGGGGCCAAAAAGCAAATCTTGTTCCTCTGATGGTCCTAGTGTTAGCAGGGACTTTTGAGACTGCTGTCTTGCCTACATATCAGCTGACTGACAGAGTCTTAGCAGTCGTCTCAGGTAGGTCGATTCGGAGTCCAGTGGCCAAAGGTGTTCTGTGTGCGGCACTCAGAGACTCTTAGCAAGCCCATAGTGTAATAGAGATTATTCTTCTTTAATGATGAGATCCAAGAAACATCACACGCCATGCTCCCTAGCTCACCATCTCATGCTTAGTTAAGTCTTGTGCACGCCGTTGACATTATCAGTTTGTTTAGGACTGAGAAGTTTTCTGGGCACCGGACAATCGTTCCTAAATATAGACCAGTCAGGAGAGTGGATCACGTGATGTCCTAGATAAACATCCCTTACAAGCTTCCCCTTACTCAATTATAAATGCCAGGAGGACACAGTATCTAGTGAGTTTCTATACACCTAGTGCTTAGAACCTAATAAGTATTCAATAAAAAAATCTTTATATGCATAAATGTTTTACCTGCCTGTATGTGTATGAACCTCATGAATGCCTAGTGCCCATGAAGATCACAAGATGTCAGATCTCCCGAAACTGGAGTTACAGATGAGTGTGAGCACCAGGGTGCCAGGAACTACACCTAGGTATTCAATTCTGCAAGTGCTTCTAACCGCTAAGCCATCTTTGCAGCTCCCCGCTCAATACATTTTAAACAAACTTGTAAATGTCTAGACTGGTACAAAAAGAAATCTGAAAAACAATGATGACTGAAATCCTGAACCCTAATCGGAAGTTACCTTGGCCAGTGGAAGCTAAGCAATTGCCTAGTCTTCCCTCAGACTTAGCAAGGCTGTGGCCCCAGAGTAGGCAAATACCCTGACAAGCACATACACCGTAATTTTAATATTATTTGCTCCTAGCTTGATAGATTCAGTAAGCCTCAGATGGACTTTGCATCACAGTTTGAATCTGTTCTTCAGGGGGAAAAGTCTAGATAAAAGAAAAATAGCTTCAGCATATGAAGCTCTTTTTATTATTATTTTTATTTGTGGGCATTGGTGTTTTGCCTGCATGTATGTCTATGTGAGGGTGTCAGATCCTCTGGAACTGGAGTTACAGACAGTTGTGAGCTGTCATATGAGTGCTGGGAATAGAACCCAGGTCCTCTGGAAGAGCAGTCAGTGCTCTTAACTGCTGAGCCATCTCTCCAGCCCACATATGAACTTCTAAGGTCTCCACAATGCTCTTCACACAGTGCCTGGGGCTGGATAAGCATTCCACTGTTTTAGATTATTATTATTATTATTATGGTTACAGTTAGCTTTCCCATGCCCGGAGCGCCCATCTCCACCCATGCTTTTCTTGAGGAAGCATCATGCTTCTCACCTATCTTCATCCAAGATTTTATTGGAGAGGCACCATACTTCCCTTATCAGCCCATGACTGTCAACCACAAGAATAGTCACAGCTTTTCTTCTTGGAAGCATGAGCGGGTTCCCTGCCCCTTGCCAGAGACCACCAGACTCCATGGTGTTCTGTGCCGCATGGTTTGATGGCACTGAGTTAAGATGGCAGAGCTTTCCGTCCTCCCTCCGAAGCTACCAGCAGGTGTTAGATGCCTCCCTGTGACACTTCTCTCGTCTTCCACAAAGTACTGATGGTTGTGGTGATATTTTGTTTGTAATCTAACAAATAAAGCTTGCCTGAAGATCAGAGTACAAAACTAAGCCACTAGTTAGCCATAAGAGACCAGGCAGTGGTGGCCCACACCTTTAATCCCAGCCCCAGCTTTTGGGAGACAGAGGCAGGGCAGATAGATGTCTGTGAGTTCAAGGCCACCCTGGGCTACACAAGATTTAATCTGCCTAAAAGAGAAACAGAGTTCACACAAAGATGATCCCAGCACTTGGGATCACATGCCTTTAATCCCAGCAGTAGGGAGGTGGAGATGGGAGTGATATGACTGGGCAGAGAGACGAATATAAAGTGGGAGGAGACAGGAGCTCAGATGCAGTCTGAGGATTCAGTCTGGAGATACAGTTTAAGGATTTATAGAAACGGGGTCATCTTTTAGATCTGAACATTGGTAGAGGTAAGAACTCTAGTGGCTGGCCACGCTGCTTCTCTGACCCTTCAGCTTTCATCTCCTAATCTGATTCTGAGTTTTTATTATTAAGAACAATTAGAATTCATGCTGCAGATGGTTCCTTTCCCGTGGTCTTCCACTCAGCACTGATGGTCCCTTTCCCGTGGCCTTCCACTCAGTCCTGATGCTCCCTTTTCCTGTGGTCTTCCAAACTGTTCTTATGTTAGAATGATAGAACTAGTATGGTTTGTTGTTCCCTGTGTTGTGTAACTGGGAAACTGTCACATTTGTGCCAATGGTCTCTGCCAGCAAGAGGACATAACTTCCTGATGACTATAACCATTCGACTCCATGTTTCTTGGAGATTGGTAGTTTTCCTTGGAAAAGGACCAAAGAAAGTTGCCTTGTTTCCATCTCATAAAAAAGGGTGTGCCTACAAATTCATTTGTAAATGCTTGTCTCTTCTTCCTGTCTGGGTGCTAACCTCTGCTGTCTCTGTGGCATGTGACATTCACAGAGCCACTGCCCGCAGGGTCTAGCACTTCACTTTGTTCTGTGGACTCACTGAGTTGATCTCAAGGGTCTTGTCCCCACCCACTGTCTTGCTGTACTAAAACTTTCCCCTGTACACTTCCTCTTTCTCTTCTTGGTCTGCAGGCTACTTGAGCATCTTCTTAAACCTTTACTGGGTATTCCAGGGGCATCCCCCGCAGTCATCCATCCCATCCCAACTGCCTTCAGTGCTAAAACCACCAGACTTTATTCTCAAAATAAGACCTGATGTCCCTCACCATCCTCTACACACCTCCATTCCAAGACTAACTTTAAGAAGTAGGGGTGGGAAAAATAGCTCAGTGGTGGAGTGTTTGTCTAGCATGTGTGAGGCCCTACATTTAATTTCTAGTGACACAAAAAAATTAAAAAGAGAGAGACTGGAAAAATGCCTCAATCAGACCCTAGACCAACCCACATTAAACTATCATTGTGGTACATGCTTATAATCCCAGTGATGGAAAGGCAGAAACACATGGATCTCTGGGGCTTACCAGATAGCTAGCCTAGCCTACTGGGTGAGTTCCAGGCCAAAGAGAAACCCTGTTTAAGAATACGACACCTGAAAAATGACACCTCAGGTTGTCCTCTACACACACACACACACACACACACACACACACACACACACACACAATTATAATTCTTGGAACCAGGAGTGGTGAGTCACCCTAGCACAGGCATTGGATCCCCTGGAACTGGAAGTACAGATGGTTGTGAGCCACCATGTGGATCCTGGAAATTGAATCCAGATCCTCTGGAAGAGTAACCAGTGCCCTTATCTGCTCAGCCATCTCTTTAGGCCCTGGTTGCATGCGTCTTTAATCTATGGCAAGAGAGGAGTGGAGATAGGAAAATTACCCAGAAGACTGTGGGTCAGCTAGCCTAGAATATATTTCAGAAACAAATACCTCGCTACAACAAGGTGGAAGGCAAGAACCAAGTTCCAAATATTGTCCCCTGACATACACACACCATGGCACATGCATGCCTGCACACACACACACACACACATAAATTACATACATACAACATACACAAGATTGTCGTCATTTTTCTAGACTCTACACTTAGTATTTAATAGTCTAATGTCTAACTAGAATAAACTCACTTCAAGTTAAAGAACATTTCTTAGTTTGTATCTTCGCCAAAACCTTTTGGGTATTCTCTCGGGCATACCCTAAACCAGGCAGGAAGAACAGTAATGGTGCTTTTAGGAGCTCCTCTCTTTTAAGGGCCTCCTTGACACCCCAAAGAGAACTCAGAATCTATAGTCGGAGCTGTCCTCAAAATAGGCCAAAAACTGAAGATGTGTGTCCTTGTTGCAGAAAAGAGATTGGCTGCTGTTGGCCAGAGGGGAACCCCAGATCCCCAGACGCAGTCAGAATGTCCCTGCCAGCAACTTCTATGTGATCACACCATCTCACTCTCTCACACTGCTGGCGAAGTTGGTGGCCACCAGGGAACTGATGCTGCCTGGCTTCTTCCCCACACTGTCCGAGGACCCACCTGAAGACAGCCTAAAGATCATAGAGGCAAGTGGAGCCTGTGTGTCTTAGATTTCTATTGCTGTGAAGAGAAATCATGACCAAGAAATTCTTATAAAAGGAAACATTCAACTGGGGGTTTGCTTACAGTTTCAGAGGTTTAGTCCATTACCAATGTGGTGGAGAACATGGTGGCACACATGGCACTGGGGCACTGGTTGAGAGCTACATCCTAGCTCTCAGAGAGACACTGGGCCTGCTGTGGGCTTCTGAAACCTCAAAATACACTTCCAGCGACACACCTTCTCCAACAAGTCACTAATCTTTCCAAAGTATTCACCAACTGGGGATTAAGCATGCAAATATTTGAGCCTTCGGTAGTCAATCTCATTTAAACCACCATACCGTGTGGAAATAGAGCAGAGCTTGAGAAACGGGTGAGGGAGAAAAATGGGGCCATAAGGGAGAGATGGGGAGCAGGCAGGGCTTGTTATGGCCATCAGAAATAAAAATAAAAGTAGAAAATGAAGTGGGAAGACGTCAATGATCTGATTAAGGCAGCAAAGCGAAAATTAATTGAGAAGCAAGCCGGATTTGAGGGAAATAAGGTTTGTGCAGAGAGTTGAGAGAGAAATGGGCCTCAACATAGGCAAATAATTTGGAATTGGTGCCATCCATTTTAGAGAAGATCCCTAGACATGGGCACATACATAAACATGTACATGTACACACACACACACACACACACACACGCATACCCCTGAGGATACCCACAGAAACAACTGGCCTGAGCTAATGGGAGCTCCCTAACTCGGAACTGACAGCAGGGAAACATGCATAGGACTGAACTAGGTCCTCGAATGTGGGTGACAGTTGTGTGGCTGGGGCAGTCTGTGGGGCCCCTGGCAGTGGGACCAGGATTTATCCCCAGTGCTTGAGCTGGCATTTTGCAGCCCATTCTCTTTGGAGGGGAGGGCCTTGGTCTGCCTCAAAGCGATGTGTCAGACTTTGTTGACTCCCCGTGGGAAGTCTTACCCTCTCTGAGGAGTGGATGCAGAGTGGGGGTGAGCAGAAGGTGGGGGGAGCGGGAGGAGAGGAGGGAGAGGGAACTGGGATTGTAAAATGAGAAAAAATTGTTTGGTGGCCTTGTAAAGACAGACCAACTGTGTGTTAGAAGACCACAGGGCGGGCTTCTTGACAGAGGAGAGGACAACCGCAGTACTTGAAAGACTTGCGGAGTTTAGGGGAAGAAATAACGTAATTCTATGTAGCTTCTTTTTCTTACTGGTTTTCTTTGGGTATGGATGATCATGCTACCCACCTTATGACAGCTTGCCACCACCTCCTTGAATCTTATGCCCATGAAAACATGTGCTTTGTACAAAAAAATGGATATTTTTGACATTCTGTATTTTAAAATGAACATATTTTGTGTTTGATGTCAAACACATGAAAAAATCCTACCTATGGTATCAAATTCAACATAATAAATTAAGAGAAAAAATATATGTAGCACAAATAATAAAAACCCAGAGTCTGATATTGGGGTTCAACCCGAAAACCAGAAAATCAAGGCAGCCAAGACACTAGAGAAGTCTTACCTCTACCAAGGCTGAGCGACTGACCATAGGCTAAACCGACTAAGTCTCTCTCCTCCCATTTTATATTCCCTCTCATGCTGGGATTAAAGGTGTGTGACTCGCTAGGACTGGGGTTAAAGTGTGAGCCGCCACCACCTGGATTTATGTCTGCATTGATCTTGTGTAGCCCAGGGTCACCTTGAACTCACAGAGGCCCATCTAACTCTGTCTCCCAAATCCTGGGATTAAGGGTGTGTGCCACCATTGTCTGGCCTCTAGTAGCCTCTGGCCTTCAGGCAAGATTTATCAAAATGCATAATATACCACTGCTGTGAAGGAAAAAGGGCAAGTACCCCAGAAGGGAAAGCTGAGAGCAGGCAGGGGAGGAAGTTCAGACAGGCAGCTCAGGTCCAGGAGTTGAATCTGATTTGTTTAGCTTTGTCAGGAGTGCCCTTTGCAAAAGCCAGCCATCACGACCCTCTGCGCTTGCCTTGGAGAGGGGACCATAAGGAGTACAATAGGGAGGAGGGATCAAAGGAGTGGGAGCAAAGGAATGATGGCCAATAAGGGAGATGCCCAATGGGAAGATGTGGGTGGACTTTCATGTCTTCAGGTGGTCGTTATGGTGTTCTAGTGTGCTCATGCCAAGCCTCTAGACAGATGACAGCATGTCTGTGGCTCCACCTGTGCACCTATAGTCCTGTCATATGCATATGTATTCTTGTGCTCTAGGCCTCTGCTGGGGAAAGGAGGAAAAGTCCAAAACTCAGATGCAAAGAGGCCAGGAGGCCACGAGCCGCCTTCTGCAGCACCCCCTTTCCCCTTCTCTCCGCTCCTCCCTCTCTGCTCTCCCTCCCCTCCTCCTCTCTGTGTCTGCGCCCCTCAGGTTGGGGTGGCAGAGGAGGCTCTGGATGGGGAGAATGGGAACCACAGTCACAGCTGGCTGGCTGGTTGAGGAGCAGAAGGACAGAGCCGGGGATTGTGCTCGCTGCTTGGCAGCTAAGAGGTGGGCAGGAATGCCATGGTTCCCTCGGCGGGTCTTACTTCAGGGCCAGGCCACTCCTGGCACAGGATGTTGTGGCCGGAAAACCTAACTACTCAGGAATGCTGTGCTCCAATGTCCTCCTGCTGTGCCCCACTCACCTCAGGCTGGGAACTCCCCGTACTTGTTTTAAGACCTGGAGCACCCCTACCCTATGTGTAACCTAAAGACACACCTCCTCTTCCCTCCACACTGGACCCCTTGTACCTCTCGGAGAGTTCTGGCTTTTCTCAGAATCCAGTAACCCTTCCTGGGGCCAGTACTAATTCCTGGGGCCAGTATTAAGGGCTTCAGAGTCTCCAACCACCAGGCGTTCCATCTACTTCTATTCCTTCTCCTGAAACAAGCACATCCTCGTGGGGCAGAACACCGGTGGGACTCATCTACCTCAACCTCAACCGCAGGCTGGGATCCTCCCCCTCCCCCAGCCTTTCAGTATTGTTCTATGACTTTGGAGCATGGAGCATCTCGAGTTCCATGACTTTGAGTTCCCGGAATAAAATGCATCCTCTCGTCCTCAGAACACACTAGACAGCCTGGAGCTGGGAGCCACCTACAACCCCCTGCAAGTTGAGAGCTGCCTGTACTCACATCTGAGTAGCACCCATGCCAAGCCTCAGGGACGCCTCTCCACAAGCAGGGAGAGCAGAGGCCTTAGAAAGGTACACCTCCCTCCTTCCCCCATCCTTCCCTTTAGCCTCCCATCCCCTTTGTGCCCTGGGTCCAAGGGAGTCCTGCATCTCCACCCTGCAACAGCAGCAATTGTGGGGAGGGGGGGTCAGTTGGTTTTGGTTCTGGTTTGGTTTCCTGAAACTGGGCTCACGATGTAACAGTATAGCCCAGACTGATCTTGAGCTTGCCCTCGACTCACCTCAGCCTCCTGAGGTCACCATGCCTGTGGCTTAGGTATTCTGTCTGTAACTCTTAGTCATCCACTACCTGTCTTGTTACGCAAACAGGCCACACTGGAACTACAGCCCTCTCTTTGGGGAAAAAAAAAAATAAAAAATAAAAAGGCGGACAGGGAGGCGGAAGTAGAACCCCCTAAGGGAAGGGAAAGGATCTAGAGCTTCAGGCTTTCTGAGAAGAGCTTCAGATCCTATCACTTCTCACAACACCAGCAAGGGAAGTCTCGCTGAGGACAGGTGAGGAAACAGACCTGGACTAGTACCTCAGAATGGGGCTCCGGAGAAAAGGTTTAAAACCAGAAGCCAAGCATGGTGGCTCACACATGTGAACCCAGCACTGAGGAAGCTAAGGCAGGAGGATTGCTGGAGCTCTGAAGCCAAACCAACTATTGTATTAAGGGTTCCCTTTTTGAGACAAGGTTTCTCTGTAGCTTTGGAGCTGCTTCTGGAACTAGCTCCTGTAGACCAGGCTGGCCTTGAACTCGCAGAGATCCCCCTGCCTCTGCCTCCTGAGTGTTGGGATTAAAGGCGTGCGCCACCACCGCCCGGCATTAAGATTTCCTTTTGCTCAGTGGTTTTTCCTGGTTTCTCTGTAACTGAGCATTTGGAAAAAAACTTCCATTTCTGTCTCAGCTACAATTGCAGAAGGTAGTTTCTGAACTCCAGAAGTAGAAGCAATGACCAGATGCCTAGGAGCAGAGCCCACCATGAGGGTTTGGAGGGCAAGCTGACAGAGAAGGGGCATTGGGCAAGGAGATAGTACAGCAGCCTAGGGAATGCAGTCACTACCCTGGACCTTCAGGGTGCCGCTCTAGAAATGAGATCTGGGAAGGAAGTGGGACCAGAGTCGGGCAGAGACCAGTGACAAGAAGGTAGACGCTGTCTGGTCTCCATACAAGACTCCGGTTGTTCTTTGCAGGGGGGACAGCCCCAGACCAGCAGAGTCCGAACAGCAGTGCTCCCCCTGACAGTGGCTCCAGCCACAGGTAGAGCTCCCAAGATGTCAGCAGCCAACAAAACTTCCTCAGGAACCTTCCTGCCCTCTGACTCAGAAGAAGAGTATCCTTCTCAGACCTAAGCCTCCAGCGCCAGGACAAAGCCACACTGCACAGGATGGCTGCCCCAGTGCAGATCTGCCTGCTCTCCATCTGAACCTCCCCACCTCTGGCCCCGGTACTGCCCTTGCCCAACTTGGGGCTGAAAGCAGCACACCCAGACCTGTCTTTTTTGTCTGGCAGGGATTTTCTTCCTCTTTCGAGTTATTTGATAGCGTTGACACAAATAAATGTCCAGTAAGCCTCTACCATTGTTAGGAGCATTGCTAGGCCGAAATTTCTTCCTGCAGCTTTGTGTAAGAAGGTGGATGAGCTTGGGTCACCCTTGGGGAAACTGCAACTCGAGAATCACAGTGAGGTTCACAGCTCAAGAAAAATGAAGACATTGGACCCTGCACCCTAGTCCAGAAAGGTGTCCTTCCCAAACCGCCCACAGCAGTTCCCTTCGGCTTCAGACATTCGGGCCCTATAAGCAAGCTTGTGTCTGTCCAGGGGACGAGGCGCTGTCTGGTGCCCAGCAGAAGGGAGTAGAAACTGTGAAAGAAAGAAGCCTACTCCCTATCCCATCTCCTCTCCCCACACCTGCCTACCTTCCTGTCAGAGCCCGTGAACTACAGAAACATAGCTGCCATTTGTCAAGTGCCTTCCCTAGGCTTTGGATGACACTCGGTGCTCGGAAAATGTATCCAGTTCGATGCAAGCAATCTTTTGAAGCTGAGCCAAATTCTCACCCTTGGTGGAGGGACTGCAGAGGAAAGTTAAGGATCCTGGTTAGCAGACAACCGACCCAGGGCCACCAAGCTAGAGACCAGCCTAGGTGAGCCTATGGCCACCCAGGCTCCAAGCCATCACACTGCAGACTTCACTCGCTGGGGCCCTTTCCTTCCCCAGCCCCCAACATCTTTCTGGTTCTTCTCCTGATCACTCCACACCCTCCCAGCACATGGCCACTGTGTCTATTCACACACAGAGACTTTTTCAACCCAAACTGGCTTTAATGAGATTTGTTTTATAAATTAAAATTATGTCTGGCAAAGAATAACACAAGAGTAAGGATCCACACCAGCCTCCCCAGAGTGCATCCACTCTGACCAGGGGTTCCCTTCCACAGGCCTAGTTCATGAGCCATCCATTCCTTAGCACTATGAGCCTCCCCACAGCCTATCTCTCGGCCTTCTCATCTGTTCTACTTCCTGTGACTTCCTGGAGCTGGTCATCCCTTGATGCCTCTGATCCCCTAGCCTTAACATAGGCCCCTCCCACCCTCTGGTTCCTGCTGGTTATAACAGGTTTGATTTTCAGTGCCCATGAACTATCAGCACGAATTCCCTGTGAACTCGAATTCCCTGTGAACTATCAGCAGCTGCCTCAGGTGGAGCCCTCTGACTTGACCCCTCCCCTGCCATTCCCTGCTCTAGAAAGCCCACAGTCCCAAGCCCCTGAGGGTCCACTCTTCTGGACCTGGCTGTATAGAGCTGTGTCTGAGCTGTGGCCTTTGCTGCCACTGCCACCTGTGGGACCAGGTTCAGGAAGAACCAAGCCCTGCGGCTTGGGAGCAGGCACAGGCTTCGAGCTGCGAGGAGGTGGCACAGCATAGTCATCCGTAGCAGGGTTGTAAGGGAGCTCATAGCCTTCCTCCTTCGCCCGAGCCTGGCACCACCATGCATCCTTAGGCTCCTGAGGCAGATCATAAAGGCCCCGGGGAGGGGCTGGGGCCAGGCCCTCAGGTTCATCATAGATGGGGTCCTCTTTGGAGTCCGTCAGCTTGGTTTTCTGCAGCTGCTGCTGTACGTGCCCATACAAGTCCCAGTAGAGAGGTTTCTTTGCGTGCACCCCCTCCCCTGCCCTAGCAGGGGTGCTGCCCAGGGGGTCCGAGTAGAGAGAGTCCTGAGAAGGGCCTGGGAGAATTCGCAGGGAGTCTAAAGGCTCAGCATATAGGGCCGGGGGGCTGCCCAGAGGCTCCTGAGAAACAGGAGAGGAAACCACCTTCCTCTCGGCCTCCCCTTCATGGGAGTCAGTTCTAAGGACATCTTGTCCCTGTCCCACCTTTCCTTGGGCTTTCTGCTGCTGGATGGCAGCCTCAACTGCCTGAAAGATGTCATTTCCCTGTGCAGTCTGGAAGGTGAAGGTTCCAGGGCCAGAGGGGCAGCGGCGGCCGGCTTCAAAAGAGAACATTACCTGGGGGTGGGAAGGGAAACACATTAGGAGTGTCACAAGAGATGACCACAGGTATGACCAAGTTAGTGCACCTGCAGAGAAGAGACCACCTGGGGACGTAATTGGTGGCCTACAGCTACACTATGCCCTCTCTGACAATCATCCTCCCAGAAAGCCCCTGCACCTTGTCCCGGCCATAGCGTCGCAACAGAGTGTAGGGCCAGAAAAGGAGCGGCTCCAGGATTTGACTTTGGGCCCCCAAAGTCAGGAGGGTCAACTTCTCGGCCTCCACCCTCAGTACGTAGGAGCCTTGCAGACCGCAGCGTTCAGAAGCCTCGGTCTTCTGCGTGGTTACCCAGAACTGGGAGCCTGGAAGGAACACACAGAAAGGGGAAGGAGCGCTGGGGCAGGCTAGGGACTCGGTAGACACCAACACTAGCTCCCCAAGAGCACATCCTTTCCCCAACTCCATTCATGCCAGGCATCTACCTTCCCAGGTTGGGCTGTACAGTGAATTTTCCAGCATCTCCAAGGCAGAAAACTTAGGCGGGTTCTCGGTCTGCGCCAAAGCCCAGCCGCCTTTCTGCGGAAAAAGGCACAACGAGAACCTTATATAGGGTGTGGAGTAGGTGCAGGAGGTCCGGTGCCGCTGTAATAGCCCCATTCTCGCAGGGTCCCTTAGGCCCAGGGCAGCTCACCCCCAACCCCTCACCGGAAAGGCGTTTCTGCATAAAGTCTGCACCCAGGCGGCGCTGGACGGGGCGTCCGCCGCCAGCAGGTGCGAGCGCTGCGCGGTGTCCAGGCGGAAGGCAGTGGCGCCGGGCTCTGGGGGACTCTCCACAGACACAGGGGCCACGCTCACACACTCAGCCAGGCGGATCATCTTGCAGTCCAGACGGCGAGAGCCGCCTCGACCCCCTCCAGAGCTCGACCCCTTATGGTCAAAGAACTCCAGCCGCGCTACGCCGTTAGGACTAGCCGGGTAGAGCACAGCCCAGGTTTTCCTCCACCTCTGGGAAAAAACGAAAGACGCGGTAGTGCGCGGTAGCACGCGCCCCACGGGGAAGAAGAGACCCCAAGTAGGCCGATCTGAGCCTGTGGCTTCCCAGGCAGGAACACTTTCCCAAAGATAATGCCATCCCAACTCTGCACCAAGGGAGGGCACAGCCTGGGGCTTCAAGGGAACGTCGTGGAGCTCTACAATTGCCCTCGCGGCGTTCCGACCTGCTTCCGGCCCCTTCCCTCTTTCTGGGTACTTTCACCCACTTCTAGTCCAGAGGGGTTTCACCATCCCCCCACGCCACACACAGACACATACACACACTACCTTGGTCCCAAAGCGCTGACTCTGCAGAAAGAGCGGACCCTCCATCACAGCTCCTTCCATGGCCCGGGTGGTTCCTTCCGCGCTTCCTGGCCCGAGGGCGGGGGGTGGGGCGGGGCGGGGTTGCAGGGTGCCGGAGGCGTGCCTGCTCCTCCCTGGCCCCTGCGGCGATGATGGGGGTTGGAGAAAGAGGAGCCTGCAGGAAGATAACTAACTGGGGCCTTTATCATACCTTAGTTCGCACGGTGGTGCCACTCAGGGAAGCAGTGATTGCCAACCAGAGGGCCCTGGTGCCTGGGAGGTCGGGGGGCTGAGACTGACGTCATATGCTTAACGTGACATCAGAGTGAAGGCCGTGACATCACCCGCAGGCACCCGAGGGCACCACAACGACCAAGGGAGCCCTCTGAACATTAGTTCGCCTTGCGGGACCTGCTCCCATGGCCCAGCCCTGGAGCTGAACTGGACTGTTGATACTCTGTCAAGTGGGGGATGTGAAGGAACGGCTGGGGTCTGGAAAGTTTCCCGCCTCCACAGGGGCCGATCCCGAAACCGTTTGCAAGTCCAGCACCCTGACCGCGTCTGCCGGATCTCCAACCTCGGGGGGGGGGGGCGGGGGGAGAAAGCTTCATTGAGTCGGGAGAGGGGTGGTGGGTAGGGGGACGGCTGCAGCCAGTTCCACGGGGGAGGGGAAGATCTAGAGGAGGGAACTGGCCTGGCTGGAATGGAGGGAGAAAGCGGAATGTGGGAGGGCTCTAGGGGATGTGGGAGGGATCAACGAAGAGGGGGGAGGAAGGGGGGGTCCAGTCTCCCCTGGCCGAACAATTTTTTTTGGGAAGTCCTAAAACTAATCTCCAGGACCAGCACTCTGCTCCCAGCCCCTGGAGCTCTGCCTAGGCGAAGAAGGTAGGGGAGTCACTGCAGGCCAGGAGGAAGAGGAGTTGGGGATGGAGAGGACGGTGGACCAGGGGGGAAATTGATTTGGGATGGAATCAGTCGGGGAAAGCCGACCAACTGACAGTTTTCTTATTGCTAAAGGAGCGAATCGCAAGAGTGGTGAGCTGAGCAGATCTTGGGGATGGAGGCTTCAGGGTGTAGTTAGGAGGCCCTAAGCCAGGGCTGCCAAGCCAAATGCCCCCCAAACAAAGCTGTCTTGTCTGAGTTAGGGGAAGCCGTTCTGGGGGCCCCCTTGCTGTGGAGGGCTGTTTTCAGCCTTGGATAGAGAAGGCCTGAACTAAGGAGCCAGCCCTAGCTTGTGGTTGCCCGGTGACAGAAACAGTAGTGTTATAGGAAGCTTGGACAAACCCTGCCCGGCTTGAACCTAGCTTTCCGGGAGCCCCCGACCCTGCAGGATATTTGTGAGTCCATGTGCTAGGGAGGGTGGCTGAAGATCCTCCTCCTCTGTTTAGCCTCAGCCTGTCCTGCCTGGGCATCTGCTTCCACAGAAAACTGTTCATAGTCCTCTCATTCATAGTTCTGAGATCCCGGCGGCTGTTCTCCCAGGCTCTCCTCGACTGTACTGCTGTCTGAGCCTGCTGCTGCATGGCTCCTCCTGTCATTTCTCCCATGCCTGCACTGTGGCCTTTATTCCCTCGCCTCCTCGTGGCTTGTGCCTTCTGTGTCACCCCCTCCCATACTATGTGTTTGGGTTTGTGTCATGTCTATCTATACTCAATGTGTCTGTCACCCAGTCTGTGTCCTTCTGTTTTTTCCCTCCATTCCCACAGTCTCCCTCCTTCCTCTCACATCCTGTCCGCCTGGATCACCCTCTCTGGGTGTCTCTTCCCGTCCTCACACTTGGCCCGTAACCCCACACCCAGCCCGTGAATGGAGTAAATGGAGATGAAGGGAATGTTGATGATGATGATGATGCCAAACTAGGGAGACACTGTGGGGCAGAACAACTTATAACAGTTTGGTTATCTGCAAAGGGAAAGGCGAGCCTCCCCCGCCCCACTCCATAACTAGGTTTCTAAGACTGTGCCTGTTTTGTTCCCGACCCTCATTTAGCGTCTCTCTCTCTTTGTCCCTTAGTGCCCCACTCGGGCCTTGCCTGCCATGAGACCTGTCAGTGTGTGGTATTGCTGCCCCTGGGGACTGCTGCTGCTGCTGCCCTTGCTGTGTGGCTCCAGTGTGGGGTCTCCATCCCCTTCCACTGACCCAGAGAAGAAGGCAGGAAGCCAGGGGCTGAGGTTCCGACTGGCTGGCTTTCCTAGAAAGCCCTATGAGGGCCGTGTGGAAATACATCGTGCCGGTGAATGGGGCACCATCTGCGATGATGACTTCACACTGCAGGCTGCCCATGTCCTCTGCCGGGAGCTGGGCTTCACAGAAGCCACGGGTTGGACTCATAGTGCCAAATATGGCCCAGGAACAGGTGAGTGATGCCTCGGGCTAGCTCAGACATAACCTAACGCAGTTCAAGTACAGAAAGAAGAACACCATGATGGCACAGCCATAGGGACGTGGTACATCAAGAGTGGATAGAATTAAGTAGACCCATGGATAATAAACCATCTAACAGTGATTTCCGGGCCATATGCCCTGGAGTTAGCCCAGGCTTTCCAGGAGCCTCCAATGCTCTATGTGCACAAAGAGGGGGACATTGATAAGTTCTCTTCTGCAAAGCTTCTGCAGAGCCATGCACACAGATGGCCCAGTGCAGGTGACCCCTGAATGGTCCAAATGCAGCTAATTTGATGAGAATGTGAGAGCTGGTGAATGGTGTCTGCATGTCCCATGGCTAGAAGGGGTCATATACTACAGCTGGCAAAATCAGGATCCAAGCTAGAGCTAAAACAAACAAGCTGGGACCCATGGCACAAGTATGAGTGTGAGGGTTGGGACACAATCCTCTGAGGCTGGAACTCATGGCACAAGCCTGAGTGTGAGGGTTGGGACACAATCCTCTGAGGCTGGAAGTGCTCAGACCAGAAGGACCCACAGTAGGACTGATCGGCAGATATACAAGCAACCTGCTGTTGCGTTGATGCCCCTGTGCCCGCTGGCTCCACCCCTTCCGAGATTGAGTGCCCCTTGGAGATGGCACACCTGGAGAGGGACAGTAGAAAGTGGAACTGCTGGGCGGGTGTAGCTCAGAGGTAGAGTGTTTGCCCTGCTCAGTCCTCTAAAGAGAAAGAGGGAGGAAAGGGGAGACAGAGATGGGAGAGAGAACGGTGAAACCACTCTCAGAAGCCACGTTTCAGGAGGAATAGCAAAAAAAAAAAAAAAAAAAGTCTGGCCCAGAAACAAACAAACAAGCCTCAGTTAGCAATTACATGTTCAAGTTCGGGAAGGCCGGCCGTGGCTGAAGGGTTTTCTGGGTGGCATCGAAGGACTGAAGCAGACCTGGTTGGGGAAAGTTGCAAAGAGTCACAAGGACTTTCTGGCGATTATGTGGCCTTGTGAGGCAGAACGGTGAGCTTTGTTCGGCTAGGTGAGGCACCCTGAACACCGCTATGATGCATACCTTTGAGAAGGTCCCTCCCAGTACTGAGTGATCAGCGATACTCAAGATGATCTGGAAAGTAAAAATAGGGCTTCTGTGGCAGCAGGCAACGTAGGCATACAAAAAAAAAAATGCCACAGGGAAGAACACCAGAGTGAAGTAAAAGAATCTAGGATTCCCAAGTCTCAGTGAGAAGTCAGACTCTTAGGTAAGTTATGTCATATTTGGAGCCCCCGTCTGTTTACATAAAGTAGTCATCTGTCAGCTCCAGTTCAATGATTAAGTGTGTACATACTATGGCAGGGCATTTGGCAATAATAGGTACTTAATTATAGCTATTATTGAATGAATCCTTATTGATGAGAATTCAAATATTGATTCTTGGTTGGTTGTTGGTATTGTTTTAATTCATCAATTTTTCAGTGTCCCAGATCACCACCAACCTTGTATCAACCTTATACCCTCTTTCCTCTTCCCCTCCAGAGTCCCCTGTCCCTTCTCATAAAAAAGGGAGGGGGCAGGATTATCCTCGAGGTCACGTGAAGCCACCAGCTTCCTCTCCAGCCCCATTACCCCTTCACCCTTCTTCCTCAAGCATTTCTCTGTCTGCTCATCTTCCTTTCCACAGGCCGGATCTGGCTGGACAATCTGAACTGCCGTGGGACTGAGGGGAGCGTGACAGAATGTGCCTCCCGGGGCTGGGGAAACAGTGACTGTACCCACGACGAGGATGCTGGGGTCATCTGCAAGGACCAGCGCCTTCCTGGCTTCTCAGACTCCAACGTCATCGAGGTCTGCAGTGCGCTCACACGCACGCACACACACACACACATACACACAAAGCTGTGGGATGGCCATATGTGGTTAGAAGAGATATAAAGAGATCCCATAAACCTTTACGGGATAATGTCAATTTCTGGGAAACTTGGAGTGTATGGGCAAATGAGATGCTGCTGTCCTGCAAAATCCAGTTTTAAAAACTGCGTATGAGTGCTTTGCGGTCATGTATGTCTGTGCACCCGGTGTCTGCCTAGTGCAGGCAGAGGCTAGAAAAGGCCACTGGATCCTATGGAACTGGATTACAGGTGGTTGTGAGCTGCCGTGGGGTCTTGGGAATTACTAAAGCTGGTAGGAGCTTCTCCAGTTTCATTCCTGGTCACCCGTCCCTCCCTGCAACCTTGCTGCTCTCCTTCAGTGTCTTTCTTACTTTCTCCTCGTCCTAAGACACTTCCTGTGAAGCTTGCCTCCTCCTTCAAGCAAACTTATTATAGCTTTCCTTTCTAAGAGCCTTCGGGCCCTGTTATTATCTCTGGGGCATGGCACATTCTGCCACTGTCACACACTGCCGTCTGGGGCACATCCCCCAGACAGACAGTTGGCCTGGCTTCTCCCTTAGTCTTGTCTCGGTGGTCCCACCGTCAGGTTTTACAGTAGACACAACCGGGGCTCCTTCAGGGTGGCACGGCGTTGCTACTGGGATTTTTATTCTTTTATTTATCTATGTATTTATTCTGTCCCTGCCTCTGGTCCCGTCTCAGGTAGAGCATCTCCTGCAAGTGGAGGAGGTGCGACTCCGACCAGCTGTGGACTGGGGCAGGCGACCCCTGCCTGTGACCGAGGGCCTGGTCGAAGTCAAGCTTCCTGAAGGATGGTCACAAGTGTGTGATAAGGGCTGGAGTGCTCACAACAGCCACGTGGTCTGCGGTATGCTGGGCTTCCCCGGAGCAAAGAGAGTCAACATTGCCTTCTACAGGTGTGGGGCTCAGGGGTGTTTGCAAACTTTGGCGAGGATGATGGGTATGGGGGGAAGGCCAGGTCTAAGAGAGGGAACCCGGGAGTCTGCTGTGCCACAAGGCAACGGGGAAATCGACCTCGAAGGCTCTCCTACCCGGATAGGAAACAGGCAGATAAGCGAGTGGCAGGATGAGAGGGCGTCGGGGTGACGTCATCGGTCGTCAGGCAGATTTCTCAAGCCTGGGCCTTGGAGTCTCACAAGTTCAGAGTTCACAGAGGGTGCGGCCGCCTGTTACAGGCGGTGCCTGCGGGTGTCTTCTCCAGGCTGAGCCTGGGGCCTCAGGAACTGCTTTTGGCCAGCACGGAGTCACCCACCCTAGTGAACAGTTCTGTGCAAAAGGCGGCTTCCTTCCTGAAGCATCTCATTTGATAGTTTGGATAAACAGCCCCTGCTAGCCTGGCAGACATTGGGGAGTTGCAGGCCCAAAATGCTCGCCTTCTTCAGCTCTTACTTAGTTCACTTGCTGCCAGGCTGCTCCCTGCCGGCCCGGTGACTTTCTATTGAGCACACGGTGTAAGATGTGATCCAATGGGGAAGTGTGCTGTAGAAGTGCCAGTCTTTGAAGAAAGTTGGCATTTGCCTCATATTGAGACAGGAAACCGTTTCAGGTCTTATCTCTAATACCGATAAAGGTGCCTTTTGAACCTGAATATACCCTGGGCAGAACACGTAACCTAGATTTTGTTCTCTTGTCTATAATGAAATTATGGGGGATTTCTGTAGTCTTTCTAAACTCCAGCTAATGGTGCTCGCAGACTCCAGCCTCCAAATTCAGAGATCCTCCATAGAGAGCTCTCAGAGCTGCTTGAGTGCGATTTTATTATTTCAATGATTTTAGATCGCTAAGGAGTACCGTGTGTTCCTGAGGTGCTCCCAAACTTTCTGTTTAGCAGCTTCCTCTCAAATAGCATTTGTCTGTAGAGGAAGAAAATGGTGTCTTTCTTTTTTATCCAAAGTCTTTGTCGTGGTGCCCAAACACATTTGAAAGTTCTTTGGGCCCAAAGGAATACAGTTGAACTGTCTGCGGACTGACACCATTTTACAAAAGCTTCATGCTGTGCCCTGGTTGTCATCTGAGCTAGAGCGCTCCAGGACGCCTGCGCCAGAGCGCTCCAGGACACCTGAGCCAGAGCGCTCCAGGACACCTGAGCCAGAGCGCTCCAGGACGCCTGAGCCAGAGCGCTCCAGGACGCCTGAGCCAGAGCGCTCCAGGACGCCTGAGCCAGAGCGCTCCAGGACGCCTGAGCCAGAGCGCTCCAGGACGCCTGAGCCAGAGCGCTCCAGGACACCTGAGCCAGAGCGCTCCAGGACGCCTGAGCCAGAGCGCTCCAGGACGCCTGGTCACGGCCCAGGACTTCCTTTTGGGGTCTGGAGAAGAGTTGGTTGTTAAAGGATGAACCATGGGCGATTTCCTATTTTGATTGACAGGCTTGGGTTATATAAGCCTTTGTATACTGCTCATATCTTTTCCCATGATGCATCTGATTTTAATCGTATGCATACCCAATCATGCATAGGCATACAATGGTAAACTGTAGCTTTCCCATGAAAGTATACTCAGAGAATACAGTTTGCCTGCCTAGGCTGGATAGGTTCACTTCCCTAGTTCCTGAATATGTTCCAGGATGTATTTGTACCAAAAAGGGAGTTACTAAGGGTTGCTAGGTCAGCCTTATGCCAGAGTGACCTAATTGCTTTGTTCAGAGATGGGTGTGCATGCGGCAAGATGCAGGCAGGGGTTTCAGGGTGCTATGTAGTCTGTTGAGAAGTGGGGTCTGTATGTATATCTCAAGGCAATTGAGTCCCAGTTTGCTAAGCTATCCCTAGGTTTGCCTGTCTCGGTAGTGTGCAGAGAGTAAGGGGTAAGGAAGTGGGAGCGGTGAGGGCGCGGCTATCCAGATGTGTGGGAGAGGATGAAGAGTTAGGAGAACGGGAATGGCGAGAAGGCATTCTTCTCTTCCTGTCAGTGTGGCTGGCGCTGAGTGGCGAGGGAAAACGTGGTAGGTGATACAGGAGGTGGTAGGGGAGGATTGGTGAGCTAGATCAAGAAGGGCCACTTGGAGACATTGGCTTCACTCTGTGAGGTACAGACTATTGGAGGGGTTTGAGTTGAGGTTTTGTTTTGCTGTTTTTTAATTTTTATTACCTCTTCACTTAATTTGAGTGCCACTGTGAAGAGATGGATGCCAGAGGGTGGTGTGCCAGACGAGGCTCCCTCCCATGTGGTCCCAGGGACTGAACTCAGATCAGCAGTCTAGACTCAAGCTCCTTTATATGCTAAGCCATCTCACCAGTTCTGTTCCCAGAGGTGCTTTTGTTTTATTTTTGTTTTTGTTTGAGATCACATCTCATGTATCCCTGGCTTGAGCTCCTGATCCTTCTGCCCCCACCTCCCAAGTACTGGGGTTATGTATATCTCCATGCCCAGCTAATGTATGGCATTTAACACATTTCTAATCATTACTTTGGATTGTTTTATTTTATGTTATTTATTATTATTATGTGTGTGTGTGTGTTCATGGCACGTGTGTGCCTGTGTGTGTGTGTGTGTGTGTGTGTGGACAAAATATCAAAATATCAACTTCAGGTGGGTTTTTTTTGTTTTTTTGGGTTTTTTTTTTTTTTTTTGGTATTTCGGGATGGGGTTTCTCTGTAGCTTTGGTGTCTGTCCTGGAACTAACTCTTGTAGACCAGGCTGGCCTTGAACTCACAAAGATCCACCTGCCTCTGCCTCCCGAGTGCTGGGATTAAAGGTGTGTGCCACCACTGCCCGGCAAATGTTTCTTTTTTTAATTAAATTGCAGGTATGCACCACTATGCCCAGTTTTGTACTGATAATTTTCAGACTTGTTTTGGTGTTGTAGAATATGTGAAAGCTATGGAATTTTCAAAGAAAGAACAAATGTCTAGCTATCAGAATTCTTTGCTGCTCTTGTGCAGGCAATGAAACCGAGGCTCTCAGAGCTTCCCTGTTGTGTGAGAAGGCACTTCTTTATAAAAGACAGCCTCCCTATGCAGCAGTTGAACTGGCAAGCCTCTGCCTCAGGTTTGAGTCCTGGGAATACAGGCTTTGCTCATTATGCCTGGTTTAAGAGGTCACCTTCTCGTTCACGTCGCCATGGCACACGCTTACTGACCTCCGTGCGAGGTGTGGAGTGTAGGAAGATGAGAAGTGATGAGGGAGGGGGTCAGGCACCAGACCACGGGTCTGCAAGTCTGCTGGACCGTCCTACTAAAGGCAATGGGGAAGAGACAGTAACGAGGTTGGTTGTCGTGTTATTTTGTTTGGGGGAGGCATAGGGTATCTACATAGCCCTAACTGTCCTGGAACTCACTGAGTAGACCAGGGTGACCTCAACTCACAGAGGTCCACCTGCCTTCGCCTCCCAAGTGCTGGGATTAAAGGCGCCACCATATCACGTGACAGTAGAGTGTTTGCTGAAGCTATGAATGGTGGTATTCACCCACACGCCCAGCAGCCTGGAGCCTAAGGCAGAACGATCTGGAATTCTAGGCCAACTTGGGAGACCCTGTCTCCAAAAGAGAGGGAAAAGGGTGTTTTAATGAAGAGGTCTGTGAGATTACATGATCAGGCTGTGGCTCTATTTTTTCAGATGGGTTTTCATAATAAACTAATCACAGGGCTGGAGAGATGACTCAGTGGTCAAAAGTGCTTGCTGTTCTTTCAGAGGACTTGAGCTAATTCCCAGCTTTCACACTTATAACTCTAGCTTCAGGAAATCCAATATCTTCTGGTTTCCATGGATGCCTGCACACACACACACACACACACATAAGTAAATTATTTAACTTTTAAATAATTACTTTAATGAAACAAATGCCTTTTTTAAAATATTTATTTATTATTGTGTATACAATATTCTGTATACATAATACAGACCTTTGGAAGAGCAGGCAATGCTCTTAACCACTGAGCCATCTCTCCAGCCCCACAAATGCCTTTTAAAACAATTAAAAGCTGGGTATGTAGCATGGGCCTTCAAAGTCATCCTTGGCTACATTTAAATTTGAGGCCTGCCTCAGCTACATAGTGAGATCTATCTCAAAAAATACAAGGACTGGAGAGATTGCTCAGCAGTTAAGAGTACCTGCTGCTTTTCCAAGACCACACAAGGTTCAAGTCCCAGCACCTACATCATGGTTCACTGCCATCTGCAACTCCAGTTCTGGAACTCTGATGCCCTCTTCTGATCTCTGAGTGCATCAGGCACACACATGGTACACAGACATACATGCAGGCAAAATACCCACATGCATAAACGCAAACTCACAAAAAAATTTAAAAAGTCATGCCTAATGATAGCACGTGTTTGTAATCATAGTACTTGGGAAACTCGGGCAAGAGGATTATGTCATGCCGGATGATATCTCGTATTTGTAATCAGAACTTGGGAGACTCAGGCAAGAGGATTCCAAGTTCAAGGCCAGCCTGGACAGTGCTCAGGGGAAGAAAAGCAAGCCAATAAAAATGCACATATGAAATCCTAATGCACCTTCACAAGGTATGCTACACCAGAATATGTGAGTACTCAAGAGAAATGACAGGGCAGGAATATGGAGAAAGAAAAGCTAACCAAGGTGACAATGGGGAGCCATGAACCTCTTCAAAACCAGATGAGGACTGCGCTTACCAGGCCATGCTCCATCCTGTAACCCTGGTGTGCGACACAGAAGCAGGAAAATCAACACTGGCTCAAGTTATAGACCAGGCAGGACTTACATCAAGACCCTACCTCAACCCTGTACCCCACCTCACTGCACACCCCCACCCCCCACCAAAACAAAGCCATAGTATTGGGCAGGACAAAGAGTGGCTATAATTAAAGTCTTTGAAATTAAAAAGATAGTAAGGAGAAACTGAGTTTAGGAAACCTGGAGAAGGAAGGAAGTCAATTTTTGAGGCCAATTTAAAAGATTGACTTCCCTGCAAGCACCTTTGGGAGATGAGCTCAGCTTGTGAGTGATAAGGCTTATGGGATTGGAACCTGGGCAGGAAGAAGACTCACAAACCAAGCTAACATCTTCAGATAGGTGGTTCTTCATCCATGCTCCAGCAGTCTCAGGTCTAGACAGTGCCCGGACCTTCCTGGGAGAGACCATCCAAGAATCAGGAATCACACACACACACAGAGAGAGGGGGGGGGGGCAGGAGTAAAAGTGCACTTAGCTTCCCTAGGCCTGACCCAAGCTATGAAAGGTTTTCCCTAGCTTGAGCTTTTTCCCAGCTAGCTTTTATAACTGAAATTAACCTGTTTCTTAATCTATGTTCTGCCATGTAGCTTAGTTACCTCTCCTCTGTACTGTATGTCCAACTTTAATGTCTCCCTGGCATCTCATGCACACCTAGATTCGTCCAGAGTTCCTCTCTCTGCCAGGAAGTTCCGCCTATTCTCTCCTGCCTAGCTATTGGCCATTCAGCTCTCTATTAAACCAATCACAACGACACATCTTCACACAGTGTAAACAAATATTTGGCAACACCCATCCTCTGGACTCCCCTAGAGTTTCCCACCCACCTACAGACCCAGAAGCCCTCGTTCTTCATCTTTTTTTTTTTTTCAGGGCTTGTCTATGTAACAACTCTGGCTATCCTGGAACTCAGTTTGTAGACCAGGTAGACCTCAAACGCACAGAGTTAGGCCTGCCTCTACTTCTCGAGTGCTGGGGTTAAAGGTGTGTGCCACCACCACCCAGCCCAGCTCATTTGTCTTGACCCAGTTTCTAACAGTCTTGGTACTAGGACACTGCTCTGAGTCCATGGCTTTCACTGAGGCTCACTCCCCCACCCTCCCCCGGTTCATGTGCTGGGACAGCCAGTAGGGCCTTGGCAGTAGCTGATGACATCACGCTACTTTCGGAAGCTCTCTACTAGGAAAGGAATCTTGCCCCTGGTTCTGGCTGCATGGGCCTTTTCCACTTGGTTCTGCACCAATCCTGACTTGATCTTGTCTTACCCTCACAGAAAGTTGAGGAAGCGAGCAGCCCGACGCCCCAAGCCCCTTGGAAGGTAAAGGGGCAAGAGCCCCGGGACCTCCTGCCAGCCCCCTGGGGCTTCAGGAGGTGGATGGATGGAAACTTATCCATATCCATCCTAGAACCCAACCTAGGGATTAGGGATGTAGCTGGTTAGTGGTTACTCCCAGGGGAGGGAGGAAGGCAAACATGGGAGTGGGTGAGCTTTGATCTTAGGAAGCTTTAATCTTAGGGAGATATGTGGGAACAGCTGAGGAGATACTGTGTCTTTCACTTTCTCCCAAAAAGCTTCCATTGCAGCCTCAGCCCCTGCATTCTTCTCCTTCTCCTCCCCACCCACCCCAACTCCCAGCTCTACTCCCTTGGTTCAAAACCATTTCCACTCTATCCTCCCTTGACCTTCAGCTGACCTCCCCACCACTCCCTCACCTGGATTTCCATAACTGGATTTGCCTTCGGTGGCACCGATTCCAGTGAGCACTGGGAGTTGCTAAGTGTATGCCCTCCGGTGGCAACAGCCATCTCAATACGCAGGGAAGCCAGTTACCCTTCCCCGTCCTGTGGACAGAGGGTCCCTCTAGACACAGAACGCTTCACTTTTCCTGGACCACAACCTCAAGCACCGCCTCTATCAACATCTTTGTCCTTTTTGCAGAGCAAGCAACAAGTTTAAAGTCAAACACAAGCCCCGGGTGGGCAGGGGCCCAAGCAAGAGGTAAATGAGTTTGGGGTTGGAAGCAGAGAAAAAGCAGGGCGGGCAGGGGCAGGGCTGTAACCAGGGAAAAGGCAGGGTGGGCAGGGGCAGGGCTGTAACCAGGGAAAAGGCAGGGTGGGCAGTGGGCAGGCTGTCTAGGCAGGGAAGGGTCCTAGACAGGCCTGTTGGACTATGGAACTGTTGAGAGGCGGAGTGGCAGCGGTGACAGTCACCTTCCAGATCCTTCTAGAAATGTGAAGTAAGGCACTGTAATGCGAGTCTCTGGGGATTGTTAGTCATAAGGCTTTTGGTTCTTGCCTTGTGTACTTTTCTTCCTCCTGTGAGTTCCAGTAGAATCTGGCACTCTGTGCCATGCCGGGCTCTCCCCATAAGATCACAGTGTGACCGAGAGATCAGTCTTCTAGTCCTGCTTTATTCGATGACTGCTTCTTATTTCCATTTTTTTTTTAAAGTAAATATTACCAGGGGCTGGAGAGATGGCTCAATGGTTAAGAGCTCACACTGCTCTTCCAGGGAATCTGAATTCAATTCCTGATACCCACATTGGGCAACCCGTAAACGCCTTTACCTTCAGCGCCAGAGGATCTGGTGCTGCTGCCCTCCTCTCACTTCCTCGGGCACCTACAGTCACGTGCACAAACCCACATGCATTTACACATAATATTTTAAGTTTACCTGGTGTGGAGGGTGGCGTATGGAACCTCTCTGGGGAGTGCTTAAGAATCACGACTCCCGCCTGGCTGCCTGCTAATAGTTAGGCATCCAGTCCCATATTTTCTTCCTGGGCTCCCTCAGAATTCAAGGGAGTAGGAGACTTCCAACCCATTCAACTCGTCTCTAAAAGGCAGACAGCATCACTAAAATCTCCCTGATAACTTGTGACTAAGGACCAGTGAAGGCATCCTTTCCATTGTCCCCTCCTCAGCAATCTCGAGTGTTCCCCGGTTTACCCACCCCCCCCCCCCCCGACACACAATGGTATGCCTCACCCATGGGCTTCTGTCCCTGGTAGCTATCAACGAGTTCAGGATTTGATGAGTGTAAGTTCTTGCAACCCTCTTTGGCTTGAGTCATCTTTGCCCACCATAACTGTCCTTCCTGACCCCCATATTAAAGCGTGCACTTTATAACCATTTTTGTATGGGTTATAGGAAGTGAGTGAGCAAGAGTGTAGAAGTTAGATGTCTGTTCCTCTGATTTCAGCCAAGCAGGACACTGACAGTACCTGATCGTTTTGATTTTCAGGACCCATTTATCCTGGGCTTCCAAAGGTACTCTGTAAAGTGTCCAGCTTCCTTTGCCTGTTTTGTGTGTGTGGTTTTTGTTTGTTTGCTTGCTTGTTTTCTGAGACATGGTTTCTCTGTGTATCCCTGGCTGTTCTGGAAGCCCCTTTGTAGACCAGGGTGGCCTCAAACTCAGAGATCCTTCTGGCTGTGCCTCCTAAGTACTGGGATCAAAGGCATGTGCCACCACTGCCCGGCCCTTTGCCTGTTTTGTTTACAAATATCTTTTCCTCTTGTCTTCCTAGCCAATGGCTTTAAATTGTCAAATTCCCTGTTTTCTCTAGTGTCAGGGATAGGGCGCCTGACTGCAATAATTCACAACAAATCATCCTCATGGGCCCAGTCCACCAACACCAGGCTGCTGCCTTTCCTTCCTCCCTGAGCCCTGTTCAGCCTTTCTGGGAAGAGAGTCTTCTCCCCAGTCACCTAGCTGAAGTTCCCGTTCTGTTGGTATCTACAAGACCCCCTCTTCTCTCAGACATCCCTACGGTGTTTCTGAGTGTTAGCATCTCTAATTGTGTCCTGTTTTCCTGCTCAAATGGCTGTGCAACAATGCTCAGTTGAAATTGCACAAGCATGAACTACCTCATTACAGACATCCGCAGCTCAACGCAGGTCTTGGGTCATGTTTGCCACTGGGGTGTCCGCAGCCACCTTCCCTCTTTGGTCATGCAGTCCCTCCAACTTTAGTCTGTCTTGCATTCGTCTTTGTTCCAGAGAGGGTCACCGCTAGTCTTTCATACTGCTGTCTTCTAGTCTATTCTTGCCATAGCTGCCTGTCATATTATAACAGGGCTTCTAACCTGGAAGCCCTCTGACCTCTGAGAAGCCAGAGGCAGACTTCCTCAGTCCTCAGCATCCTGGCTCATTGTCATTTGGCTTGTTCAGTCACAGCATGACAGAAAGGCCCACACACACTGGCTATTCAGGCCGGTTTTGTGTCAGCCACTCCTTCTGAGCCATCTCGTCTGGCTTCCCATTCGATTTGCGTGGCCTCGTTGGCCTCAGCCTCCCTTTGGGTCATTAAGAACAAGACTACAGCCCGGTGGTGGTAGTACACACTAATCCCAGCACTTGGAAGACAGAGGCAGGCGGATCTCTGTGAGTTCGAGGCCAGCCTGATCTACAGAGCTAGTTACAGGACACTCAGGGCTATACAGAGAAGCCCTCTCTCAAAAAAAAAAAAAAAAAAAAAAAAAAAAAAAGAACAAGGTTGCTATCAAACCTGGCCACCCTTCCCCTAGGGTTCTGCTGCAGAAGTCCCTCAAATCCCCTGACTGAGTAGCCAAAGTTCTTTTAGACTACACAATATCTCTCTACACACTAACAATCCTGTCTCTCCTAAGGATTCACGGAGAGGGAGGAAGAGAGATAAGGGGTCATGAGAAGTTGGGGGTGGGGTAGGGAGGGGAGGCAGCAGAGGACTGAGGGGCGGGTAAGCAGGAGCTCGGCCTCACCCTGCTGCACCTCACTCCTCCCCACAGGATGCTGGCCCAGAGGCAGCAGCACTCCTTTGGTTTGCATGGGGTAGCATGTGTGGGCACAGAAGCCCACCTCTCCCTTTGTTCTCTGGAGTTCTATCGTGCCAATGACACCACCAGATGCCCTGGGGGGAGCCCTGCAGTGGTGAGCTGTGTGCTGGGCCCTCTTTATGCCACCTTGACTGGTCAGAAGAAGCACCAGCAGACGAAGCCTCAGGGGGAGGTATGTCACACAATGAATGTTCACCTACACCCCCAGCCCAAGACAGTCAATGTGACCTTTCCCTACCCAATGGGAGCTCCCTAGCCTGTCCTCTACTCACTAAGCACAGCCCTGATCTTTGAAGACAAGGGACCTTCCGGTAGCTGTGCCACAGACCTGATGACATCCACTGTCATTAAAATCTCATTCAGGCCTGGAGGGATGGCTCAGCCATTAAAGACTAGGCTCACAACCAAAAATATAAAATCTCATTCAGCTCTCTGGGCTGCATAGCCCTCCCTAAACCAACGTAGCTAATCACTTCTTTGGACGTGTCTATCTCCTACAGGCCCGTGTGCGTCTAAAGGGTGGTGCCCACCCTGGAGAGGGCCGAGTGGAAGTCCTGAAGGCCGGCACATGGGGAACAGTCTGTGACCGGAAGTGGGACCTGCCAGCAGCCAGCGTGGTGTGTCGAGAGCTGGGCTTCGGCACTGCTCGGGAGGCCCTGAGTGGTGCCCGCATGGGGCAGGGTGAGGGGAGCGGATGTTCACACTACCATGGGTACATTCCTCAGGAAGGTATGGAGTCCTCTGGGCAATGAAGGTCTAGTTACAACCTCCTCAGCCTTGACTTCTGACTCTAGGCATGGGTGCTATCCACTTGAGTGAAGTCCGGTGCTCTGGCCAGGAGCCCTCCCTCTGGAAGTGTCCCTCCAAGAACATCACAGCTGAGGACTGTTCCCACAGCCAGGATGCCGGTGTACGATGCAACCTCCCCTACACTGGAGTGGAGACTAAGGTCAGTCATGCACTCCACTTTGGGTCTTTCTACACAGGTCCAGCATCTGAAACACAGGCTGTCTGCATCCAGCCCTCTATCCCAGGCCTGCACAGCCCACAGCTCCCACACGCCCTGGCCATTTGTTAGTCCTTTCTCTATCTCTGCTCCCTGCTGTAGCCTGTCACCCCCAAAGCTTCTCCTGTACCTCTACAGATCCGACTGAGTGGGGGCCGAAGCCGTTATGAGGGGCGAGTTGAGGTGCAAATAGGGGCACCTGGGCATCTTCGCTGGGGCCTCATCTGTGGGGATGACTGGGGAACACTGGAGGCCATGGTGGCCTGCAGGCAACTTGGTCTGGGCTATGCCAACCATGGGCTGCAGGTAAGAGGGGAGAAATGGGAAACCAAAGCTCTTGTCACCAAAGTTTGTGCTTTGGCCCTGGAAACTGAAGTCTATGGCCTCACCCGAACTCCTTCCTACACCCCCCAGGAGACGTGGTACTGGGACTCGGGGAATGTAACTGAGGTGGTAATGAGCGGAGTGCGCTGCACGGGGTCTGAGCTGTCCCTGAGCCAATGTGCCCATCACAGCACCCACATCACCTGCAAGAGGACGGGAACCCGCTTCACTGCAGGGGTCATCTGTTCTGAGAGTGAGTGATGAGTGGGTAGTGTGCGCTAGAGAAGTAAGGCCTGGACCAGCCCTCCCTTGGAGGGAGATGTGCTGTGATCCGGAGGGGAGGGGCACTCAGCGGCCCCATGAGAGCCCAGCGTCCCACAGGAGCTGGAATACCGCTAGCGGTAACTTCATCACTCTTTGCCCCACGCAGCTGCTTCCGACCTGCTGTTGCATTCCGCACTGGTACAGGAGACTGCCTACATTGAGGACAGACCACTGCACATGCTGTACTGCGCTGCTGAGGAGAACTGCCTGGCCAGCTCCGCCCGCTCAGCCAACTGGCCTTACGGCCACCGGCGTCTACTCCGATTCTCTTCCCAGATCCACAACCTAGGAAGAGCTGACTTTAGGCCCAAGGCTGGGCGCCATTCTTGGGTGTGGCATGAGTGCCATGGGTGAGAGGGCAGACGGGGGCCAGAGAGACAGGCAAGGCTACAGGGGATGTGACAAGCCTGCTGGAATCTGGGGAAGAATCACAAGTTCCCTTGTCCCACAGGCATTACCACAGTATGGACATCTTCACTCATTACGATATCCTGACCCCCAACGGCACCAAGGTGGCTGAGGGCCACAAAGCTAGTTTCTGTCTAGAAGACACTGAGTGCCAGGAGGGTGAGTTGGGGCCAGAGTGGACTTAAGCCCAAGCATAGTCTTGCCCTTCACTGACATATAACCCTCCCTTCAGATGTCTCCAAGAGGTACGAGTGTGCCAACTTTGGCGAGCAGGGCATCACCGTGGGATGCTGGGATCTCTACAGGCACGATATTGACTGTCAGTGGATTGACATCACAGATGTGAAACCAGGAAACTACATTCTCCAGGTGCCTGGCATTCAGATATTGCTGTTTGGGGTGGGTGGTGGAGACACCTTTGGACCGGAGGAGTGCAGCTGGGTCACACCAGCCTTCTTTCTAACTCACAGGTGGTTATCAACCCGAATTTTGAGGTGGCAGAAAGTGACTTCACCAACAACGCAATGAAGTGTAACTGCAAATACGACGGGCATCGCATCTGGGTACACAACTGCCACATTGGTAGGTGACGGGAAGGGCGAATGGGGCTAGGGGAAAGCTTTCATCCCTGCGTGACTCTGCGGGGAGCCCCTCACAGTGCCCATCTGCTCTGCAGGGGATGCCTTCAGTGAGGAGGCCAACAGGAGGTTTGAGCGCTACCCTGGCCAGACCAGCAACCAGATCGTCTGAAATGGCACTGCCCTCTCAGCAAACCACCACTGGCCCCATGGCAGGGGTCTGAGGCTGCCATTACCTCAGGAGCATCCCACAAGAACTCCTGATGTCAGCAGGCCCGCTACACCCATCCAGCTGTGCACTGCGGATGACGAACTGGTGAACAAAAGTTGGTGCCTCCCCTACTGGGCCAAGCATGGAGATTCAGTCAACAGACAGAGCACACCACAGAGAACTGCCCATACAGGACGGCAGCAGCTCGCTCCTTGAACAGGGAGGCCAGGAAGGTCAGCTCTCACGCTCTCCTGAGTGCCACTTTACCTCCAGCCTTCTGGTGGGGGAAAAGATCCAGCCCCCATTTTTGACTGAAACATGTTGCTAGGTATAATTTTATTTTATATAAAATGTGTTCTTCAGAGCCCAGGATTGGTGCTGGTGGTTAGAGGAACCTGCCCTCTATAGGTCCATTGACTCCTCGGCCCAGGTGCACTCAGAACCTAGGCTAGGAAGGCAAGAAGGAAATCAGGGCAGGAGTTTCATACTCTTGCTAGTCCAGTCATTCTGTGACCTCAGGGGTCACATATAAGGTCAGTGTTTCTGATCCCCGCCGGATCCGCACTGCCAGCTGTGATTGGGTTCGAACAGCCTCATAAACATCTTCAGCATTTTGTACCATTTTCTCCCCAATGGCCAAGATCACGTCACCGGGCCGCAGACCAGCCCTGCAAAGGATGAACAGGGACAGGAAGGGGTAGACAGCTAAGTTCAAGGGTCCACGCACCCCACTCCACCCCACCTCACAGAGCAGGCCTTCCATCACCTGTGTGCAGGGGAACCCAGGATAACTTTGTGGATGAGGACACCGTGCTGAACATCAGGAAAGCTTGGCTCTCGGAGCTGTAGCTCAGCCAGGATGCTGGAAGGGTACAGACCGCCCTGTTAGCTGCACCCAGGCCCTCTCTCATCTCGGCAGGTCACTTTTCGTTATCCAGTGTTTAGGAAGTGGGATACACGTGGAAGTGTGTTGATTCCAAATGACATGCAGGGTTAAGCCAACTGCACTTGCGTCATTCTGGAATTCCACCTTTAGGAAGGGCAGAACCTAAGCTGAGCCTAAAAGGATGGGTCCTATTAACCCATCATATGAAATAAGAAGGTATTAAGACACAGAAATGAGCCAGGCAGTGGTAGTACACGCCTTTAATCCCAGCATTAGGGAGGCACAGTAGGCAGATCTCTGAGTTTGAGGCCAGCCTGGTCTACAGAGCAAGTTTCAGGACAGCTAAGGCAACACAGAGAAACCCCATCTTGAAAAACAAAAACCAAACAAACAAATAGGAGCAGAAAATCAAAGTGGTTCTGAAGAAGAGATAAGTGGAAATGGTCCGTCAATGCTAGCTCCATGAATCACAGCAGCGAAGCAATAACACGATGCAGTCAATCTGGTGAAAGGTACAAGGTGCAGTAGGATGGAAAAGTTAGGATGAGAGGGAAGAGCTCTTGTGACAGCAGACAACAGCTCATCTTAGATAAAGACAGACGTGAAAGCAAAACTGAAAATAGAGTCCAGCTGCAACAGTCCCCCATCTCATGACCCATAACGGAGTCCAGCTGTAAAGCACAGACACACTCGTGGTCCTACACATCATGGCCCCCAGTATACCTGGGAGTCAGAGTCAGCATCATCACTCCAATGTAGCGGCGCTGGGACCCACTGATTCCAAACCAGGAATCTGTAAAAAGAGGACAGATAAACCCGCCCAGCTACACCTGCTTTCCCTCCCTCCTACCAGTAGAGCCCTCCCCAACAAGTTTCAGTGAACGCCCCTCCCCTGCATCCCATCCTCCACTTTAAAGGTGCCCCTCTCCTACTAAGAAAGGCTCACTTTTCTTTTCCCCGCGGTGCAGAAACTCCCTAAGGCGATCAGAAGGGATGGCAAAGGAGATTCCAGCTGTCACCTTCATGGTGTTCACTCCAATCACCTCCCCATCCTGCAGGGACACAGCCCTCTGTCCCCTAGCCCACACAGATGGCAGAGCAGCAAGGATTTGGGGGCAGGGGTCTGATTGGATACCAAGAGATAAACAAGAAACTACAGAAACTTAACCAAAAATCCTTAAATGAGAGAAAAAATCACCCTTCCCCCACAATGACCTGGGGTATGGATTCTTTTAGAAGAACATGGCACTCACCAGGTTAACCAGGGGGCCTCCAGAATTTCCAAACTGTGGGATAAGATGAAAGAAACATCAAAGAAATCTGGAAGTCTATGCCTCTGGGAATTCTATGACTGTAGGCATAACTAGCATGTTGGGAAATTCTTCAAATTCTGTTCCCAGCCCATGACCTAGACTGGCTGCATTTTGCAGCCCAACCTCTGATATAGGACAAGCCACCACCTGTCAGTTGGTGCCCACACCAGACTGCCATTTTCCCCAACTCCAACCTAGCTCCACATTTCTCCCCTATCAGGACGCACATCAATAGCTGCATCAGTCTGAATGTATTCCACGTTGTTTTGAGGAAGTCCCAGATCCCTGGCTGGACGCTGAGCAGAGCTGACAATGCCAGATGTGATCGTGTTCTGCAGTGCAAAGGGACTTCCCATGGCAACGACAAACTCCCCTTGCCGGACGTCAGCAGAGCGGCCGAGGGGCAGTGTGGGAAGAGGCTCCTTAAGGGAAATGAGTACACCCAAACTGGTCAGTTTAAGAAGGGAGCACGTAAACAGCTGCCATCTGCTCGGGCTTCCTCCATCCCCACCTTGGTTTGAATCCTCAACGTGGCAATGTCTGCCACAGGATCCACAGCTGTGACCATGGCCTCATAAGTGTCTCCGCTAGGCAGCCTCACTCGCACTCGGCGCCGATCAGCCACCACGTGGGCGTTGGTAACGATGAGCCCATCGGAAGCCACTACGAATCCTGAACCGTTTGAGATGGGGACTTCACGGCCTGAGAAAGGGTGCCTGGGAAGGGGGAAAGCACCGATTACACTGCAGCTGCCACCCTATTCTGCTCACTTGCCTGAGGGCAGTTGGTTTCAACACCTCCCGGTCAACTTCACCATTACCGGTCCAGGATTTCGATATAGACCACAGCAGGGGCTGTCTTCTCCACCACATCTGCGATGAAATTGTACTGGCTCCGGGGAGACTTGGGTGGGGGAGCCGGAACAGCAGCCAGCACCGCGGGAAGGCCCCGCCCCCAGCCCCACAACAGCAGCAATATTGCTCCCCCTGCGCCCACCGCCACCGCCAGCCATTCGCGCCGACGGGCTCCAGAGCTCCTGTAGGCCTCCTGGGCACCGGAGTCTGGAGTTCCCACAGTCAGTCGTGCCCAGAGATCCGGGGTCCCAGGCATCAGACGTGCCCGTGATGCAGGGACCCCTACAGGCACCCGGGCCGGGAGACTGGGGGTCCCATAAGTCATCCGGGCCTGAGGGTCAGGAGTTCCTGACGTCATCAGAACCCGGAGGTCAGGGGTTAACAGGGGACCCTTCCCCCAGAAGATGCCCCCCAAAGCCCTCCATGCCCGAAGGATCCTGCCTGCACCCCGCCCCGCCTTCAGCGCAGCCATCAGCTCCGCCTCGGCTCTCTCCTTGCCCGTCCTACTAGGCGGTGCCCTAAAGCCTAGCTAGCCCACTTGGAGAAGCGAGGCACGCCGGTATCTGTCCAGTGCATGCCGGGAATTGTAGTCCCTTCAGGACGCGCTATTTTAGGCGTGCGCGCGCGCGCGCACACACACACGTTCCCCCCCCCCGCCAAGCCGCAAGGCATGCTGGGAGCGCTAGCCCTTCCGGGGCGCTTCTGGACCTCGGGTTCTGGCATCCCTGCGGATGCCCGAAGACTCCGCCTTCCCAGGAGCCCCCGCGGCCCTGCGAAGATGGCGGCGACAGAGGCCCTGCTTTCCTGAGGCGGCTGCGATGGAACCTCCCCCAGCTCCGGGGCCGGAGCGGCTCTTTGACTCGCACCGGTAAGCGCTGCGGAGGGAAGACACTGGTCAGCGGGTCCTCTCGGCTTCGGCGCCTGATCGCGTCGCCTCTCGCCGCAGGCTCCCGAGTGACGGCTTTCTGCTGCTCGCGCTGCTGCTCTACGCTCCGGTCGGCCTCTGCCTCCTGGTGCTGCGCCTCTTCCTAGGGCTCCACGTCTTCCTGGTCAGCTGTGCCCTGCCTGACAGCGTGCTCCGCAGGTGCGAACTGCGGTGCCTGGGGAGCCCCCGGGCTGGGCCTGGTTTAGGACCGCACAGTCACCGCCGTCTGTGTCCCCAGGTTCGTGGTACGGACCATGTGTGCAGTATTGGGGCTCGTGGCCCGGCAGGAGGACGCCGAACTCCGGGATCACCGCGTCAGGGTCCTTATTTCCAACCATGTCACACCTTTTGACCACAACATAGTCAACCTGCTCACCACCTGTAGCACCGTGAGTGGGGGCGAGGCCGAGAGCGCCACCGGGTGGCCCCCTAGGCCCTAACTCAGTGCTCACCTTTACCCATTAGGGTTCTCTTGGGGAACCCCGATCCTTTTCCCTCACGCCATAAACACCACCCCACATGTTCCTTTTTTTGTTTTTTGACGTTTCACCTTATTCTTTTCTTACTGCTTTTTCTCCTCCCTGCTCTCAGCCTCTGCTCAATAGTCCCCCCAGCTTTGTGTGCTGGTCTCGGGGCTTCATGGAGGTGGATAGGCGGGTGGAGTTAGTGGAATCACTCAAGAAGTTCTGTGCTTCCACGAGGCTTCCGCCCACACCTTTGCTGCTCTTCCCCGAAGAAGAGGCCACCAATGGCCGAGAGGGGCTCCTGCGTTTCAGGTGGGTAAGCACAGGGCCCTGACTCCAGTGGAGTGGGTTGTCAAGCTCCTGGGTGAATCTGCCCTAGTTCATTTCTTCTCTGCCCACTTTTGGTCCTGTCCCCGGAATTCTTAATTCCTTGGTTATCTGCTTATGTAGTTGGACAGTTTCCTTGTTTAAGGCAAATATGAGTTGTTGGCTGGGCTATGCTAGATTCCCATCTTACTCTCTCTTTCTTAGTTCGTGGCCGTTTTCTATCCAGGATGTGGTACAACCTCTTACGCTGCAAGTTCAGAGACCCCTGGTCTCTGTGGTGAGTGCCTACTGGACAGGGTATCTTGGGGGGGGGGGGGCGCAGGTTGGAGGGGAAGTTTCCTACCTCTGGCCCTGGCTTAGACCTCACTTCATGCCCTCCCTCCCTTCAGACGGTGTCAGATGCCTCCTGGGTCTCAGAGCTGCTGTGGTCACTTTTCGTCCCTTTCACGGTGTACCAAGTGAGGTACTAATTGTCCTCAGTTTTTGGTGGCTGGGGAGTTGCTCACTTCAACGTCATGGAAAGTAGTGATCTCTGGTTAATGTCGAAGTTCCTCCACAGAGATAACACTTATCTACCACCTCCCCCCCCCCCCCATCACCACCGTCCAAGAGTAAATGGGGAGGGGATGACACCCTTCGCCCTGGTGCCTTAGCAGGATACTGCTTGGTTTTCTACAGGTGGCTCCAACCCGTTCACCGGCAGCTGGGGGAGGAGAATGAGGCGTTTGCCCTCCGTGTCCAGCAGGTGGTATTGAACACAGGCGTGGTGGTGGTGGGGCCCCTTCTCAGGGGCTGGGGAAAAGGCCTGAAGGGGCTGCAGTTATAGCCTAACAATTCTCCCTAGCTGGTGGCCAAGGAATTGGGCCAGACAGGGACACGGCTCACTCCAGCAGACAAAGCAGAGCACATGAAGCGACAGAGACACCCGAGAGTACGCCCGCAGTTAGGTGTGTGGTCTCTCCTGTGGTGGCTGTACTTGTATGTGCTTGTCAGCTGCCTTGTTCTCTACTCACCTAATGCTTCTGTTTTGTTTTTTGTTTTTAACAGCACAGTCTTTCCCTTCTTCTCCCAGTCCTTCTAATGTGCAGATGACAACTCTGGCTCAAAGAGTCAAGGAGGTTTTACCCCATGTGCCATTGAATATCATCCAGAGAGACCTGGGTATGGTACAGGATAGTTCACAGAGTGACAGATACAGGAAAAGTGGGTTGTGGCAGAGAGGGTGTACAGGAAATGGACACTCTGCCCCTTTCTTCCCAGCCAGGACCGGGTGTGTAGACTTAACCATCACAAATCTGCTTGAGGGGGCTGTGGCTTTCATGCCTGAAGATGTCACTGAGGGAACTCAGCCCCTACCCACAGCCTCTGCCCCAAAGGTGAGACCCAGGGATAATCAAGGCCAAGACTTAGGGCAGGTCGGGGCAGTCTCTTTGCTCCCTCTCCCTGACTCTCTTTTTGATGTTGAGACCCTAGCACAGTGCCTCTCTTGCAAAGTAGGCATCGATGGGTGTTTAATGATGATGACTTCGCAAGCCCTCTGACATTGTGATCACCTCAGTTCCCCAGCTCTGGCCTGGTGACCCCTCAGCCCACAGCCCTAACATTTGCCAAGTCTTCCTGGGCCCGGCAGGAGAGCCTGCAGGAGCGCAAGCAGGCACTGTATGAATATGCAAGAAGGTGAGGGGTGTGAGGACATAGGAAGGAGCGAATTGGAGAAGGGCCCAATGAAGCTAATGTGACAAAGTCTACACACTGTCTCTCCCCATGTCCCACAGGAGATTCAGAGAGAAACAGGCCCAGGAGGCTGACTGAGCCCAAAGGAACAGGATGGTACCCAGAGCCGCAGGACGGAGACTGGGGGCAGCCCTCATCCAGCTTTCAACAGGCGGGATGAGTGGGTGGTAAAAAGGGAGGGATGGAGCTCCCCCAATGTCACATTAAATTCAGGGTTTTCACTCAAGGTCTCTGTTGCCTCTCTGGGTGTCAAAATCCCCTTAAGCAGGTTCCTTTTCCTCAGTCGAAGAGTATATGGGTGAGGATGATCCCCATGAAGCTGAAGAAAACTGGATCGCAGCTTGGCTATGGTGGGAGGTTATCACTGGAAAACTACAAGTCCCAGAATGCATTTCATGAGCACAGGCCCGTCAGGTTCACACATGCTCAGTGCGGTGGCAGGAACCGGCTTTCCATGGGTTCCTAGCTAAATTAAGGTGGGGCAAAAGGCCCCACCCCTAAAAGCAAGCTTCGGGATTGGAGTTGGAGCTCAGCCTGAGGGTGGGGCCAGAATTTACCTTTGCACTTCAGGCGGGTCTGGGTTGGTGGTGTCTGACTGGGTGTGTCCAGAACTGGCTGCTATCCTGACACGTCTCAGAGCTGCTGACAGGTTTGAATCCAGGATACTTATGGCCCTGCTGTCCCGCTCACTCTTTCCCAGATTTCTTACTTTTTACCACCTTCGATCCTTCCCACAGATTACTATGCTTCACCTAATTCCTGCTGCCCACAAGGGGCCCTGTGCTAGTCACAAGGTCTTTACTGTCCCAACTACAACAGGGTAAAAGTCCACATGCGATGACTCCTTAGAAACACCCAGCACTGTTTCCTGGCAAGCAAGTGCCGCTGGGAAGGATGGACCCCAAGGCATTATCCTCGATGGGTTGAGGTTGGGGATCAAGTTGAAACGCGAATTTGGTATCAGCCACTAGATCCAAGGCCTTACTGGCTGCCCTGCTTCCCGTAGGTTCTATGGACAGCCTCCATGGCCTCTGGGCTGGCAGAAGAGTCTGAACCAAGTCCTGGGGAGTCTGAACTGGCTGTGAACCCCTTTGACGGGCTCCCCTTCTCTTCTGGCTACTATGAGCTGCTTGAGCAGCGCAGAGCCTTGCCCATCTGGGCTGCTCGCTTCCTGTTCTTGGAACATTTGGAGAGTAGCCCCACTGGAGTGGTGCTGGTATCTGGGCTGCCCGGCTCTGGCAAGAGCACCCAGGTGGAGGAAGATTCTGGGAGGGGACACAGGGCAGGGTTAAATGGGCCTTTTCCTGGGTAAAGAATGGGCATGTGGGAGAGGTGGGCAAATGAAGATGGGATTGGCTGGCCTCGGGGTGGTAATCATCCAGGAATCCCAATTCAATTTGCCATAGTTCCTGCGCTCTTCTGTCTTCGGTCCTCCAATCCCCTGACCATGACCCTTCCTTCTCCCCACCCCAGATTCCTCAATGGTGTGCAGAGTTTGCATTGGCCAGGGGATTCCAGACAGGCCAAGTTACTATCACTCAGCCCTACCCTCTAGCAGCCATGAGCCTGGCTTCAAGGGTGGCTGATGAGATGGACCTGACCCTGGGTCATGAGATTGGATACAGCGTTCCTCAGGAGGACTGCACGGGGCCCAGCACCATGCTCAGGTGGGCCATTAGCAGTCCCATTCTGTTTACTGAGTGGAAACAAGCCCAGTTGTCTAGCCCCCCCCCCCCCCCCCCCCGCTCAGCTTAACCTGCCCTTGAGTCATGCTCCGGAAACCTCACCCTCACCCCAAGATACAGGTTACGGTGTATGAACCAGCTGTCCTCAGCAAAGAGGTGGGGCCACACTTAGTGGTCCACAGGCTTAGGAAATCCATGACAACATCTTTTTCTGGGCTTCAGTTTCAAAATCTAGGCACCTTGGGGGAAAGGTTTTGGATTTGGGTCTGGTCGGTGTCCTCACTGACTCCCTGCCCACTACCAATACCAACAGGTTCTGCTGGGACAGGCTGCTTCTGCAGGAAGTAGTCTCCACCCGGGGCCCTGGAGCCTGGAGTGTGCTGGTACTGGATGAGGCTCAGGAGCGATCAGTGGCCTCAGACTTACTGCAGGGTCTCCTGCGAGACACCAGACTGAAAAATCTTCCAGGGGATCCCCGAGTGGTTGTGGTTACTGACCCAGATCTTGAACCCAAACTCCAAGCTTTCTGGGGCGATTCTCCTATTGTGCGTTTACCCAGAGATCCTGGTGGAAATCCCACTCTTGTCTACAGAAACACTGTCCCTAGTGACCTAGTGGAAGCTGCCTGCCAAGCTGTGCTTGAGCTGTGTAGGCGAGAAGAGGCACCAGGAGATGTGCTGGTGTACCTGCCCGGCGAGGAGGTAAACAAACTGACAAAGTGGACTATGGGAAGCATTTAGTGCCGTCTTCCAGTCCCAGGAATGAGGCAACACACGTTTGTTCGGAACAGTGATTGTGTTTGCTCTGCTAGAGTCTTGGTGGGAGACCAAAGATTTCAGAATAAAGAAATCTTTATTGCTGCCCACCTTTTAAAATTCCTTATAATGCAGAACTGTATGCACAGCTAATTGAAATTATAATGCCCCCACCTTTAGACGTATGTATTTTTTTTCTATAAGTGAAAAGCCTTAACTTTCATCAGTTTGTCAAAAAGATCTGTGCTCCCCCAAAAAAAGGTTAGAACTGCCCTAATGCCCCACCCCTCTCCTTAGGAAATCTCCCTGTGCTGTGAATCCTTGTCCAGGGAGTTGGGGACGTTGGCTGTCCCAGGGCCTCCACCACGGGTACTGCCCCTTCACCCAGCCTGCGGTCAGGCCATCCAAGCTGTGTATGAGGACACAGACGTGAGTGTCCGGAAGATCGTGGTCACTCATTGGCTGGCAGATTTCTCCTTCTCCCTCCCGTCCATCCGACATGTCATTGACTCAGGACTGGAGCTTCGCAGTGTGAGTGAGAGAAACAAGGGGGAGTGGAGCTTCAGCTGGAAAGGGACCGCTCTGATCTGTCTTGGCCTTGTTTGGGAACTGGATAACAGGTTTACAATCCTCGGATCCGGGCAGAATCCCAGGTGTTGAGACCAATTAGCAAGTGTCAGGCAGAGGCAAGACGACTGCGGGCAAGGGGGTCCCCACCAGGTAAGAGCCTTTGCCTCAGAACCCCCAAAACAATCTCACACAAGCCCTAAGAAGTTACTTCCCCAGGCCTTTCTCCTCTCAGGATCCTGCCTCCGCCTGTACTCTAAATCAATCCTAGAACTAGAGGCTCCCCCACTGCCCCATCCCAAAGTGTTCGAGGAGAATCTGAGCTCCCTGGTGTTGCTACTAATGAGGAAACAGATTGCAGAGCCAGGGGAATGCCACTTCCTGGACCGGCCTGGTGAGCCCCCATCCTGCCCTAGGGCTACCTCTGACTATGGGGCTCAGACCTGAGGTTGAAGCCTTGTGTCCCTACCAGCACCAGAAGCACTGATGCAAGCCCTGGAAGACTTAGACTATCTGGCTGCACTGGATGACGATGGGGACCTGTCGGATCTGGGGATCATTCTGTCGGAGTTTCCCCTGCCCCCTGAGCTGTCCAAAGCCCTGCTGGCCTCCTGCGAATTTAACTGTGTGGATGAAATGCTCACTCTCGCTGCCATGCTCACTGGTACATTTCTAGATTGAATCTTCCTTGGGTTAGGAATTCTGTCACATGTTAGTAGGGACTTCAGGTGTTTGCTGTGCTGGGAATGTTATATTAGGCAGCTGCTCAGCTCCGCACTGGGGTGAAGCCAGACTCACTGGTTCTTCAACTGCATCAGCCTTCACCCCTCATAGTGCCTAGAGAGCCAGATGTTTCCCTATCTCTCCCTAACATCTCATAGGCTTTTCTCTAATGCTTCTTTCTTCTCAGGGTACATCATCTCACCCACACTGTGACTATATCCACTCACCTGTCCTCCTATGTCCCTGTCCCCTGCCACCACCACCACAACCACCACCACCCCAACCCCCACCCCCGCCTTCAGATATGCAACATAATCCCTATGGAAATCTCACCTGCTTTTTTAAAAATATATATATTTATTTATTTATTATGTATACAATATTCTGTCTGTGTGTATGCCTGCAGACCAGAAGAGGGCACCAGACCCCATTGCAGATGGTTGTGAGCCACCATGTGATTGCTGGGAATTGAACTTAGGACCTTTAGAAGAGCAAGCAGGCAATGCTCTTAACTTCTGAGCCATCTCTCCAGCCCTGAGTTCCAGCAGCAAAACCATATCCTCCCCCTGCCCCCTGGGAATGGCAACTATCTAGTGAGATTCCAGATATTTAACTCGAGGGACACTTTTGAACATTTATTCACAACTTTTTGACACAAGAATGCTTATCACTTCCACTTTAAACTGTCTCCTCCGTATGCCTCTGTGTTACCATTTTTATTTGGGATTTCTTTGGGGGGTGGAATTCTGGTGTTTTATTTGTGTGTAGTGCTTACACGTTCATGAAAACGCATGCACTCTGAGGCCAGAGGATGTCAAGTTCCTACTCACTTTCTGCACTCTCTACCGTATTCCCTTGAGACTGGGCTTCCTGAATCTGGAGCTAGGCTGGCATCCCTCAGGCCCAAGTGGTCCTCTTGTCTCCACCCCCTACAGTTTTGAGGTTACAGGTTGTGTTTGGCACATCAGGTGGCATTTTCACTGGTGTCTGGATTTTGAATTCAGGTCCTCATGCTTGTATAAGAAGTGCTCTTAACCACTGAGCCACCTCCCCAGCCATCCCCTTCTTTTTGAGGCAGGATCTTGCTATGGAGCCTGAGCTGGCCTTGAACTTGAGGCCTTTGTGGCTCAGTCTCCTGCATGTTGGGATTATAGGTGTGCACCATAATGTCCGGCATCCTGTAGTTTTCATCGCACCTCTTTGGCCATTCTGTCTTCATCTTGTCCTTGGAATTCTCATCCTCTGCTTTTCAGGGTTTCTAACCTTTGACTTTGTCTTCTCATTCCCAGAATTCTGAGCAAGCCCACCCACACCCACAGTTCACAGTGCTGCTTCTGTGCTTGAAATGTGCTTCGCATCTCTCTGCCAGTGCCGTCTAAACAACATGCAAACAAACAAGCTCTCACTGTGTAGACCAGGCTGGCCTCTAACTCACAGCCTGCTTCTGCCTCCGAAGTCTGGGATATAAAGGTCTGTGCACCGCTCCTGGCTTCCCAACCCCCTTCCCAGTATCATTTTCTTAGAACTTAGGAAGGAGGAGATGGGGAGGCAAAAAAGAGGTGAGGAGGAGGAAGAAGAAAGAAGGGTACAGGGAGAAATGGAAGAAGAGGAAAGAGAGACATTCAACTCCTGAAGAATGCCCCCTAAGATTTTATTTTTATGTGTATCTATCTCTATTTGTACACCACAGCATGCAGTACCTGTGGGTGCCAAAAGAGAGCATCTGATCTCTCTCTCTCTCTCTCTCTCTCTCTCTCTCTCTCTCTCTCTCACACACACACACACACACACACACACACACACACACACACCTGGAATTTTAGGTGATTGTGAGCCGCCATGTAACTGCTGGGAACCAAACTCAGGTTCCTCTGCAAGAGTAGCCAGGGCTTTTAACTGCTAAGCAATATCTCCAGTCCCGTGTTTCTTTCTTTTTGAAAAGTATTATTATTGTGCATGATGTATGATGTGGGCTGATGGGGTGTGCTGTAGCTCACATGTGGTCAGGGAACAAAATTGTAGAATTCTTTCCTTCTATATATATGGGTTCTGAGGATCAAACTCAGGAGGCCAGGTTTGCAGGTGTGTGTGTGTGTGTGTGTGTGTGTGTATGTGTGTGTGTGTGTGTGATTTTTAAAATATTTTTATTTATTTATTATGTATACAGCGTTCTGTCCATGTGTCTTGTTTTCACACCAGAAGAGGGCGCCAGATCTCATTATAGATGACTGTGAGTCACCATGTAGTTGCTGGGAACTGAACTCAGGACCTCGGGAAGGGTATCTCTCCAGCCCCAGTTTTATTTATTTTTTTTTTAAGACAGGGCTTTCCTTTGTAGCCCAGGCTGGCCTGAAATCCACTGTATATCCCAAGCTAGTCTCAAGCTTATGGCATTCCTCCTACCACAGTCTCCCAGGTAGTAGGGCTCCTGGCATGCACCACATTCCTGGCTTTGCTAATAAGTATCTCTGCTAGACTAGTCCCTAGCGGCTCAGCTCAGAACTGAGCTCGGGCACTCTGCCCCCACCCACCCTTACCTACCACCTGTCTTTCCCCCTCTGTTCTGTTTCTGATAATCCCACCACTCCCCTGTGCTCATCCGCCTCTAGAGTTTTCCTTTTAGCTCCTGCTGCATATTCACAGCCAATGCCAGTGCGGGATCCTCCTCCCTGTGCAGCTGGACTTTCTTACTTTAGCCTTCCTCGGAGCTCTTCTGCCTCCTCGACTGTGCCGACGCTTCTGCACCACACTATCCAGGCCTCCCCAGCTTCCCTTGCCGTGCTGCCATGTGTCACTCGTCCCACCCAAACCAGATGGCTTCCAGTGCTCCAGATAAGCCGTGTGTTAACCTTTGTGCCATGCCTCCCCGCAGTCTCAAATGGTCCCTCTGTCCCTTCTCCCCTCACACTTCTGACACTGACTCAAAGAGCTGGGGCTTTTCTCCCTCTTTGCCCTCATTTCCACCATCAGAGCCTGGATCAGCTCACCTTCTCTTTTCTTCCAGAATGCCAGACACAATTGTTTTTCTCACTCCTCCACTTCCTTGTTGAACTCTCCTACCAGACTTCGGAGGGGCGGGGTGTAGAAGAAGCATCAGTGTGCTTGCACGCAAAGGCCAGAGGAAGGAGCTCATCTTTCTGCTAGACTGACTGGACAGCAAGCTCCCCGGACCTACCTGTCTCTGCCTCTTAGGTTCAGGGGGTTACGGGCACAGATAGCAGTGCCGTTTTTCTGTTGGGTTGGTTGGTTTTGTTTTTATGTGGGTGGTGGGGATTCAGACTCAAGTCTTCATTCTTGTGCAGCAAGGACCCCGACTCATCTGCCCAACCTTTCTCCTACCAGATTCTAATCTCCTTAAAGGCAAAAATTTGCATCTCCAGTCACCAGTATCTGTGGGAGATGGGTTCCAGGACTCCCTGTGGATACCATAACCCACGAGTGCTTCAGTCTCTCGGGATAAAATGCTGGAGTGCTTGAACATAGTGTTTGTTCTCCTGCATCCTCCACTGCTGTATAACCTCCAGGTCACTGACAGCACCCTGGACTGTGTGCAAACATTATGCAAATGGTACCCTGTGTTATTAAGAAATAACAGCAAAGGACAATCTACGTGTCCTCCAGAGATGCAGTTTTCTCTGAATACAGTTGGTTGAATCCCCAGATGCAGAGCCTTGGCTGTGGAGGGCTGGCTGCGTCTGTCTCCAAAGTAGAGTGAAGCACAGGGCACCCGGGAATCTATTTTCTTTTAAATTAAGCTCCCAGGGGGTTACTGTACTTCTTCAGTAGTCTGTCGGTGCTGCTGTCATTCCTGGTTCCTCTCCAAACGCCTTCCTGTCTCCGCCTCCAGCTGCTCCTGGGTTTACGGGACCTCCACTGTGTGCAGAAGAAGCCGCCTTGCGTCGAGCCCTGGAACATGCAGACGGCGATCACAGCTCCCTGATCCAGATTTATGAAGCCTTTGTACAAAGTAAGTGGCTCACTCTACACCCTCAAAGACTCCCTGGAAATACCCACTCAGCCAGCAGACCTCTCTGTGTGTGCAGGAAGAGGAGGCCCACTGCCGGGGGGTCACTCTTTGTACCAGTCTTAAGGACTTAATCATAGCTGTTTCCTTTCTTCTCCTAGGTGGAGCAGATGAGGTTTGGTGTCAGGCTCGGGGTCTGAACTGGGCAGCATTGTGCCAAGCCCGTAAACTCCGAGCGGAGCTCGTGGAACTCATGCAGCAGATTGAGCTTCCCCTGTCTCAGCCAGCCTTTGGCTCTGAGCAGAATCGCAGAGACCTTCAGAAAGCACTGCTGTCAGGATTCTTCCTCAAGGTTGGGGAGGGGGCAGAACGGAACTTGATAGAATGAAAGGGCGCAGGCTTTGCCCCATGTGGTGGTGCACATCTCTAATCCCAGCACTCCGGAGGCAGGCAGAGCTCTCTAAGTTTGAGGCCAGCCTGGTCTACAGAGTAAGTTCTAGGACAGCTAGGGCTACATAGTGAGATTTTGTCTCCAAAAGGAGTGACAGCATGGCTGGAAGGTTCGCATAACAGTTAAAGACTCTTATTGCTCTTCAGAGGCCCCAGGGAACCCAGGTTCATCCTTAACTCCAATTCCAGAGAATTCGACATTTTTCTGACCTTCAAGGGTAGGCACATGGTGTGCATACATATGTATGTGCAGGCAAAACACTCATACACATAAAGTAAAATAAATAAATTATTATTATTTTAATTTTAGGGAAAAGATCAAAGGCCTGGGGGGGGTGTCTAGGGGAAGAGCTGAATAGGCTAAGCACCTTGCTTCAGTCTCAGGGATAGACTTTGGTCCCCAGAACTGTGGGTTCACTTGTAATTCTGCCACTGGGGAGGCAGAAACACTCGGGCCCCGGGGTGTCTAGCAGCCACCCTAGCCTGTTGGCACTTTCCAGGTTCTGTCCCCCAAAAAGGTGGATGGCACCTGAGGAATGACCTGAAGATCAACACACATGTACTTCCATGAACACAGACAAAGACACATGATTTCTTAGAACTAAGAATCTGAGGGTTTAGAGAACAAAGGGCCATGGAAAATGCCATATGGTGAAGCAAGGACCAGACCACAACTGAAGATTCACTTTTAGACTCCACAATATTCTTAATCCTTTCATGTTCCCTTATTTTTTTCTCCTTTTGTGTGTGTTGGGGAGAGGGTGCTTGCTTGATTGTTTTGTTTTGTTTCAAGACAGGTTTCCTACATAGCCTTAGTCTCAGACTCACAGAGATCCACCTGCCTCTGCCTCCCAAGTGCTGGGATTAAAAGTGTGACTCTTCTCTCTTCTTAAAGGCAGTGATGAGACAGACAGGGTCTCATGCTGTCTAAACTGACTTCGGACTTCGTATGTAGCTCAGGGGGGCCTCAAACTCCTGCCATTTCTGCCTCTGTGTCCCTAATGCTCGGATTACAGTGTGTGTCGCCACACCCAGTATTGGCCTCCTTTTCTTTTCTTTATTTTCCCCCTATGTTCTGTTACTTATTCCATCCATGTCTTTGCATTTCAATGAGGTGGCCCAAGACATAGATGGAGCTGGAAATTACCTGCTTCTCACCCACAACCACGTAGCCCAGCTGTCTTCATATTGCAGCTACCGAAATCGCAGGGCCCCACCACCGGCCTGGGTGCTATACCACAGCTTCTCCATATCCAAAGACAACTGCCTTTACATCGTCTCTGAGATTCAGCCTCAGATGTGAGTTTCCTGACCCCCACTCACCAAACCTAACACTGGGGAAGGGGACTTAAGAAGAGGGTTTGTGAAGGGGGCTGAGGGGACACATATGATCTCTTTCTGACTTTCTCCCACAGGCTGGTGGAGCTAGCCCCTCCATACTTCCTGAGTAACTTACCCCCCAGCGAGAGCAGAGACTTCCTGAATCAGCTGAGAGAAGGAACTGCGGCAGAGCCATCAGCAGAGCCTGAATCTTCCTCTCCCCAGGAATATGGGGATGGCTGTGTTCTGCAGTGAGCTGCCTAAGGAATGGAGCCAACCTCACCACACAGCACCAAGGCAGTCGGCCAGTCTTAGAAACCCAAAGTCAAATACACTCCTGGAACCCAAGATCCAAGACACAGTGGGGGGTAGGGAGGGAACGGGGAGCCACAGTCCAAAAGGATGCAGACCTTTTTCTCTTTTGTCCAGCCGCAAAAGGAGCAAACACTGCTCATTCCACACAGCCTTGCGCTCTCCTAGGGGCTATAAAGGCTTTTCCTATGTTGCCAAGTTTGAGTTTGGTTCTCCAGTGCTGTATCCAACATCTATGAGTTAGAGACGACACTTGAGAAATGAAACCGACTTCTGCAGGTGCAGCCTCTTCCCCTTTCCACCTCAGACCAAGTCTTTGTGCCGCCTGCCATAGCTGTCATTAGCACAGAACAGGAGTGGTCTCTGTCCTTATCACAGTGTTCCAGCCTCTGCCAGAAGCAGGATGGGAACACTGGGGGAGACCAAGTACACCCTTTAGACCAGAAAGCTTTGCAGTCCTCCCACTGACTATCAGAAAGCCTGCCGTAGCCTTTGGCACCTATACTCTGAAGTCTTTCTGATTTTTTCATTACATTTAGTGTGTGTGTGTGTGTGTGTGTGTGTGTGTGTGTGTATGCACACACTTGTGCATGCATGAGCATGCCATAACACACGGTGGAGAGGACAATTTGTAGAAATTGGTTCTCTTCTTCCAGCAAGTTGGTCCTAGGGCTCAAACTCAGTCGGTGAGGAATAGGGGCAAGTGTCTTAGCCTGCTAAGCCATCTCCTCTTTCTATCTAAAAGTGTCGTGTTTTGTGTTTTCCTTCTGTCTGGGTACTCCTTCCCTCCGTCCTTAGTCTATTCATTTCTGAAGCCACTGCCATCCCACACATTGTAAATGTATCTGTGGAATATGGTGAAAAGAAAGGTTTACTCCGTGGAACCCCAGAGTTCTCTACCCTGGAGATCCTGGCCTTGTCAGTCCATTGTCTCCACCCCTATGCTGTCAGAGAGCTCCCCCAAAGGCAGGCATCCAGAATCTTCTTTCTAGATCTAGCAGTAGTTTTCCCTACAGTTAATCTTGCCACAGGTCCCCAGTTTCCCCTCCCTGGTCCACAGCACCACTGATTTCCTGGCGTCTATATCTCCAGTCTTGGGTTTTTAGGTTTGCCAGTCCCAAAGTATACCTTGGTCACTCTTAACACTGGACCCATAAACTGTCCACTGGCTTCTCTTGGTTCTCTGCCCCTGTAGGGCACCGGAGCCAGATTCTCCTAGATTTTATCCTTTGAGTATGTAAGTAGCTATCTTACTTACAGCATAGGTGCAGTGTGACTCTCAAGATGGGGGAGTGGCCCGCAGGTTAGACACATGACAACGTGTAAGACTGAGTCAAGAAGGAATCCTTAGCGATTGTTTTACCGTTGAGGGGATGAGGTGGACAATCTGGTCCCTGTCACAGTCAGCCACATTCGTGCGTGCGCGTACTAACACCTCTTCCATTACCCCGATGTCCTCGATATCTTCCTTCATATCAGCTCAGTGGCCCCTTCCCAGTGGAACCTGAGCTCTGAGCCCATTCTGGGCAGAATCGCAAGTGCATGGCATTATCCGTGCCCCATTCACTACATCCTGCAGGATGCCCTCGCAACCCAGGTTCCAGCGGGTCCAAAAATGCAGTGGAAGGCAGAGTCAAGTGCAGGACAGGGGCCGCTTGGTGGCCGAGGACAATCGCAGGCCTTCCGCTCCGCACGCTCCGCTGGCGACACCGCTCACAGCCGCGGTGGCGCTCCTCGGGTAGGGGTCACTCACACCACCGAGGCGAGTCCGGACACAGAAGCCACCTTGTTGTCCTCGGCCCAGGGCTGCAGATTCTGCAGCGCGAAGAGCGAAGAGTTGTGCAGGCAGAGCGGGTCCGGGGGCAGCGGCGGCCGCAGCGGCCGGGGCAGCGCGTCCTGCTGCAGGTGCAACAGCAGGCGACCCGCACGGTGCCGCTCCGCCTCGCGCTCCTCCGCCGTCTGGCGCCTGGGCGAGCGGAGAGCCGGGGTCAGAGTGGCGGAGAGCCCTTCCCCGCCACTCGGCCCGCCCGTGCCCCGCGCCTCACCGCCACTTGGTGCGTCGATTCTGGAACCAGGTCTTAACCTGCGCGTCGGTCATGCGCAGGGCCTTGGCCAGTGCCGCCCTCTCTGCCGAGGCCAGGTACTTCTGGCGCAGGAAGCGGCGCTCCAACTCCAGCACCTGCGAGCGGGAAAAGGAGGTGCGCGGCTTCTTGCGCTTCGGGGGGGTCCGGTTTTGGTAGGGGTGGCCTATGCGACGTGTCCCAGAGAAGGGCGAGAGCGCAGCTACGGGGCGGAAGAGCAGGGCAAAGTTTGGGGGTAGTCTGAGGTGACACTAAGAAGAGAGCCCCTAGTCCATACTGCCCCCCCCCCCGCATCCACTGAGGCCTCGTTCAAGAAGGGACCTAGGAAGAATGGGGTCCCTCCCAAACTTCACTCTGTCCCTCCTTGCAGAGGGCACGGTAGGGCTGCAGAGGAAGGGCGCATGCACCCGACGACAGTAGATCTCTCCTTACTGTCTCTCCTCTGTGGGACCGAGAAATGTGGGGTCGCGGAGGGTTCACGGGGATGAGCAGAGAGAGAGGGAGAAAGGGGTAAGGGAGGTGGGGCAGAAAGCTAAGAGGCAAAGAAAAGGGTTTACAAGGGGTTGGGCAATCTCACCGGTGAGCCTGTCCTTAGCAAAGCGGCGGCCGCTGTCCATCCAGGGGAAGGTGAGTCCCGCTAAGCCCCCGGCGCCGCCCAAACCCGAGGGTCCGGGCACCGCGGGGGCCGCACCCGAAGGCGGTGGCACCGGCAGCGGGCGATGCGCGGGGACACGGATCACGCCGCCCGGGCCCACTCCCGAGCCTCTGGGCAACGGGGCCAATGAGCCGGCCGGAGCGTAGCTGGATGCTCCGTGGAATCCACCCGAGAACGTTGCATTCTCCCCGTGGCTCTGGCCCGCCTGACCTTGGCCCAGACCGCCCCCCGGGGGTTCGGGGCCGCTCAGGATCTGATCAATGCCGAAGCTGATGGGTTCGTGGTGCGGAAGGTGATGCGGAGCCAACACCGCCGGCTCCATGGGTCCAAATGAGAGGACCGGGAGGCTGGATGGCTGGGAGGGGTGTCTCTGACGGCTGCGGGAGCCCGGCGGCGGTGCGCTCCGGCCAGCCGCTTCAGGGGCCGGCAGGGGTGGCCACGACCGGGCGACGGGGCCCCCGGGACAGCAACATCTCTGTGCACCGGGCGCAGCCGCGCGTGTCCCCGCCCCTCCCGGGCGTCTGCGCAGGGACTCGCATCCCGGAGGAGCGTGGCGGGCGGGGGTCTCGGGAGCGCAGGTGGACACTAGGCTGCCCAGGCCGCTGCCCGAGTCCGGTGTGGAGAAGGGTGGCCAGCTCAGGCAGGGGCAGTGACTGACAGATCGGCCTCGGGTGGGCAGAAGGGGCTGAGGGAGGGCAGGGGCGGGGCCCTGTTGTTAAAGGGAAAGGGATGGTTGGATGTGCCAGGCGCAGGCAGGGCAGAGGAGGGCGCGGGTGTCAGGAAGGCGCGGTGCGCGGGAGGGGCCGCTGACTCAGCCGGGATGCTCGCGCGCCCGCATCCTTGCCGGCCTCCGCCTTCGGGCTGCCTCGACCTCCCGGGTTCCTCGGCTGGTGCTTCTGTCCCCAGCCCCCACTCTTCGCCTCCCGATGGGTGCCGCTGGCCAGCTACTGGATTCGTTGTGGCCCCTACCCAAATGCCCTCTGAGACCAAATCTCGTTGTGGCTTCCTGGCTATGTAAGAAGCGGCTGGGGGACGGCGATCCGCGACCTGGAGTCCCAGGAAGAGGCCAGGTGTGGGAAGCAGACGGTGACAGGGCGTATTTGGTGGGCTCGGGCAGGGAACGAACATCTGAACTTGGGGTTGTGGCACACCTCCTGGCTTTTCCTGTAGCACTCTTCACCCTGGTCCTGGCCAGGAATCGGTGCCCTGTTTCTTTGAATTTCGATTTTCTGAAATTGCTGTAAATCGGACCCGGGTCTCAAATGGACCAACCCGGGCCTCCACCGCGGGATTCCACTCCTCTATTTTGCATCTCGGAAATCTATCCTCACACACTCTCCTCCCTTCTCTAAGGCGAAAGGGCGGCACTTGGGGACTCGCTTAGGCCTTGGGAGGCTCCCCGCTCCGCATCCTACAGACACTTCTCCCCACCCAAGGCTCAGAAAACGGGCCCGGAGCGTGCCAGCCAAGGAGAGTGGGGGAAGGATGAAGCGGCTCGGTGACCTTGTGACCCCTGGGCGCGGACCCAGGAGCTGAGAGTGTGTGACCTCCGTGTCCCTCTCTTGGATGGGACCCCTGCCGGGCGGGCCCCTAAGTCGAAGACACGCCCCCGCCGCCACCCTGCCCGGTGCAGGCCGCCATAATCGGGTTAGCTGGGCCGGAATTACATTACCTTCCCCAGCCCGCCCCGGCCCTAGGGGGGGCCCTGGCGCCTCCGAGCCGGTGAGACTGGGCCCGGGGAGGGGGGCAGCGGGTGGGCACGGAGGAGCTGCTCAGCTTGCCTTGGATACATCCTGGCTAGAAGACCCCGCCCCGCTCTGCCAAGCCTGGACCCTCACCCCTGCCCACCTCAGAGCTCTGCTCCACCCTGCGGCTTTCCCGCGTGAAGCGAAGTGTCTAGCAAGTATAGGCCTCCCTATACTAGTTCTAGTTGTTTCCCCAGGATCCCCCAGGGATAGGCGCCCCTCCTTTCTCCCAGCAGATGGACTGGCAGCCTGGCGCCTGGGGCAGGGTGAAGGGGTCTTTTCTCTCCTGGGAACCAGGATATTTGGGCATCTGGACAGGAACATAAAAGTAGATAAAAGTGGGCCCTCCTTTCCAGTGTTCTCAGAAGCCCTCGAGGGCGGGGGGAGGGGCGACGGAGGGTAGTTACGACATCATCAGTACTGAGATGGCATCAGTACTGAGAGAGCCCTCTCCCACCTTGGCCACCTCTATCCTTCTCAGCTATTCCTTCCACCCACCGCACTGGCCACAGAGGGTGTGCGGGGCGGGGGGCGGCAATTTGACTTTGGTGCTTTTTATGTGTGTCCCTAGAGAACACACTATCACTTCTCCTACCTTCCACAGGACCCTCCCTGTTCTGAGCTTCGGGCAGAGGATGCTCCTAACATGAAGCCCCAAGCAAAGCCTTCTGCTCCATGGGAGTCTAGGCACCCGGCCTAGAAAGGCAGTCTCTTGCAGGGGTTTGCAGGTGTGCTCAGGAGGGTGAGTTTCAAGGAGGGAAGTACCTGTGTCTCTCACCAAACTGAATAAATCCTTCTGAACTCGTCCAAGAGCGAGTCAGCGTCATAGAAACAGGCAAGGTGGTGAAGACCTGGCTTTCACTTTTTGAGGTCTGCGCAGGTGGCAATCACCCACTGGTGACCTTTCGGGGAGAACGGTCACAATCGGTAGTACATACTCATCTGGGAGCTAATGAGGAAATTGTCTAGTACCTGACGGTAAGGGCCGAGGTCATCCAGTTTTGCCAGCCCCACCTAGGAGTTTCTCTTCTTGCCTTAACCTCTGCTTGAATGGTTCCTTCTAGTTCAAGTTAAAGATGGAGGTTCTAGGTGAGCGCTTCCTCCTGTCCTTCCATATGCATTTGTGGCACACCCCCACATGTGTTTTTCTTTCCTTTCTCCCCTGCCCCCTTCTTCTTCTTCTTCTTTTTTTTAATATTTGAGGTTGTGTCTTGCTATGTAGCCCACACTGGTCTTAAATTCTCCATCCCCCTACTTTTCCTCCTGACCTTCCAGCCCCTGAGTTTATAGGCCTGCCCTGTCATGCTGATTCCCTTGGAGAAGCTGAGTGCCCCACCTCAGCTCCTTCCCTTCCCCTTCTCCCTAGTGTTAGCTGTTCTTCAAGGTGGTCCTATCTCTTATGCCACCACGTCTGTCATCAGTTTAGTCCTTCTGGTATAGCTGTTTTCTCATCTGGACTGTCTTTCCCTGACTTGTCAAGTGAATTTTTAAATCTTCTCTTTCCCTTGTTATGCCCATGTTATGTCTACATTTCTGTCCTTCTCAGCTATCCTGTGTTAATACAGAGGAGACTGGTTTTTCTACACCACTTCTTTTTTATTGCACGGTGTGTGTGTGTGGCAGGGGGGTGCAGGTTTCACTATGTAGCTCTGGCTGGCCTGGAACTCATTCTGTAGACCAGACTGGCCTCAAACTCACAAGAATCTCCCTGCCTCTGCCTTCTGAGGAACACCTTGCAACCAATTATTTCTTAAATTTTCTTTTTTCTTAATTTTTCTTTAAAAAAATAAGATTACATTTCTTTATTTTTAGTTCTCCCTCCCTCCCTCCCTCTCTCTCTCTCTCTCTCTCTGTGTGTGTGTGTGTGTGTGTGTGTGTGTGTGCGCGCAGATGTACCATAGTATGAGTGTGGAGGTCAGAGAACTACCTCTGTTGCCTCCCGCCATTTTGTGTGTGTGTGTGTGTGTGTGTGTGTGTGTGTGCAGATGTACCACAGTATGAGTGTGGAGGTCAGGGGACTACCTCTGTTGTCCCCCACCATGTGGGTCCCAGGGGTTAAACTCAGGTCATCAGGCTTGGAAGCAATCACCTTCACCTCCTGGACCATCTCATCAATCCTTGAGATGTCCTTTCCTTTAGCTTCTATTTCAGTTTCTTTTGCTTTTTATTTCTGGTTTTGTTTTGAGCACTGGGAATTGAGCCTGGGGCCCATGCATCTAGGCAAGTGCCCCACCACTGAGCTGCATCCCCAGCCCTGCTTTATTATGCTTCTCTCGAATTCTGTAACATGGGCTTCCATTGTTACTGCATATAGCCGTCCTCCACTGGCACTGCATCTTCTACTGCAGAGAGGACTTCAGGGGACTGAATTTAGCTTTTATCTCTATTTAGGTTTCATCCATTCCAGTGGCCTCAATTCCCACACTACCCAGACAGCACTGACATCTGCCATTTGAGCCTCATCTCTCCAGTCTCACTTCCGTTCTAGCTTTCCGGCCAACTCCACCTTAAGTCCTTGAAACCACCTTAAATCCAACAGGCTGGAGGAAATGCTCACTCCTCAAGATGCTTATTCAGCCTCTTACTTACCCAGGCCTACCCAGTCAGGTCCCAAGCTGCTTCCTTCTGCCATACTTTCCTTTAAAGTTTAACATGGAGCCTCCTCCTCCTTTGGACAATCTTCTGTAGCTCAGGCTATGAATTTGCTATTGTAGACACAGCTGCCTTTGAACGCTGATCTTCCTGCTTCTGGGTGCTAGGATTACAGATGTGTTTCGTTTCCAGTACAGTCTTTACTTTCCATTGCTAAACCCTTACTCTAAGCTGTCACCGTCACCTTCATTCTTTCATTTGTTCATTCAGAATATTTCTAAAAGTTTTCTTTAAATTTTATAGCCACGTGTGTTTGCCTCTTTGACTTTATATGCACTACAATATGTGCAGGAGCCCTTAGAGGCCAGAAGTTGGATCCCCCTGAAACTAGAGTTACAGGTAGTTGTCAGCCACCTGCCCAGCATGGGTGCTGGGAAATGAACTCATGTCCTCTGCAAGAGCAGTGAGTGCTCTTAATTGCTGAGCTGTCCCTCCAGCCACCATGCAGAATATTTTGACACCCACTATGTGCTCAGATCTGTAGATATAGATATGAATAGCAGAGGGAAGGAGGTACCTAGCTCTGAAAATTTACATTCTAATACAAAAGGCAGATTAAAAACTAGAAAAATACTATAAACTAATAATATATATCTACCTATATACTGTATAAGGCGATATAGTAGAATACACACACACACACACACACACACACACACAGAGAGAGAGAGAGAGAGAGAGAGAGAGAGAGAGAGAGATGGTGGTGCATGCCCATAATTCTAGCTACTTTAGGAGGCCGAAGCTGGAGGATCACAAATTTGAGGTCAGCTGGAATAATACCATGAGTGTTTCAGAAAGGAAGGAAGGATAAAATAAAAGAGAGGGGCTCAGGAAAAGGCTCAGGCAATAAAGAGCTTGCTTGCAGATGTTCAGATCTGAGTGGAGTCCCCAGCATCCCTGTGAAAAGCTGGGTATTGGGGAGCACTGGGGAGGTAGTGGCAGGAGTGTCACAGGCCTTGTTGTCTAGTCAGTGTAACCTTATTCTCAAGGATCCTCTCTCTCCTCAGGATCCTAAGAACACCGGAGTTTGTTCTCTGGCCTACACATATACATGCATGCACATACATGTGTGCTCACTATAGTGTGCACATGCACATATGCAAATTACATTACATTTTAAAAAGATTTGTTTAATTTATGGGTATACATGTTTGCCTGTGTAAGTTTACATGTGCCGCATGCACTCAAGAGCCCGTGGAAATCAGAAGAGGACATCAGATCCCCTGGAACTGGAGTTACAGGTTGTGAGCAGCTTGACTTGGGAACTGAAACCCCCAACCTGAGTCCTCTCAAAGAGCAGGAAACACTCTCAACCACTGAGCCATCCTCGGGCCCCAAGCTTGCTTTCTATCTATCTACCTATCTATAGAAAAAAGATCCAGAACCTGGTATGGTGGAACTTGCCTTTAATTCCAGCACTTGAAAGGCAGAGAAAGGCAAGTGAATCTCTGTGAGATTAAAGCCAAGTTTGATCTATCTAGTAAATTCCAGGCAGCCAGGGCTACGTAGTGAGATCAACTCAAAAAAAAAACAAGACCAATACTAACAGTGCTAAAATATGGTAAGAAGAGGGGAAAAAAAAAGCAAGGACGTTAAATGAATAGTTTGTTTGTGCGGTTGGAACCCAGAAGCCTCAAAGAGACCTAAATGAGGGAGGAAGCATGCATGGCCAGGGTATCAGCAGACCCCATTTTGGTGTTTTTATGGAATAGGCAGTGAGGAGCTTAATGTGGCTGGGGAAACCACACAAGGTGTTAGACTTCTATTCTGAATGAAAAGGGAAATATCAAGTTTGGGGCTTTTTTGTGTTTTTGAAATTTATTTTATGTGCATGAATGTTTTGCCTCCTGTATATATGTGCACCACAAACACGGTATAATGGCTGTGGAGGCCACACTAGGGCATGGGGTCTGCAGCTGGAGTGACAGGTTGTTGTAAACCATTTTGTGGGAGCTGGGAAGTGAACCCAAGTCCTCTGAAAGAGCAGTCAATACTCCTAACATCAGAGATAACATCCAGTCCCTGGGTTTGTTAAGTTGTGTGTGCATGTGTGCATGTGTGTGTGTGTGTTCCTAGGGATGACCAAAGCCTGGGACAAGTCCTCACTACAGAGCTGTAACCCCAGTGCTAAAATATCTTTAAAAAAAAGAAAAAGGAAAGAACATGATCTAATTTTTTATTTTAGTTTTCAGTTTTTTTCCAGAGTCTCTCTGTGTAGCCCTGGCTGGCCTCTCTCAGAAATCCACCCGCCTCTACCTTGAGCACTGGAATTGAAGGTGTGCCACCACATTTGGCTCAACAATCTGATTCTCTAAATTTTATGATTTACTTATTGCTTGTTTTTGTTGAGACTGTTTTATGTAGCTCAGGATGACTTCAAAATTGCTGTGTAGCTTAGGATGACCCTGAACTCCTGATTCCCCTGCCTCTACCTCACAAGTGTTGGGATTACAGGCCCGTGCCTTAATTTTTTTAAGTGTTCTTGAGGTCTAATTTACAATAAGCTGCAAGTTTTTAAAGTGTATACTCTGACTGGTTTCCACAGATGTAAATGCCCATTAAACTAACACCACAATCAAAATACGAAACATCCATCAGAAACGTGTTCTATCCAACCGATGATCAGAATCACTATTTCATGCTGTGGGAAGAAGGGACAGGAGCAGAAGCAATGGTGGACAGGAAGAAAGTGGTTGAGACCTGCAAGGCCTGAGTTGTGATGAGGGTAGCATGGACTAGGTAAACCATAGCTGTAATTAGCTGATTAGAAAGTCATTAATACTTCCTTGCTGTTTATGTACTCCATGAAAAGGACATTTTATTCCATTCACGGGGTAACACACATGCATACACACACTCCCCCCCCTTTCTGTCCGGTACCTGTTGCCATCAGTCTAATCATTCCAACCCTTTTAGGCCCCATTTCTTCTACTGTAACCACTCCCAATCCATACATTTGTTGTTATCTATCTATCTATCTATCTATCTATCTATCTATCTATCTATCTATCTATCTATCATCTATCTATCTAATCTATCTATTGGCTTTTTTGAGACAGAGTTTCTTTGTAACAGTCTTAGTTGTCTTGGATATCTCTCTCTCTCTCTCTCTCTCTCTCTCTCTCTCTCTCTTGTTTTTTGAGACAGGGTTTCTCTGTAGCTTTGAAGCCTGTCCTGGAACTAGCTCTTGTAGACCAGGCTGGCCTCGAACGCAGAGACCCGCCTGCCTCTGCCTCTGGGATTAAAGGCGTGTGCCACCACCGCCCGGTACTTCTATTTTCTCGATCGGTCCTCTCCATACTACCTTTCTTTCCTATTTCCATCACACTTATATTTATACCGCTCATCCATGCGTCAATCATGCCTACACAGAGTTCCATCTTTTTCAGAAAGCATTTCGATGTTCCGGTGGTTATCTCCCCTCTGGCTCCAATCTCTAGCTGTACTCGGTGCTAATACGCTTCAGAGTAAATTTTTAATTTTTTTAATTTCGCTGTAAGAACGCAGTGATGACAGTGTACCAGTCCCGGGGACCCCTGGGTCCTCACCCAGTGCGGGCCTGGACCTATGCTACTTCAGGCACTCGCTGCCCAAGTATCTTCGCTGTCAGTCCTCCCCTCCTCCTTTGGCATCTGCTCTGCATTAGTCTATCCCAGGCCTCCGCAGGCGCCGATGATTAAATCATCATCATTAACCAGGGCCTATTCCCCCCACCCCCGGCAGCAGCGAGAGAGTGGGGGGTAAGATCGCCACGTTCCCGGAGGGTCTCTCCCTCCCCACCCCACCCAAAGCACCCTCTCCGAGACTTCGCGAAGCCGGGAGAAACTCCCGCGGTGGAGCGGGGAGAAGGCCCGCCACCCGGACGCAGTTTCGCAGCGCGGACGCCGCAGCAGCCGAGTAGGGTCGCACTGCAGGGTGAGGACCCGGGTTCTCAGGCGAGGTCGAGTCCCAGGACTCCCACTCTTCGGGGCAGCAGCGGGCGGCGATCGCACGGCCTCGGGGTCGGAGGGCACAGGCTATCTATCACAAGCTCCTGAAGTTGATCCAGAGGTCGGGTGCGCACCGTCGGAAGGACGCCCGTGGGAGGGAGGAATACCGGGATCCTGCTACACGACCACCCCCCCCCACTCCCTAATGACCAAGGGGAGGGGGGGCCAGCGGGCTCAGGTGAGCACACGGGGAAAGCGAAAGGGTGAGGGCGGGGTGTGCCGGAAGATTAGCCAATCCGGAGAATTTGAGGCCCTCGTTGCTATGATACAAGTCCCGCCCCGCAGGCGGTACCGGAAGTGGCGGGCTGGGATCAGCCTTTAAGATGGCGTCTCCTCAGGGGGGCCAGATTGCGATCGCGATGAGGCTTCGGAACCAGCTCCAGTCAGTGTACAAGATGGACCCGCTACGGAACGAGGTGCAGGGGCGGCGGGGTGACTGCTGGGGTCCGTTAGCTGTGCGAACCCAAGCGGGCGAGAGGACGGGCGGTGGCGGGACAGGCGCCCATTGCGCCTGCGCAGCAGTGGGGTGCGCGGTACGCACGCGCGATTCCGGCAGGGTTGCCAAACGCTGGACTAAGACGCCTGCGCGTTTAGTGTCACTGACGGCGCTTGGTCTCCCTAGGGAAAGGAGGGTCGGGCGAGTCCGGGAGAACAGAGCACCCGCTGTGCGCGGAGCCCTCTGCTGGGCGGAGGGGGAGCTCATTTCCCCCACCCCCTTCCACGAACTGAGTCCAGTGACAGGAACCGCTCCGGAACTGGGAAGTGCAGAGGTGAGGTGGGGTGGGTTTGCGAGACCAGTGAGGAGTGACTGAGGGTGTGTCCGCAGGAGGAGGTCCGGGTGAAGATCAAAGACCTGAATGAACACATCGTCTGCTGCCTGTGTGCCGGCTACTTCGTGGATGCCACCACCATCACAGAGTGTCTCCACACCTGTGAGTGTCCCGGATCCCGCCCTGTCCTCACCAAGGCTGGCTGCAAGCCTCTGCTGTCTGTCCCACTCGCCCTATGTGCCGGGGTCCCAAAGGGCCTGAGCGTCTGCGTTTCTCCTTACAGTCTGCAAAAGTTGTATTGTGAAGTACCTGCAGACCAGCAAGTACTGCCCCATGTGCAACATCAAGATCCACGAGACGCAGCCTCTGCTCAACCTCAAGCTGGATCGGGTCATGCAGGACATAGTCTATAAACTGGTACCAGGCTTGCAAGACAGTGAGTGGCCACCTTGTGTTCGTGGGGCCTCCTGACTCTCATGCTGGGTGGCAGCTTGACGTGAACAACAGTCTTATTGGGAATCATCTAGATAAAGAGGTCAACAACCAGGACAAAGAGAATTAACATGGCCGCCCTCCACCCCCTCCTAGGTGAAGAGAAGCGGATTCGGGAATTCTATCAGTCCCGAGGTTTGGACAGAGTCACCCAGCCCAGTGGGGAAGGTATGTCCTTGGTGGTTATTTGGGGCAAGAGGGGGACAAATAAAGCTCTCAGAGCATTTCCTCTGCCCAGGTTTGCTCTCTGGGGGAAAGGGGGTGTGGAACCTGTACCAGCCTCCTCAATGTCTACTTTTTCTCAGAGCCAGCCCTGAGCAACCTTGGCCTCCCTTTCAGCAGTTTCGACCACTCTAAAGCCCACTATTATCGCTATGATGAACAGCTGAGCCTGTGCCTGGAGCGGCTGAGGTGAGGGGCAGGTCAGAGGTTGCATGGAATACTACTACTGGTGCCCCAGAATCGGCTAAGGGACTTATGGAAAGGCCAGGGGGACGGAAAGGCCAGGGGGTGAGGGAGTGGCTGTTCCCTTGAAGAGAGTGTGCTATGGATCTAGGTGGGAAGAGAGGAAAAATGCAATCCTCTAACTTATTTCTGTTTCCGTCCAGTTCTGGCAAAGACAAGAATAAAAACGTCCTTCAGGTGAGAAAGGCTGAAGGGAGGGCCTCTTTGAAGGAGAGCCTCTCCCAGCAGCCCCTTCCTCACACACCTGTCCTCTTCCCCCCTTCGCTGCTCCTAGAACAAATATGTCCGATGCTCTGTTAGAGCTGAGGTTCGCCATCTCCGAAGGGTTCTGTGTCACCGCCTAATGCTAAATCCACAACATGTAAGTAAACCCCTGTTATATGAAAGAACAAGAGGCTGAAAGGGGAGGGAATGTCTGATTTGGAGGCTTGTGTCTGGAAGGAAGCTGAGACAGGGAGATTACTTCAAGTTCAAAGTTAGCCTAGGCTATAATTATATATATATTAAATTCCAGGCAAGTCTGGGCTCCAGAGTAAGGCCTTGTCTTCAGAAATAAAAAAAAAAGTGGAAGGAGGCTCTGGTGAGACAGCTTAGCCGCTAAAGCGCTTGCCTTGCAAGCCAGAGTTCAGTTCCCAGACCTAAACCAAAACCAACCTAAGTGAGGCAGTGCAAATTTATAATCCCAGTACCGGGGCTGGGACTAGCCTTACCCTGCTTGATGAGTTCCAGGCCAGTGAGAGAACCTGTTTCAGAAAAGAAACAAGATAGATGGAGCCTGAGGAACAACACCCAGAGCTGTTCTCTGGCCTCTACAGACAGAAACACACAATGTACACAGGAACATACATGCATACATACGCACTCAGGGACAGTCCAGGGAACAGTCTCTGCCGAGGACTACCAAGGTCTCTTCCCTGCCCCATCTCCCCCTTAGGTACAGCTCCTTTTTGACAATGAGGTTCTCCCTGATCACATGACAATGAAGCAGCTATGGCTGTCCCGCTGGTTCGGCAAGGTAAGCCGGGTGCAATGGGTTGAGGACCTTGCAGATGCTAACAGCCCCTCATTTTTTTCTTTTCCTTCTTTCCTTAGCCATCTCCTTTGCTTTTACAATACAGTGTGAAAGAGAAGAGGAGGTAGGGGCCAGACTTGCTTCCACCCCCTTCCCACCCCTCCCCAGATATTTATGTGAAATTAACTGTGGCTTTATTTTTTGAAATAAAAGCTTTTAAAAAGCATTTTTCATCTTCCTTGACTACTCCCTGCACACTCAAGCTTTGGCCTGTGTCCTGGTTGCTCAGCAGTCTCCCCGGTATCTACCAGATGTCCTCAGGATGTCCTTCGTGACTTGCAGGAGTAGTGGGATAGAGGCCCGCGGTGAACTGAAATCTGGCCGTCTACCTGGCAGCTCTTGCTGCCCTCATGTGCTACAGGATATGATAGCAGCCTCCGCGGAAATGTCACAAACATGTCAAGAGAGGAGGGCGTGTGGCCCCTACAGGGCTGAAGAGGAGGAAAAGTAATATTTAAGGAAAAAAATCCAAATAATTGCATTGGTTGTGTAGCCTGGTAACTAAAGACAAGAAAGAAGACTCCAGAAATGGCATCTAGTGGTGCAGATGTGAGCCTAGGACAGCTGTCTACAGAGGCAGCTAGCCTTGGGAAAGGGGAGTCAGTGAAGCTGAGATGGGGGGGAAGACACCAAGAGGAGCACCACAGAAGAGGGGCGTGGTCAGGCAAGGGCCTATCTTGTCTCTAAAAGCCCACTGTATGTGATGAACTTTGGCAATAATCCCAGCCAGTGTCCTGGTTCTATGGATAGCTGTGTGGAAGAGTCAGAAAGTATTTCTGCACCCAAAAGACAAAAAAACAAAACAAACAAAAAACAAAAAAACAAGCGTAGGTAGGGTACACATACTCGCAGCACTCAGGAGGCAAAAGCAGGCAAATCTCTGATTTTGAGCCCTCCCTGGTCTATGGGACGGCTAGGTTACTAAAACTCTGTATTCAAAAACAAACAAAAAAAACCGAAACAACAAAAACCAGGCAGTAACAGGCCAAAGACACACCCAGGCCATCCTGAAGTAAACCTCAGGCTGCTGCCCAATCTGGGATGAGCTGCAGTGAGCAAAGAATTTAAGGTCCGGGGTTCCTAAGTGTAAAGCCTAAATTTTGCTGGCTGAAGGCCTACTCTTGGAGCTTAAGGGGTGAAGCCGCAGGGCGATTGGTAATGAAAAGTGTACAGCTGAGGTCGGTTTGGAAGGCTGTCAATGAATACAGGCCAAGCGACTCTCACTTATAAATTTCAACATTGGGGAAACTGAGGCAGGAGTATTTATTACCAGAAGTTCTGGGCTAGCCTGGATGGAGTACGAAGTGAGCCGTTTCTAAGAAAAAGTGCGAGTGTATGAGGCAGATGATGGATCTGGGTGCGGATGCATCCCTAAAGATTCCGGTTCCCGTATCTCATTTCTATAAAACTGGGTATGTGTGGGGAGGGGTGGACGACAGACTCACCTCCTCCAGGGATCCCCTCCCCCGTTCAAAACAGCTGTTCCCAGAAGCTGACCTCAACAGCAGGGCATGTTGGGATAAATATTCCAATAGTGTTCCTCTAGGACGTCGGAATCTAAAGTCTACAGCACACGGCACCCTGGGTGTCCTCGAGGGTTTATGCGCCTCTCCGCATAAACCCTCGAGGGTTTCTTATGGAGGCATGGGCAAGGAGGAGCGCTGCTAAGCGCAGCAAACACTGCTGAGGAGTTAGACTGTGGTCTGTGTTGTCCCCCTCACCCGCGTTCTGCGAAGGTGCTTGCTCTTGGATATGGCAGCAGCTCAGCAACAAAAAGAAATCTGAGGAATTGGGGTTGAATATAACCAAAATACAAAGTATAAAGTTTTCAAAGCAAAATTTTTTAAATAAAATTTAAAATGTCAGAAAGCAGCTTGTATCCATGAAACCCCGTGCACCACCACCACTCCCGCGCGCTAAATAAATGCTTTTGTTTTATTTTAATTAAGTCGGGCCGGAAGACTAGGGGTTCCTAGCTCAGGAGTCCTGAGCTCCCACGCCTGGAAATGTGGCCGTTACTTTGAGGCTGGAACAGCTGAAGGTGCTAAGGTTTGGATCTGGCGGGAACGATGGGGTCCGGTGGTTGCCGCAATCTTCGTCCTGTCAGCGCAGTGACTGCTGCAGCTGCAGTGCATCTCCTGTGGTTGCTGATGCTGCGCAGCTGCAGACTCGCTTTCCTTTTCCCACCCTGACCCCGAGGTCACGCGCATCTCATTTAGGGATATCAGGCCAATGCTTCTGGGGGAGGGAGTGCAGAACTCAATAGAACTCAACTCCAGAACCCAAGGGATCTGATTACCACTTAGGTCCTCAATCTGAAAAAGGAAACTGTCCCAGGCTGAGTGCAAGCGGTTCTGAGGTTGAGGCAAGAGGATTGTTGTGAGTTCTAGTCCACTCTGGGCTATATGACAAGACCCTGTTTAAACTCCAGCCCTCAAAAGAAAACAACCCAGAGACAGAGGGACCTCTCCCACACACCTTGCTTGGCTTTTCTTCCTTTTTCTTTTTGTGTGTGCTAGGTAAGTCCTCTGCCAACTGACCTATATCCCCAGTTTCTAAAAATACTTTTGTTGTTATTGAGACAGGGTCCCAATGTGTAGCTAAGGCTGTCCTGGAACTTACTATGTAGATCAGACTGGCCTCAAACTCCGAGATCTGCCTGCCTCTGCTTTCCAATTGCTGGGATTAAAGGTGTGTGCCGCCACACCTGGCTTCTGACAAGATTCTTTGTCTACTGCCACGACAGGGCAATTCTGAGCAGCCTCCAATACAGCTTGCTCTTACACTCAGCATTCAAAGGGATTTTGTGGGGTGAGCCACTCTGAGCGCACCAGTCATTTATTGAACAGACCCAAGGGCTAAAGGGACCTGCGTGGAGGGAACCGTTGGGTAACAGGTGAGTGTCTGAAGGAAATGAAGGTCTGAGTGTAAGCATCCCATCTACTCTGAGAGGGATTTAAAAGGCCCCTGAAGTGTCTGAGGGGACAATGGGGAGACAGAGAAGGCTGGAGACCAGAAGAATTGCCTGAGATGCCAGGGAAGACAGCCTGGATCCTTTAGAACCCCAGAGTGCTGGACCTGTGGGTGCAAAACAACCGGGCACCAGGAAGTTTCTGTGCTCCTCAATTCCTGTAGGGAAAAGTCTAAGAGATAGCTGAGTGTTCCTCTCAAGCCCAGAACCCAGGTTTAATCTCTTACTATCCCTCATCAATCACTCACCCTCCTCCGCCCCCCTCTGTGGATCCGGTTTCTCCCCAGCTCAGGTTCCAGATGCATAGCCAGGAGAAGCCCCCTTCAAGGGCCCCAGGATAGTCTGGACTAGCCCCTAGGCATTGGGCTGGCCTCAGTCAGCCTCTGATGTCAGGACATCTTCCCTTTAACCTCTCCACTTCTCTTTCTCCCCCCAAAACCTGTGTCTGAGGACTATCCCGTCCATCACCTGAGCCCATCTGCTGAAGGGAGGAGTAGGCAGGAGAGATGGAAGGAGAGGAGGGCAAAGCCCCTCAGGAGAGCCCCACACTCCTCACCCCCACCACAGGAGTAATTGAGAACAGAGGTAAAAAGGACATAAAAGCCACATAATGGATATGTGAGGCGAGGTTGCAGTGTCTTTTGGGTGACAGGACTGGGATGCGGTGGGGCAGTTCCTGCTGCCTCCTGGGATCGGCTTTAATTGCAGATTAAGTGAAACCACAGGGCCTGTGCTGAGGACTGAGGCCTGTGGCAGAGGCCCTCTACTGCCCTCTCCCCCACTCGTCCCCATTAATAACCAATTAACAAGGTTCTGAAGCAGCTCAGCTTTTCCCTGTGGCCTGGCTCTGCTCTCTGACCCTTCATTGAGCTTCAAGAACATCCCCCAGGCTTCCAGGAGGAGCTGAATGCCTGAAGGCTGGGGTGTCATCAGAGGAAAGGGAACCCTTTATTGGGAAGACACCCCTCCCACTTTCAAGGGGAATGTCCTATTGTCAAGGAGCCTTTGGCCCAGGTCCCCAGGATCTCCCAAGTCCTATTTGGGGCACCACAACTCTAAGTTACATTTGTTCTAGGGTGAAGGCGTAAGTCACAGACAATCCCACACCAGTTTGGAATTATGATTAATAGAATGGTTATTTATTCAAAGGGGAAAAAACTTACAGATTACCGTCCCAGACAACAGCCCCTCCGCGCGAACAGGAAAGGAGTCCAGGGGCCGGAAACGGAGCCGGAAGACAAAAAAAGAGTGGAGGACAGCCGCTGCTTTTTTTAAAGGGAGAGACCACGCCCCAATGGGCTGGTAACTCAGCGGCGATTGGCTGAAGGAGCTGAAGGAACTCCCACAGCATCTCCCCCTTTTGTTTAAGTAAGAGAGTTCTAAGCCTACTACGCAATTATATACAATAAGTACAAACCTACGAAATTATATACAATAAATACAAATATCCTATTCTAACTAGCTTAAGTCTTGTATAACAAATAACTTGGCCAAGTCATGAAAGGAAAGTAACTACATTTATATAATCTTCAATCCCATCGAAGATCTGAGAAGGGAAATAATGTTATCTGAGTAATTAGGAAGTGCAATCAAACAACTTCCAGAACATGTACCAAATCGCAGAGACAACTGGCTACCTGGACAAACACCCAAAGTCACATTTGCAGCGTTGAAGCAACCAACTTTGGCTAAGGCCTGATGTAACTGACATACCATTTTCAAAGGCAAGAAACTTCAAAACTATCTTACCCTGTCTTGGCAGGATATGACAGTCTTGTTTTATCCATTTACGGATATTCTGTAACTCTGTCAGTAGTTGAGGTATGAGCATTTTTTTACCCAAAGGCCAGTTCTGCCAAGAAGAAAGGCTCCAGGTGGAGTGTCTTTGGTGCTCAACATTCTCTCGGGCATAGATCAGTGTTGCCAGGAGTGATTGTGTCTCCCTACCATAGAACTCTGAATTAGATTAAAGGCCATTTTCTACAGCTCTTTGAAGAGGTTGAAGATTATCTATCTATACTGAATATAATCTCTATATATCTAAAGAACCTGATTAGTCTAATTATAAATGACAAACTTAGATGACTGTTGATCTATATAATTCTCAATATCTATCTAACTTAAAGACTGAGATAATAAACAAGTGTGCAATAAATGAGGACAATGAGACCTCCAAATATAAACAATGTGCAAGTATACATTGCAATATGGTAAATATATATCAATACATAAACAATATATAAGTATCTTAATCAGAGGTAGAAGTGTACAATGCAATATGGTAAATATACATATATCAATACAATATATATATACAAATACATAAAAATGTTTTAAACAGAGGTAGAAGCATGAAGCATGCATGCATAAAATAGTCAACATAATTTAACTTTGTATCAATATATAAGAATCGATACCAATATGTTTGTCTAAAAGCAATAACTCACAAGTACAAATCTATTTATCCCATAATCCAATTATCCCTCCTTTTTTTTTTTTTTTTTAAGATTCCTGTGCTTATAAAATTCCTCCCCCAACCCTCAACCGTATACTAATTATAACCAACCCCTAAATGATGTCCCTAAACCCAAGGACAAACTTTATTGGGAGAGGGGACGTCGTTCTCTAGAATTACTTCCAGCTGTCATGGGGGCAACGTTCTTTCTGGGGGATCCTGTGAAAGTAAAATGATGGTTAAATTTCAAGATCAATGTCTTTTAAAATTGCAAATAGTCTCTGAGTATTTTGTGGAGGTCTGGCCAGAATGTTGTACAAGATGTGCACCATTTCAGCACGTTGGAACCGTCTTGTGCAGCTGGTACCCAAAACAGGTCTTGTAGTAGCGCTATCAGTATCATGACGTCATATCAACCAGGTGGAGTTGTTGTTATGGGGCCCCATCTTCTTCCTGGAAACTTCAAATGTCACTGTAGGAAAAACTCATTGTTCATTGTGGAAAACTTAAACATTAATTATATAGACATATACATGAATACCTATATTCAATGAGAGACATGATAGATATATTTAATGAAGGTATGATAGATATGAAGAAAAGTAAAGATGTTTTCTAAACTCATATTTCTTTCTGTCCCATATCATGGCTCTTGACATGAGACAGAAACTCCAGAAACTCTGGGTTTTTCTTTAAACAACAGGCTTGGAATTAGAGAGGGACTGAGCCAGAGTTCAACTCTAAAACCAGCTCTATAAATTTAGAAATATGATTTAGTATATGGTACTTACAGAACCTATTCAGTTTTCTTGATAGTCCCTATTGGGCCGTTATTTTCCATCTGTCAGTATTCAAATATCCAGGGTCCCTTGAACTTTTCAAAGATCAGTGTTTTCCTGTGGAGATAAGAACAGAACCCTGCCCCCATTCTATATGCTTTTCTTACCACCTGTATGGTTATCATCATTGTAGATGCTGTCATTTCTCCTTTCCAAGAGGTTTCTCCTCTTCAAATCGAACCTTTATTAATTTTGATGGTATCCACAATTTTTCTTCTCCTGTGGAAACAAGAGCAAAACCCCTTCCCCAACGTAGCACATCTCCTGGCTTCCATTGAGAGGTCAGCACGTCTTTGAAATAAACAGGTTGGTTTAGTTCAGAAGTTTTTTCCATTATCCAATGCCTCTCTGCTGCTGTTGTTCCTTTCTCATTAGCATTAAGAAAATTCAAGGTTAATAAAGCATTATGCAATCTATTTCTGGGGGTATCTTTCATCCCTTTCTGTTTGTTTAGCATATCCTTTATAGTACGATTTGATCTTTCTATAACTGCCTGACCTGTAGGATTATTTGGTATACCTGTAACGTGTTTTATATTATAATAAGCAAAGAAGCGTTTCATTTTCTTAGATACATATGCTGGACCATTGTCTGTCTTTATTTGTGCAGGTATACCCATGATGGCCATAACTTCCAATAAATGTGTGATTACCGAATCAGCCTTTTCTGAGCTCAGGGCAGTTGCCCATTGAAAACCTGAATACGTGTCTATGGTGTGGTGTACATATTTTAATTTACCAAATTCCATAAAGTGGAACACATCCATCTGCCAGATTTCATTCCTTTGAGTACCCTTTGGGTTACTCCCTGCAGGCAATGGTGTTTGATTATAGAAAGAACAAGTAGGACATCTCTTTATAATGTCCTTAGCTTGTTGCCATGTAATGGAAAACTCTTTCTTTAAGCCTTTACTATTGACATGATGTTTTTTATGAAATTCTGAGGCCTGCAGAACACTTCCAATCAATAATTGGTCAATTTCAGCGTTACCTTGTGCTAGAGGCCCAGGCAGACCGGTATGGGACCGGATGTGTGTTATGTACATTGGACAAAGCCTATTCCTAATTATGTCCTGTACCTCGATAAACAATGAAGTCAACTCTGTGTCATCTGGTATGAATTCAGCGGTTTCAATATGCAAGATAACTCTTTCTGCATATTGTGAATCTGTAACTATATTAAGAGGTTCTTTAAAATCCCTTAGCACCATAAGAATGGCATATAATTCTGCCTTCTGGACAGAATTATAAGGGCTTTGTTCCACCTTACTCAATTCTTCTGATTTATAACCTGCTTTCCCTGATTTATTTGCATCGGTATAAAATGTCCGAGCTCCAGTTATTGGAGCATCACGTACAATTCTAGGAAGAATCCAAGAAGTTCTCTTTATGAGGTTAAGTCTATCACTTTTGGGATAGTTGCTGCTAATTTCTCCCAAAAAATTAGCACAAGCTCTTTGCCATGGTTCATTATCTTCCCATAACTTTCTTATTTCCTCAGTAGTAAAAGGCACTATAATTTCTGCTGGGTCTATACCTGCTAGTTGACGAAGTCTCAGTTTACCTTTTATAATTAATTCTGAAACCTTTTCTACATAAGTTTTTAATTTTTTACTTGGTTTATGAGGTATAAATATCCACTCTAAAATAATATCTTCCCTCTGCATTAAAATCCCTGTAGGAGAAATTCTGGAAGGCAGTATGACTAGGATGGAACTAAGATTCGGGTTGACCCTATCCACATGTGCCTCCTGTAATTTTTCCTCAATCATTGTCAGTTCCTTTTCTGCTTCAACTGTCAATTTTCTGGGACTATTCAAATCCTTATCACCATCTAAGGTTTTGTTTAAATGAACTATTAGATCAGGTGTTATCCCAACAGCTGGTCGTAGACTGGAAATATCTCCTAACAATCTTTGGAAGTCATTAAGAGTCCGTAACCGGTCTCTCCTAATTTGTGCCTTTTGTGTTCGAATTTTCTCTAACCCTATTCTGTAGCCTAGGTAATTAATAGAATCTCCTCTTTGAATCTTTTCAGGGGCAATTTGTAATCCCCACCTAGGCAAAACTTTCTTTACTTCTTCAAACATACTTTCCAAAATATCTTTATTTGAATCAGATAATAAAATGTCATCCATGTAATGATAAATTATGGACTTGGGAAATTGCTTACGAATTATTTCCAGTGGCTTATTAACAAAATATTGACACAATGTGGGACTATTGAGCATCCCCTGTGGGAGGACAGTCCATTGATATCTCCTAGTAGGCTGAGAATTATTATAAGTAGGCACTGTGAAGGCAAATTTTTCTCTATCCTTTTTTTGCAAAGGTATAGTGAAAAAACAATCTTTCAAATCAATAACTATAAGAGGCCATCCTCTTGGTAATAGAGAAGGCAAAGGAATTCCAGATTGTAGCGGACCCATAGGCTGAATTACCTTGTTGACAGCTCTTAGATCTGTCACCATTCTCCATTTACCAGATTTCTTTTTTACAACAAACACAGGAGAATTCCAAGGGCTGGTTGATTCTTCAATATGGTTAGCATCTAGTTGCTCTTGTACCAGCTGTTCCAAAGCCTGTAACTTATCTTCAGCTAGAGGCCACTGCTTGATCCATATTGGCTTCTCAGTTAGCCATTTTAAAGGTAGGGCTGTTGGTACCTCTAAAGGTTTGCTATTGGCTGTGTGTTCTTGTACAGCCTGAATGGCTGGTGACCTTTTTCCATAATACCTCATTATATCCTTCCCAGAATTGTGAGTTCCTGGAACTACAGGAATGTTAATCTGGGTATTCCATTGCTGTAGCAGGTCACGGCCCCATAAATTTATTGCAATATTTGCTATATATGGCCTTAATCTTCCTATTTGCCCTTCAGGCCCTATGCATTCCACCCATCTTGTGCTTTGTTTTACACGAGATAGGGTTCCAATTCCCAGGAACTGAACATCTACCTCATGAAGAGGCCAATTCGGATGCCAGGATTCTGGAGTAATTATACTTACATCCGCACCTGTGTCTAATAAGCCTTCAATAAAAATGCCATTTATACAGACTCTTAGCTTTGGTCTTTGATCGTTAATATACGTTTGCCAAAATATACGTTTACTCTGTCCTCCTGAATTTTTTGACTCATTCTCCACATGTAATTCATCATTTAGACCAGTATTACTTTTTACGGCAGACATTGGAGTTTTTAATTTTCTTGGTGAGACACATTTTCGACTGTAACTGGGAATGACTGGGCCACTTTTGGCTTGGGGGCCTGCGAGAGGCCCCTCAAGGAGTTTCCCGATGGTATCGGGTTGCCTTGTCTGTCTGTTGTTGACCTGCATTCGTTGGACCAATGTCGGCCTTTACCGCATCTTCTGCATATACCTGAAGGCTGAGATCTCCTACTTTTGTCATTCCCAGAGGAGATATTATTCCTAGGATTTCTTTGCCTGCAATCCCTTTTCAGATGTCCTAATTTACCACAATTAAAACACCTGGTAGTTTGATGTCTCCTCATAGCTTTGGAAATCGCTTCTCCTACCCAGGATTCATCGTTATAGCTAAACATCTCAACATTCATTGTATGCTGTATCCATTCTTCCATTGGTGCTGATCTAGATCTTAAAGGCCCAATTATCTTTTTACATTCAGTATTTGCATTTTCAAAAGCTAGAGATTCAAGAAGTATTCGTCTAGCTTCTGGGTCTGTTACCCCTATGTCCAGAGCCTTAATTAATCTTTGCACAAAGTCAGTAAAGGGTTCTCTCTGTCCCTGCCTAACCCTGGTATATGATTCGACCCTTTTTGCTGGATCTTGTATTCTATTCAAAGCATTCAAGGCTGCTTTGTGACATAAGGACAGCACTTCTTCATCATAAAGAGCTTGGACCTGTGGATCAGCATATGCTCCTACACCAAGAATTTGATCTTGGGAAACCTCCACACCTTTTGCTCTTCCTTGCTGTTCCATATGTTTGGATTCTTCTCTGAAATAAATTCCAAACATCAAGGAAGGCCCATCATCTAAAACTGCAGACACTAGCTGAGAGAAATCATGGGGAGTAGCTCTGACATTAGAAGCCCAAGTCCTTATCATTTCCTTAACAAATGCAGAGTGCAAGCCAAAGTTAACGACAGCTTGCTTAATTTCTTTTAAATCATTCATTGCTATTGGTGTCCATCTAGCTTCTTTAACTCCCTTTGAGCCTTTGGAAGTTAACCCTTTGTCAGAATAAATTACAGGGTATGTTGTTAGGACCCTGGGTAAGCCAGTTCTAACAGCTGGTGGTGGCATTGTATCCTGTCCTTGTGCCTTCTTACTCTGTTCACCAGCTCCAATAGTTTCTTCAATCATTTCTAATCTTTTTATCATTGTATCCCTTAAATCCTGAATCTCCTGACCTACCCGTGTTTCTAGTAATTTCACTAAGGTATCAGTTTTTTGGTTCCCATTCTGGAGGTTCATTCTATCTGTTACCTTATCAAAACTTTGTGGTAACATCTGAACGTCAAATTCAACAGCCTGTACCCTTTCAGGTAACTTCCTAGTACCCTTGGACATGGAGTCAATTTTGTCTATCATAGTATCCACTTGTTCAGATAACCCCTGATTTTCAATAATTTTAATCCTTTCAACTAGTTGTTCAATATTAGTCCGTAAAAATCGTATCTTTCTTAATGATAAAATATTGAAAAGAAAACTGAAACCTAGCAACAAGTAAATTAATATATTCCCATAGTCATATAAACCTTGCATGACATAATCCATTGTATTAATAAAGAAAACAGTAAAATTGGCGTTGGAAACAAAAACTGCCATATTACCTCTTGTCTAGTTGGCGGCGCTGTTGCCAAGTTGCGACTAGAACCACTGCAAAGGTGACTTAAACAGGTCCTGTTTCAGTGTCTGCCTTAGTATTTGTTAAAAACTAGGAAATATAAGTTGCTCAAGAAAGAAAGTTTAATTAAATCAATTCCATACACGGAACCAGAAACCCAGAATCCAGGGGTAGAAAAGAGCAACCCGGAAGCCGCGTATGCCTCCACGTGACCGAGTCGTTCTGATTCACGCCACTAAAGCACCGCACTTACAAGGGAAATTTAAAAACAACTCAGAAAAGAGCAAACCAGGCAGGCAGAGACTGTCCCGAGCCTGTGGAGCTTGGGAGGCGTGGGGTTTAACTGAACTGCTGGCTCCACACACAGGGCACAGGCCGCAGCTGAGGGAGGTCTCGTGACTAGCCGAGCTGGTAGCAAGCAGTTGAGTGGGGGGGGAAGGGGGGGTTCTACAACCAAACGTGGGGCGCCAGATGAAGGCGTAAGTCACAGACAATCCCACACCAGTTTGGAATTATGATTAATAGAATGGTTATTTATTCAAAGGGGAAAAAACTTACAGATTACCGTCCCAGACAACAGCCCCTCCGCGCGAACAGGAAAGGAGTCCAGGGGCCGGAAACGGAGCCGGAAGACAAAAAAAGAGTGGAGGACAGCCGCTGCTTTTTTTAAAGGGAGAGACCACGCCCCAATGGGCTGGTAACTCAGCGGCGATTGGCTGAAGGAGCTGAAGGAACTCCCACAGCACTAGGGGACAGACCAGTGGCACTGAATAGTATGGGAGATGCAGAGAGGCCTACAGGAAGGGGGACATGGGGAATAGTCCTGCGCTGGGGGGAGCTGTTCTGGTTTTTTATTTATCTTTCAACAAAACAAACACAAACAGAATACTAGTTTTGCTTTGGCACAGTGGCTCACTCCACAGAATATCAAACCAGGAGGACTGCTTTGAGTTTGAGAGAGCGTGGGCTACATAATGAGACCTTAGCTCAATCATAAATATGTTAATTAAAATTTATAGTAACATGTGATGGCACACACCTTTAGTCCCAGATAAGTTTGAGACCAGCCTAGTCTACATAGTAAGCTCCAGTATAGCCAGGGCTACATAGTGAGATCCTGACTCAAAATAATAATAATAATAGTAACAACAACAACAACAATTTAAAAAGAACATTGGCATGCCCGTTGGTCGTAGCTGAGTCTCCATGCTTATAAGGTTTCACCTTCAGCTATTCGAGGCGGCTATAGTAGAAAGAGAGTCCAGGTCGGTCCAGCCTCACTAACTCAGCTTCATTGTTTCAGAGCTGTCTTATTGCAATTCAAGTTGATCATGGAGGGCTAATTCAGGTGAGAATACCCGTGGGGGAGAAGAGGACAGAGAATACAAACAACAGCGAACAGACTACATCTCAGAGTTTGTGCCTAAGTTACCAGTGCGGCCTGCTGGCCTGCTTCGTGGTCTGGCTGGGTCTGTGAAGTCTGCTCTTCAATAGTCTTCCCTGGAGAATGACCCCACAGGGACACCACACCTAGACTATGAGCGCTTAGAAAAATGACAAAGGCAGACCCACTGGTAAGTCAGGAAGAAGAGCAGGTTTTCTGTGGAGACCTCCGGAACCTTAGTGCCAGTCCAGGTCTCTGGAAGCTTTTTGGGTGTGTTTTGATTTACTGGGACCTCTAGGCTACAGCAAGGCAGACTCACCTTCCCCATTCCTTGTGGTATCTTTTTATGACAGTCATTCCACTAGGCCAGGCTCTCCCAAGTCTTTCCTGGACCCCCACACTGTGCCAAACCATTTCCAGCCACCGCGTTCTCTTTAAGACCTTTCCCAGGGTTGGGTGGGTTAGATTAGGCCAAGTTAGGATACTGAGTTCCCAGCTAAGGTCCAGGAGCCTAACACAATCAGCCCTGATCCTGTTTCTAAGAACTCTGCAAATTCCCAGCCCTCAGGGCCAGGGAAAGCAATTTTATTGCCCAGGAGTTTATGAGCCAGAGCCGTGGGTGGGGAGCCAAGCAGCAAGCAAAATCCAGTAAAGTAAGCCCAGTTTGAACGTGCACAGAGAAATCACCGGCTTCTCTCCACGCTATAGAAGAAATAAGGCTGTCAGGACACCTACGGACTCCAGACTCGCTGTGGGCTTTGGAGGGAGGTGCGGGTACAGAAGGAGGGGACATGGGGCTCCCACCCAGCTCTAGGGGGCGGGTCCGAGACAGGGGGCCCAGATCGGAAGCTGAGCACTGGGGGCCCAGGAGGTTGTAGAGCCAAGAGCAGCGGGAGGCAGGATCGTTACAACCTGGCTTGCCATGAATTCTGGACGCCAGCGCCGGACACCCTTCAGCATCGCAGACATCCTAGGCCCGAGCATGATTCCCCGAGCACCTTCTGCGCCACAGCTTCCCGAAGCCAGCCCTGATCCCGCGTCGCCACTATGTGCGCTGGAGGAGCTGACAAGTAAAACATTCCTGGGCCGTGACCCGCGGGCTCTGCAGCCTTCTGAAGGTACAACGCCTACAAGGTCGTGGGCTTGAACTCAGTTTTCTCTCCGTCCTCTGTCTCTCTCTGTGTCTCTTCGGTCCCTATCTGTCTCTCCGTCTCGCTCTCTCTTGTCCCTAGTCACAAGTTTTGTTCAACCCTGGGCTGTCATTTTTACCCAGCCCTGCAACTCTGTCCAGGTGTCAGGAGTTGCGTCTCGGGCCCGCAAGTCTCTAGAGTTTATTCCTAGACCTTGCTGTTGCTCCAGGGGGCCACCAGCGCCGCGGGGTACCTCCAGGCTGGGAAGAATCTAGGGACCGCTTGGGCTGGTGCATTCGCTGTACGCGGGACAATTGCGACCGAGAAAGACCGCGGAAGAGACAAAGGCTTGAGCTCTAGGCAAGAAATGAGTAAGGCAAGGCAGGGCTAGGACTAGGCAGAAAGCTTCGGAGACCTTCTAGAGAGCTCTGTGCAAGAAGGTCCTTGCAGTTGCTTTGGGCATAGTAACCACCTCTCTGCCCCCGCTTCCCTCCCCATGCTCCCACTGTGTCCCTTTTTGGCTCCTGGAAAGGGAGTTGATGTTTTTAAGGATGTATAAACAGACAGCTTTATATGGCCACCAGGCCGGGTGGGTCACCCTACCTCAATCTAGCCTCTAACCTACTACCTCACCTTACCTGGAACTCCAAAAGGCGTCAGAGGATCTTCTCCAAACGGCCTTGATCCCTGCACCAGATCTCCTCTGGTCAGTCCCACCCACTCCCCTGCGTGAGCACCCTCATTTCTCTGTCGCCAGCATTTCCAGAGGCCTGTTGCTCTTCGAATCCCTGGCCTGACCCGGTATGAAGGGAACATGGTGTTGGGCCTCCCCCACACCTGCTTGAGCCTTGCGACCCTAGCTTTTTCACCCAGACCACAGCTCCTCCAAAGCTGGAGACTGACATTTCCGTCCCATCTCGGCAGGCAGAGTCACCCCAGAGGCGCCGCCGGGTTCTGGCGCTGGTGTCCGGAGACGCCGCAAGTCGCGTACAGCGTTCACTGCACAGCAGGTGCTGGAGCTGGAGCGGCGATTCGTCTTCCAGAAGTACTTGGCACCGTCAGAGCGCGACGGACTGGCTGCGCGACTGGGCCTGGCCAATGCCCAAGTGGTCACTTGGTTCCAGAACCGTCGCGCCAAGCTCAGGCGGGATGTGGAGGAGATGCGCGCCGACGTGGCCTCTCTATGCGCGTTGTCCCCGGGAGTCCTGTACCACCTGACACTGCCAGACAGCGCTTCAAGCCCTGACCCTGACCCTACAGGACCTGATTCTGAGCCCCATTTATCAGATGAAGAGATACAGGTGGACGACTGAAAGAAAAGCCCCTGCCAGCCCTGGATTCCAGGACCCCGGACTCTTCACCTCTGCTGGGGCCTTGTCTGGGTTCCCGGGTGGAGGGGAGAGACCCACTTAGACCTGTTATGTCCTTCAGTTCACACTCCTACTTTTTTTTTTTACTCATTGAGAATAAAACCGCTGCTCTGCAGCAAGGTGCCTCAATCCTGGATGTCCGCAGCCCAAACCAACGCAGTCTCCTACTCACTGAGAAATTGGTTTTGCTGCCTTGCGGTTTTAAAACGTGGTGCTTCTTTTAGCTCTGGTAACAACCCTAAAAGGCAGGTGCCTGGCTCTGCTCATCTTCCAAAAGAATCTTGAGGTCAGGATTCGGACTCGGGCATCAGCTACCCTTCAGAGATCCGACTGTCTCTCCTCTCCGGAGACACTGGGTGGAGAGGAAGTGGGCAGGACTCTAGCGGTGGCTTCCGGTCACCACCCTCTACCCCCTTCTGGCCACCTTTGTTCCCAAGACTGCAGACTTGGAGACCTCAACAGGAAACTTTAGGTTGTCCCCTATGTGATAACGGGTTTCTTTCCTTTCTTTTCCCTCTTTTTTCTTTTGAGAGACAGGGTTTCTCTGTGTAGTTTTGGAGCCTGTCCTGGAGCTCACTCGACCTCAGATCCACCTGCCTCCCCCGAGTGCTGGGATTAAAGGCGGGGAGCATCCCACCACTGCCCAGCTTTCTTTTCCCTACTCTTAATCAAGTTCTACTAGGTTTCCTGCATTAAGCCCTCCACAGCAAGCCTAGAACACCTGTGATCCCAGCACTTGGGAGGAGGAAGCAGGAGGATCAAGAGTTCTAGGTCAGCCTAAGCTTCAACACGCTCGCAGGTGCGCGCAGGCGCGCGTGCACGGGAAAACATACACACACACACACACACACACACACACACACCCCAATAAAGAAATAATTCTATGATGGGACACAGTGACACACCAGTGTCTGGAAAGAGGGCACACCCACTTCTACCTCTGGGACCTCTGTCCTGGTGTGGGAGCAGGGCACACCTGACTGGTGAGAGGCGCTCAGAGTAGCTGTGACAGCCACAAGGACATCTCAGCCTGGCCCCACTGCTGATATCTCTGACATTCACTTCTGCTGGTCATTATTAATCTCCCTCCTGCAGAGGCACTGGGGAGGGACTGGGAGCACCTAGGAGTTACAGGCCCACCCTGCCAGTCTTTAGGAGACCACCACCCAGCTAGGGCCTCCGCTGCAGGTGGAGGGTCAATGATGGGAAATTCCAGGGAGGCTGAATAAGGCTGGAGCACAGGAGTGATGCCGTGCGATAACTGAGTGCTTTGTGTGAATCAACCAGCGGAACAGCCGACCGTGGACGTTTGGTCGGGTGCTGAGAAGGACCAAGGACACCACCCCATAGGTGGTAAGACGAGGTTCATCTTTATGCTTTTCTGACACAAGCCTTTGTTTTGTGTTGTTTTTGTTTTTCAAGACAGGGTTTCTCTCTGTGTAGCCCTGACTGTCCTGAAACTCACTTTGTAGACCAGGCTGGACTTCAGCACAGAAATCTGACTGCTTCTGCCTCCCAAGTGCTGAGATTAAGAGTATATGCCACCACACCCAGGATAAGGAAAATGTGGTACATTTACACAATGGAGTACTACACAACAGAAAAAAATAACAACACCTTGAAATTTGCAGGCAAATGGATGAATCTAGAAAACATCATATTGAGTGAGGTAACCCAGACCCAGAAAGACAATTATCATATGGACTCACTCATAAGTGGTTTTTAAACATAAAGCAAAGAAAGCCAGCCTACAATCCACAATCCCAGAGAACTTAGACAACAATGCAGACACTAAGAGAGACTTACATAGATCTAATCTACATGGGAAGTAGAAAAAGACAAGATCTCCTGAGTAAATTAGGAGCATGGGAACCTTGGGAGAGGGTTGAAGGGGAGGGAAGGGGCAGGGAGGGGAGCAGAGAAAAATGTAGAGCTCAACAAAAAAGTAAACACTAAAAAATAAATAAATGAAAAATGAAAAAAAGATTAATTTATTTTCATCGTATGCATGTAAGTGTTTTGATTGCACATATGTATGTATTCTGTGTGTGTGCCTGGTGCCCACACTGCCAGAAGAGGGTGTTGGAGCCCCTAAAACTGGAGTTATAATCAGTTGTGAACCCACATCAGCTGGGAGCTGATGCTCTGCACCTCTCCTCCTTTGCAAGAACAGAAAGTACCGCTTCTGACATGCTGTTTGTGCCCCCCACCCCTGTCCCTGTCCCCTGGATGAAGCAAAAGCACATGCTTTCAACTCCTCCAGGTACCAGTCCTATAGAGGTGATTAATAATAGGCTCTGTACTGTAAACAAACATGTCTTCAAGGCTTTAGGGAGGCCAAGCAGAAGAATGCTGCTTAGCTGCTTAGAGTAGAATGATAGGGTAGGAGAGAGACTGGCAGAGACCTTTGGCCACTGCAGAGGGCAGCAGCTGGACTAGGAGAAGCGTGGGGCAATCACAGAAGGGAATCCGTGCGAGTCTCCTAGTGACTGGGACTATATGATTGACAACCTTATAAACTTAGCACTGGAAGGAAAATGGCATGGGCCAGAAACTGTGGCTACTGAGAAACAGCTAAGAATCCGCCAGTCATGCTCAAAACATATTCTTTGCAACTGCACCACCCTTCCATACACAGAGGCAGCACAGCAACCTGGCTCTGGCCACGCCATGTTCTACCTTCTAGACTCCTCCAGCAGGCAGTCTGCTCTGTTGGGCTGCCCAGCACTGCCAGGCTTTAGCACTGATACACCAGCACCTCCAGGAGACTCAGGATGGCTGGACACCTCCTTTAGTGATGACTCTGCACTTGAGCTTCCGAAGCAGAGCCCTGTCCACTAGGAGTAGCTGGTGTACAGCAAGCAGGGAGCAGGGTGTCGGAGTGACTCAGACTCAGATGAGGCTAAGAAGTCCTGAAGAGGGAACATTATTTAAAGGTGTGTCTAAGAGTCAGTGCGAGAATAGTTATGAATGTGGCCCAACACAAAACGGTAAATCTACTGAAAACATTGTAAGGGCTTTTTTGGTGTGTGTGTGTGTGTGTGTGTGTGTGTGTGTGTGTGTGTGTGTGTGTGCTGTTTTCCATGTATATGTGACTGCAAGGATATTTTTGTATATGTATGCATCGGTGTGCATTCATGTGTGTTTGGAGGTCAGAGAAAAATAGCAGATGTCGTCCTCAATTGCTCCCTACCTTATTTTATTTTATTTTATTGAGTTGGAGTCTCACTTTGTAGCCCTGGCTGGCCTGAAACCCACTGTGTAGACCAGATTGGCCTTGAACCCTCAGAGATCTGCCTGTCTCTGCCTAAGCTCCCATGTCTGGCTCCTCCTTATTAAAGGAAGGATGGAAGAAAGGAAGGAAGGAAGGAAGGAAGGAAGGAAGGAAGGGGAAAGGAGAGGAGAGGAGAGGAGAGGAGAGAAGAGAAGAGAAGGGAAGGGAAGGGAAGGGAAGGGAAGGGAAGGGAAGGGAAGGGAAGGGAAGGGAAGGGAAGGGAAGGGAAGAGAAGAGAAGAGATAAGATGATGATCTAGATATGGAGTCACATACCTTTGTTCCCAGCTCTTAGGGTGGGGAGGGGCAGAGATAGCAGATCTCTGAGCTTGAGGCTAAGCTGGTTTACATATCAAGTTCCCGGTCAGCCAGGGCCATATAGCGAGACTTTACCTTAAAGAGAGAGAGAGAGAGAGAGAGAGAGAGAGAGAGAGAGAGAGAGAGAGAAGCAATAGAAGAAGACAATACATCTAGCCTCCATGATGTGTGTATGTGTGCAAACACACATCCCTCTCATATGTGTACAACACTCTCTCTGTGTGTGTATGTTTCAGAATGTAAGCAGTGGTTACCTAGAAGGCTTACTGAGCACCAATTGCTGTGAGCTCAATGCTCTGTAGCCTGATTGAAGTTCCTGGCCTGGTGCCCACATGTTTACATCCATCAGTTTCCTAGGTGATGTGGATGGTTCTGACCTCCACACATGGAGGTCCACAGATCCAGGAATTCTGCATTGTGTTAATTTAAAAAGCAGTGTCTTCACACACCTCTTTCCATTTAGGAGTCACAAAGACACCGGACAACTGCGGGCAAAACTCAGTTTAGTTAGCAGCCTGGGTGGATAGTTTCTCAGTTTCTCCTTTGGTTCTCTAATTACTCTGTGAGGCAGGGATTGCCTCTTTTGTGCAAATGAAGGGACTGAGCTCAAACACTGAGAGACTTGCTTCAGGGTCCCAGCTAATCACTGCTGACTCGACCTGCTTTAGTATTTGTGAGGTCCTAAATCATAATTAAAGAAATTGTCTAAGGCCTGTATAAAAGAGATGTTTCAACAACTACAAATGGAAGAGGTTGGAAATTTCGCTTGATGGCAGAGAGCTAGCTCTATCCCCAACAATGAAGGAGCGTGGAGGGAGGGAAGGGGGGTGGGGAGAAGCTAATTGCAATGCCAGAATCAAGAAGCCCAGAGCTGTGTTAGTCCCACTAGCTCTGGGCGAGCTCTAAGAAGGGTTTCTCAAATGTAAACCCTTGAAGAATCTTTCAGCAGGGGAGGAGGTGGGAAGTTGATCACTGAACACGTGAGAGGTCAGAGGCGCACAGCGACAGACAGGAATGTTACCAGAGGCTAGGAGCAAACAGAATTGTATCTAGAACAGATGGCAGAGACTGAGATGAGGGAGGGTGAGGGAGGGTGAGCATCCATCAAGCCAAAGGGTGTGTCTTAGTCATTGTCCATCACTGGGACACCCCTCCCCAAACCCTGCTCCCGACCTATGAGTCCTCTGGAACTAAAAAGCAGGAAAAACTCCATGGTCACTTCTCTGACTCTGCTACAGTCTCAAAGCCTGAACTTCTGTATAGTTCCTGCTATGAACCTTGGAGGACTTCAGGATACCCTTCCTTCGATGCCCTCAGGAAATCTCTCTCTCTCTCTCTCTCTCTCTCTCTCTCTCTCTCTCTCTCCATCCTTTTCAAAGGAGAGATGGTTCAGTAAGTAAGAGCACTGGCTGCTCATACAGAGAACCTGGGTTTAATTCCCAACACCCACATGATGGCTCACAACCATCTGTAACTCCAGTTCCAGGGGATTCCGTGCCCTGTTCTGGACTCCACAGGCAATGTGTCAGACTTGTATGCAGGAAAAACACTATACACATAAAATAAGAAGAAAAAGAAAATGAACATTAAAAACAAGTATTTTGGCTGGGTGTAGTGGTGCATGTCTTTAATCCCAGCACTTAGGAGGCAGAGACAAGCAGATCTCTGTGAGTTTGTTAGCCTGGCCTACATAGTGAGTTCCAGGACAGAGCTACATAGTGAGACCCTGTCTTGAAAACAAAACAAAATAAAAATTTGTTTATTGTGCTGGGTACAGTGGTACACACCTTTAATCTCAGCACTCAGGAGGGAAAGTTAAATTCTAGCCTGATCTACGTAGTGCGTTCAGGGTCAGCCAGGGTGATATAATGAGTAGGTGTGTGTGTGTGCGTGTGTGTGTAGATGTAGGGGGAAATGACACATGTGTGGAGGTCAGAAGTCAGCCATATGCATTCCAGAGATCAAACTCAGGTTTTCAGGCTTGGTGGCAAATGTGTTGACCCACTGAGCCATCTCTGCAGCCTGATTTCATTCTTGTGGCATTGCAGTGAGGATGTACTTACACGGAGCTTGGCGAGCCATGTTCTGAATGTACTAACTCACCCACTCCCTATGACTCCATGATATAGGGTTTGTGGGTATCCTCACTTATATTTTTTAAAAAATATTTATTTATTTATTATGTATACAATATTCTGTCTGTGTGTATGCCTGAAGGCCAGAAGAGGGCACCAGACCTCATTACAGATGGTTGTGAGCCATCATGTGGTTACTGGGAATTGAACTCAGGACCTTTGGAAGAGCAGGCAATGCTCTTAACCACTGAGCCATTTCTTCAGTCCCCTCACTTAAATTTTTAAAAAGATTTATTATACTTTTTACTTTTTTTTCGAGACAGGGTTTCTCTACCTAACTCTGACTGTCCTAGAACTCACTATGTGTGGCATACCTCTGCCTTCCAAGTTCTGGGATTAAAGGCATGAACCACTCACTTGGCCCCAAGATTTATTTTACTTCTAATTACATGTACGTGTCTGTGTGTGGGTATGTGCACATGAGTGCAGTGCTTGCAGAGACCAGAATATGGCGCTGTATCCTCTGGAATTGGAGTTACAAATGGCTGTGAGCTGTTTTGTGGGTGCTGGGAATTGAACCAGCGTCCTCTGCAAAAGCAGTAATTGCTCTTAACTACTAGGCTGTCTCTCCATACCATCATTTTAAACATTTATTGTGGGGCAGTAAAATGGCTCAATGGGTAAAGGCACTCACTGTGAAGCCTGATCACCTCCCCAGGATCCATGTGGTGGAAGGGGAAATTGATTCCTGCAAGTTGTTCTTCGACCTTCCTACACATGCTATGACATGCACACACACGCACACACACACACACACACACACGCACACACAGACAGACAGACAGACAGACAGATAGATAGATAGATAGATAGATAGATAGATAGCTGTAATAACGTTTTAGAAGAGTTATCTTACTCATGTGTGTGTATGTACACATATGAATGGGTATGCATACTTTGGGGTACAGTGGCCAGAGAAGGCGTCAGATCCCTCAGCACTGACATTGCAGATAGCCTTCCAGACACCTGATTTGTTGTGTGAGTTCTGGGATCTGAACTCTGGCACTGAGCAACAAGAGTCCCTAACTGCCGAACCATCTCTCCAGTCCCACTGTTCTCACCCACTGGGTGAGAAAGCAGAAAATAGAACCACTAGCCAGAGGCCCCACAGTAAGGAAGAAGCAAGTCCCAACCAAGCACACAGTGGGATTCCTGCCTCTGCTCTGATAGCCTCCAGAACCCTTTGAGTCCACCTGCCAAGAAGCCCTACTGTGGGCTACACTGAGCCCCACCTGTTCCCTTCTGGACCACCATCCCAAAGTCCTTTTGGCGCCCCAACACATACACTCTAGAGCCACCTTCTTGCGCCATTTCTTCTTGACTTTCTATTGCATGCACTCCTTCTCTGCTGCCAATTTCTCAAATAGATGGGCTTCCTGGAAAAGGGAGAGCAGGTGACAGGCAAAAAGAAAAGGAAATATGGAGAATACAAGAGAACAAGAGAGGAAGGAAAGCTGGGCATGGTGGCACACACTTTTAATTCCATCACACAGACTGATTTCTGAGTTGGAGACCCATCTAGTCTACATTGTGAGTTCCAGGCCAGCTAAGACTACATAGTGACCCTGTCTCAAATAACAAAAACAGAAAGAGGGCAAGGATAGGAAACCCTCAGAAGTAACCTTGAATGGTATAGACTGGGTGGAGGGCATTGGGGGTAGAAATACGGTCTTGGTTAGGGTTTACTATTGCTGCGCAGAGACACCATGACCACGGCAACTCTTATAAGGAAAACATTTAATGGAGGTTCAGTCCATTGTGATCATGGCCGGGAGCATGGCGGCATACAGGCAGACGTGATGCTGGAGCTGAGAGTGCTACATCTTGACTCAGGGGCAACAGGAAGTCCAGTTGACTGTCACGCTGTGTAAAGCTTGAGAAAAAGACCTCAAAGCCACTCCCCCAGTGACAACCTTCCTCCAACAAGGCCACACCTCCTAATAGTGCCACTCCCTTTGGGAGTCATTTTCTTTCAAACCACTACAGTTATATTATCCTAATCCTGGGGAGACGCAAACAAATGTTACTCATTTCAGGTTGGGATCCCAAAGTAGACCAAGGCGAAGATACTGCCAGAGTACAACATGATGAACCAATGAGTTTTACTGGGATTACTTACAGGAGCAGCGGTGACTCAAAGACAACTGCTTCACGAAGCCCCGCCTCAGTATGGTGACAGCTCATGAAAGCTGGGCATCTGGAGCACACCGCACAGCCTGCAGGCAAGCTGCACATCTGGAGCACACCGCACAGCCTGCAGGCAAGCTGGACATCTGGAGCACACCGCACACCCTGCAGGCAGCTCAACAGGTCGGAGTGCCCTTTTTAGGTGACTCAGTTGGTCTGATCCTCCTCCAGGGAGATCATCTTGTCTCTGTTTTCCATGCAGTTCACCTTGGCCAAAGGCAACTCAGAGCATCCCTACTGCTTAAAGGGTCCAGGGAAGGTCTAAAGAATCTGGTCAGTTTCCAGGACTCCCTCGATAAAGTTACACATCTCACACATTGTTGGATAGCAATGGTGTAGCCCCTCGCACAATTATAGCCTTAGTATTGGACCTCACAACCTGAGGTCTCCTGTGTCTTTCCTTCTTGTCAGATTACTCTGGCTACAGTCTGACCTCTGAAGATTTCACGGCCTCTTCAATCAAAAGGACAAGGGACTTATCAGAGGGTCTCATTGTCCTCTGGGTCCTAGTTGACCTTGGAGGTCAAAGGCCAAGATACTACACGTCTTCTTTGACTCTCTTCCCCTCGTCGGTGTAGGCTCCCAAGGTTTGCTGAAGGACAGCCTTGTCATTTTAACTCTGTGTCACAGTTAGGTAAAGCTTAGACAATTTTAAACAACCCAAACAGTTTTACATAAATCTTGGTTTTGCTGTGACTTGGTTTCCCCACATGGTTAAAGTCTAACCCAGCAAAAATATAAATAATTACCTGGATTAGACATTCATTTTTTAAGATTTATTTATTTACTATATACACAATGTTCTGCCTGCACACTAGAAGAGGGCACCAGATATCATTACAGATGGCTGTCAGCCACCATGTAGTTGACTGGGAATTGCCTCTGGAAGAGCACCAGAGGCATTCTTAACCTCTGAACTATCTCTCCAGCCCCACATTTTTGTTCTTTTAAGCCATTTTTTGGAAATACTATCACAAGTTGATCAGTATAATGTTGCAGAATATTTGTTTAACTATGTAAAGATGTGTTGAATTTGTTTAACTATGTAAAGATGTGTTGAATTTGTTTAACTATGTAAAGATATGTTGCATTTGTTTAACTATATAAAGATATGTTGCTGCTTAACTTGCCTGCCCAAGGCACCTGATTAATCTAATAAAAAGCTGAATGGCCAACAGCGAGGAAGGAGGTCTAGGTAGGACTTCTCGGCAAGGAGCATAAGCAAGAGGAGGAGTTTAGGCTGGGGGAAGAAAGACAAAAGACACAAGAGAGATGCCAGGGCCAGCCAGACAGGAAGCAGGAAAGCAGGACACACAGAATGAAGATAAAAAGCCCCGAGGCAAAACGTAGATGAATAAAGATAGGTTAAATTAAGTTAAAAGAGCTAGTGGGACAAGCCTAAACTAAGATTGAACATTCATAATCAATAACAAGTCTCTGTGTCTTTATTTGGGAGCTTGTTGGTGGCCCAAAGAAAATTCCAACTACAGTATAATTTTGGGGGTTCAAAAGATTTATTAAATTTACTTTATGTGTTTAAGTGTTTTACTTGCATATATATAGGTCCACGATAAGCATGCTTCATGTCTGCGGAGGTCAGACAAGGGCTTCTGATCCCCTGTCGTAAGCAACCATGTGGGTGCTGGGAATCAAACCCATATCCCCTATTAGGGTAGCAAGTGCCCTTAACAGCTGAGCCACCTCTCCAGGCCAATCTTAGAAAGAGTAATAGACTTTAATCATCCAACATATAGATCATTCTTAAATTTCATCTTTGTATGATTTATTTGAATTCCTTGTGACTTGGCTTTAGGCTTTCATTATTTGACTCCATAGCTTATTTTTCATTCTTAGAACAAAATCTTTTTTATCATAAAAAAATCCACCCTTATCCAAGATATTCCCTTTTCTTTTTTACCCTTTTAACAAAAACATAACCTTATATTTAGATTATTCTCAACAGTTCTCTCATACCCACTTACTGTTTCTTTCTTATTTCATGCCTCTGAAATGTCAAATCCAAAGAACATATGTGGCACCTTGTAACAAATTAAGACTACCTGTTCACATACTTTTCGTTTGTTTGGTTGGTTTTGGTTTTGGATTTTTCGGGACAGGGATCAGGCTGGCCTCCAGCTCACAGAGACCCACCTCTGCCTCCCTAGTGCTGGGATTAAAGGTGTGGCCACCACCACCCTGCTGCACACATCCTTTGTTGCTTTTTTTTTTTTAAAGATTTATTTACTAGCCAGGTATTGGTGGCGCATGCCTCTAATCCCAGCACTCGAGAGGCAGAGGCAGGTAAATCTCTATGAGTTCGAGGCCAGCCTAGTCTACAAGAGCTAGTTCCAGGACAGGTTCCAAAGCAACAGAGAAACCCTGTTTCGAAAAACAAAACAAACAAACAAAAACAACAACCAAAAGATTTATTACAATGCATACAATGTTATGCTTGCAGGCTGGAAGAGGACAGCAGATGTCACTACAGACAGCAGTGAGCCACCATGTGGAGGCTGGGAATTGAACTCAAGACCTCTGGAAGAACAGCCATCTCTCTAGCCCAATTTTGACAACATTTCTTTCTTCTTCTGGTTAGAAAAAAATACTTTACATTCTAGCAAGAGCCTTGACATATTATCAAAATGACCTTGGTGTTAGGGAATAGGACCTTGCAAACAGGAAATGGCAGAAAAGAAAGCACATAAGGAGCCAAAAAAAAATCTCTGCATATTATCTCTGTAATTGCAATTTTAGATGAGAAAGACATGTGTTAATGTGTTTTAGTTCTCACTGAAAAGAGGAGTGTTAGGGCATTGCCTCTCAGAATGTTCCCTGTCCCTCCACTTAGAACAGTGGATTTCTGCTTTCTTCCTGGAGTCTCTCTTCTCTCTAACTCCCTTTGAGCTTTCTCTACTTGGTGATTTGGACCTTGGCTTTCTGGAGCCTTGCCTACTCTCATTAATCTGATTTATGGCTGTCACAGAATCTAAGCTTTCTGCTTGTTTTTCCTTGACCCTCTTCCACAGACCTTGGGCTCTGAATAACTAACTACTTTCCCACCTCTTTAGCCCTCCACCTTTTCTCATTTGTTTTCAGTCTGTCTGCTTAGTGGTTAGTTGCAAAGTGTAATTTTAGTATCCCTTGTCCCAAAGGCTCTTTTGTGTTTAATCTCAAATTTTTTTCAGTTGACTATTAGGCCTTTCTTGGAATACTTAGGGCTCATCTTCTTTTCCTGTTTATTAAGGTTTCTCTTACCTACTGACTCCTTGGTGGTGGTAGCCCACTCTGAAGGAAGCCTAGTATATTTCAACACTGCCCAGAGCTTTCCTTGAGACAGTCTAACACCTTTGAAGTTTCTACAACACACCGTCTGTGGCTTTGCACATCTAACGTTCTCTACCTGGGATGTTTTTTCCCAGGCCAATGGGTTGGCTCTCTTGTTCCTTTTCGATCTTGACTTAAATGTCACATTATCAGGGAAGCTGTCTCTATCACACCTTTTATCATGCCACTGTACTCCCTGTTTATACATCTCATATGTGACAAACTGTTAGATGTGACTGGCACCTCCATTAGATACAGCTAGTTCACTGAATAGAAGAGTTTTTATTTTATTCAGTATTATTGGTGTGTGTGTGTGTGTGTGTGTGTGTGCGAGAGAGAGAGAGAGAGAGAGAGAGAGAGAGAGAGAGAGAAAGAAAGAGAGAGAGAGAGATTTTATCCTTCTACCATGTGGGTTCCATGGATCAAACTTAGGTTGTCAGTCTTGGAAGCAAGTGCCCTTATTGCCCGAGTCATCTCGCCAGTCCTCTCAAAAAACAAACAAGCAAACGCCTTTCTATTGAACATTAGAGATAAAAGGTTTATAAAAGGATTGTCAAGATTTTTTATTAAGCAAACAGGTTTGTGTTATGGGCCAAAAAAAAAAACCCAACCGAATAAAAGATAACTAACTTTTAAATTTTTTTATTTTACTTTTTAATTATATGTATCTGTATGAGGGGGCATGTACGATATGTGCAGGTGCCTCCAGAGACCAGAGACATCAGATTCGCCAGAAACTGGAGTTGCAGCTTGTTTCAAGCCATCTGATGTGGGTGCTGGGAATTAAACAGGACTCTTCTGCATGAGGGGAGGCATCTCTTCAGTTTCAATTAATTTTTTTCTTTTTTTTTAAAAAAAGATTTATTTATTTATTATGTATAGAGTATTCTGCCTGCATGTATGTCTACAGGCCAGAAGAGGGCACCAGATATCATTACAGATGGTTGTGAGCCACCATGTGGTTGTCGGGAATTGAACTCAGGACCTCTGGAAGAACAGTCAATACTCTCTACCTCGGAGCCATCTCTCCAGCCCAATTAGTCAAATTTTAGACTTGTTGACTTTATGTGTGAAGGGTGGGGGCTCATGACCCTGAGGCTGTGGCCAATTTTCTGTGTAGAACTGTATCCTTAGCCTAAGGATTTAACTGAAATTCTAGAAATAAATCAGGAAATGACCAGGAAAGCAACTGGAAATTTAGCTTGCCAATGCCCCCGTATTTGATGCCTTTGTCTCTCCCTCAGTAACTGTACCATATGCTTTAGGAAATCTAAACCTTTGAAGCTTTTCAAGCAACTCTCAGAGACTGTGTCTCATACTGTAGTTCAGGCTAGCACGAAATTATGCAGGCCAGGTGTTTACTACCTCACGACAATCCTTCTGTCTCAGCCACCTGAGTGGTGGGATGTAGTGATAGTCTCTTCTCCCTGCTTTAGCGTCTTTGCTCAAATTGTCCTTTGTTCACGTATCTTTCCAAGGCACTCGTCACCATTGCCTAGCTCTCAACCGTGAGACCCTCAAATGCTCAATTTTGCCTGCTGTGTGCATTACATCAGCAGCAGCCTGAGGGTCCCTCACTGTCTATCTGCTTAAGATGTGCAGGCCCTGAACCTGCTGGTTCCCCAAACCCAAAGCTAACTGAAAGAAAACATAAAGGAAGCTGGCCATGGTCTCTCTCTTTCTCTCTCTCTCTCTCTCTCTCTCTCTCTCTCTCTCTCTCTCTCTCTCACACACACACACACACACACACACACACACACACACACACACACACACACAATTTCAGCAGTGGAGGCAGAGGCAGGCAGCCAATTGTGAGTTAGAGATCAGCCTGATCTACATGGCAAGCTCCAGGGTAGCCAGGAACATACAAGGGGAGACTCAAAGAGGAGAGAACACAACAACCACAGACCTACAAACAAACATGAAGATGATCCGGCAAAAGGAAACTGGGGTCTCTCCTTCCCCTTTTTTTGTAGTATCGAAATTCCTTGCTAAATCGGGAACCACAGGACCCCCAGATGGCAACCAGACCACAGGGAACAGTCTTTCGGAAAGGAAGGTGATACGACGTTAGGGAGGCCAAGATGGAGAGGCCAGAGTCCTCCAATCTCCACCCGAAGCCTAAAATTCTACTGAAAATGTCCAGACCCTGGTAAATTTAAGGGGCCTCTCCTGAGCTTCTTACTGTCAGGTCACACCACTCACCTAACTTGACTTGCCTTACAACGTTTGGCATCAGCGCCCCCTCCCGTCAAACCGTGAGAGGAAAGTGAAAGTCTGGTTAGAATTTGGTGTCCGCTAGGGGCCGGGAAAGAGTGTGCTGACAACCATCTTTATTACGGGCAGACGCCGTGGCTACGGAGAGCGAGTGAGACCACGAAACTTTCGACTGCAAGCTGGTGAGTCCAGGCGCCCGCGGGTGTGGAGCGCCGCGGGATGCGGGAAGGTGTCGGGCGTTAGGTTCGTTTGGGACCCGCCGTGCCATGGCCTGGACACCCCGATCCGGTGGCCTTCTGCCTCCTCTCTCTAACGTACCCCCGTCGTGGGCGCATCCCGTGGGCGCTGGGAATGAGCTGGGCGAAGGGATTCGCGGAGGTCCTGGGCTGCTCGCTACCGGGGGCGTCCCGCGCCGGGACTCCGACAGACAGCCGTGGGAGCCCTCATCGGCCAGCGGCCCGATGCCCTTCGCTCTGCAGCGGCTCCGGGTCACGTTGCTCCGTCTGCACCGCGAGCGGGAGCAGCTCCTGCGGGCCCGGGACTGCGCCCGCCACCTGCAGGCGGTCGTGCGACTGCTCCGCTCCAGCCCGTCGGCTAGTGCCCTCTCCCTGCAGCAGCTGCACGGCGACCTGCAGCTGTACCCTTCGCGTCGGGCGGCTCTGCGCCTCGGCCTCCCGGGCTCCACCGAGACGCTTCTCCTGGCTCGCCCCGTCGGGTTAGCAGCCCAGCGCCTGGATGCTGCCATCGAAATGCAGCTTCGCGCCCTAGGCCGGGCACCCGCCAACCTGGGCCTGACGTCCCAGCTAGCCGAACTGTTGCTGGTCCTTCCCTTCTACCACAAGCTACAGAGACAAGTCGTGAGCTGCGTTCCTGGAGCCGCGCGCCCATTCCCCGCGACCCGTGTGCTCCATCTCCTGGCTGCTGAGCGGGGTTGTCAGGTGGCACACAGACTGGCTGAGGCCCTTGGCGGATCGAGTTTACAAGACCAACTCCGTCGGCAGTGCGACGAGGAACGAGAGCTGCTGCCAGGACTGCTCGGTCTAATAGGGGGCGTGGCTAGCACCGACAGCAGTGGACTGAGGCTCGGAGGGCCTGGAGCCCTGTGGAGCCAGTATTGGACCTTGCTGTGGGCAGCCTGTGCTCAGAGTCTGGAACTAAGCGTGGGACCCTGGGGGGATCCCAGAGCTGTGGCCCAACAGCTGAGTCAGGCACTGTGTCAAGGTGAGTGAGAAACCCAAGCTGTCGGGGGGGGGGGGTTGTGGTGAGGGTCTCTCTCTCTCTCTCCCCCCCCCCCCCCCCCCCGTTTCCCTTAATCGGCTCACTCATCTCTAGCCTGTCAGCAAGAGCAGGTCCTTTAGAATGAACTTCCCTGAGTTTATAGATTAAGATTTCCCAGGTCACTTTGCTTCCCACGGGCCGAGAGCCACTGTGCCTGCCTTTGCACCCCTGGTTTGAGTGGTAGAGGCCCGTAAATAGGGAGGCTTTGTTCCTGGCCCTCACCATCTCTCCCATCAGCATCCCTGCCTCCGGAGTGTGAGAAGGAGCTGTTGTCCTTGTGTCGCAGCCTGCACCATCAGTCTCTTGTCTGGACCTGGGACCAAGGTAAGGAGAGAGGGATACTGGGGGTGGCCCAAGAGTCAGTTTGCTCCCGCTTTCAGGCTATATTCTGTCATTCCAGGGTTCTGCCAGGCCTTGGGATCATCCCTGGCGGGTCAAAGAGGTCCTGTTTCACCATCTCAGACTGCTGAGCTGTTGCAGCAGCTTTTTCCTCCACTCTTGGACACCCTTCGAGAGCCTAAGTCAGAACTTAGCCTGTGTCTGCCTCCAGGTGAGACAGATGTGGAATGGGGTAGGAGGCACCTGTGCGGGTAAGAGCACAGGTACAGGTAAGAGCACGGATAGCTGTAGGTGAGAGCACAGGTGCGGGTGAGAGCACAGGTGCGGGTGAGAGCACAGGTGCGGGTGAGAGCACAGGTGCGGGTGAGAGGACGGATAGATGTAGGTGAGAGCACAGGTGCAGGTAAGAGCACGGATAGCTGTAGGTGAGAGCACAGGTGTGGGTGAGAGCACAGGTGTGGGTGAGAGCACAGGTGCGGGTGAGCGCACAGGTGCGGGTGAGAGACCGGATAGATGTAGGTGAGAGCACAGGTGTGGGTGAGAGCACGGGGTGAGAGCACAGTTGATACCTTTTTCCTTCCCTCTGTTCTGAAGACCTCATGAAGGTAGCCCACAGACCCTAGGATACTCTGCTCTTCCCCTCCAGGTCCTGCACCTGTCGCTCTGGGGCTCTGTACCCTGCAGACAACCTTGATCTGGTTCTTGGACAGAGCTCAGCATCACCTGGCAGTCTGGGCCCCTGGTTCCTTCCTGCTCCTGATCCAAAAGGATTTGCCTGTGAGTAGCCAGGGAGCAGGGAAGGGAGCAGCCTGCCCTGAACTGAGCCCTCACTCCCTGTTTCCTCCGAAAGCCTCTATTGCGTGCAGTGGAAGATCTGTCCAGCCTGGCCTCAGAGGCAACCTTAACCCTGGAGGTGGAGCAGCAGCTGGGCCTGGAGATCCAGAAGCTAACTGCAAAGATGCAGGTAAAAACATAGATGCAGATGAGAGCACAGGTGTGGGTGAGAGCACAGGTGTGGGTGAGAGCACAGGGTAGGTGAGAGCACAGGTGCGGGTGAGAGCACAGGTGCGGGTGAGAGCACAGGTGCGGGTGAGAGCACAGGGTAGGTGAGAGCACAGGTGCGGGTGAGAGCACAGGTGTGGGTGAGAGCACAGATAGATGTAGGTGAGAGCACAGGTGCAGGTAAGAGCACAGGTGCGGGTGAGAGCACAGATAGATGTAGATGAGAGCACAGGTGTGGGTGAGAGCACAGGTGCGGGTGAGAGCACAGATAGATGTAGGTGAGAGCACAGGTGCAGGTAAGAGCACAGGTGCGGGTGAGAGCACAGATAGATGTAGCTGAGAACACAGGTGTGGGTGAGAACACAGGTGCGGGTGAGAGCACGGATAGATGTAGGTGAGAGCACAGGTGTGGGAGAGAGCACAGGTGCGGGTGAAAGCACAGGTGTGGGTGAGAGCACAGATAGATGTCAGTGAGAGCACAGGTGCGGGTAAGAGCACAGATAGATGTAGGTGAGAACACAGGTGTGGGTGAGAACACAGGTGCGGGTGAGAGCACAGATAGATGTCGGTGAGAGCACAGGTGCGGGTGAGAGCACAGGTAGATGTAGGTGAGAGCACAGGTGCGGGTGAGAGCATAGGTGTGGGTCAGAGCACAGGTGCGGGTGAGAGCACAGGTAGATGTAGGTGAGAGCACAGGTGCGGGTGAGAGCATAGGTGTGGGTGAGAGCACAGGTGCGAGTGAGAGCACAGGTGTGGGTGAGAGCACAGATAGATGTAGGTGAGAGCTCAGGTGCAGGTGAGAGCACAGGTGCGGGTGAGAGCACAGGTGCAGGTAAGAGCACAGGTGCGGGTGAGAGCACAGGTGTGGGTGAGAGCAGAGCCTCTGATAGTAGCAGTGTGTGCCCCAACTAGGGAATGAGCAGAGTAGAATCTGTACCTTGCAATCTCCTTGGAGTATCCACTAAATTCACTTTTTCTTTTTTGGTTTCTTGTTCTGCTTTAGTCTTTACTATGGAAAATTTTCAAATATGGTTGTCACAGTAATCAGCTCATGGTCAGTTATGATTCACACCCACCTGCTAATAGTGAAAGCCACTGACATTATTGCTTAGACTTATTTCATTAGTGACTGCAAAAAGTGGTATTTCATAATTACATTGAATGTTCAATTCAAGGTCCTTCCCTCTTTAGGTTTAATGTGTGTGTTTGCTTGCTTATTTTGTTTTGTTGAGACAGGGTCTCACTATGTCATTCTGGCTGGTCTGTAACTCAATACGTAGATAAGGCTAGCCTAAAATTCAGAGTAATTTTCCTGCCTCTGCTTCTTAAATGCTGAGTTTAAAGGTGTATACCATCACACCTGGCTTAATTTATAGTTTTATTGAAGTAGTACATGTCTACAGTTTAAAAAGTGAAATGTAGCCAGGCGATGGGTGGTGAAAGCCTTACTCCCAGCACTTGGGAGGCAGAGACAGGCAGATCTCTGAGTCTGAGGCCAGCCTGGTCTACAGTACAAAAAAGAAAGATGTAAACAGGGGCTGTAGCTAAACAGTAAAGCATTGACTGATCATGTAGCAAGACTTTCTTTGATTCCAATTATGAGCGGGAAAGGTGGGGGGAAGCAGCAAGATGGTTCTGACAACCTGAATTGATCTCCAGGGCCCATGTGGGGAAGAGAGAGAACCAGTGTCTGCAAGTTGTCCTCTCCATATGTAAGCACACATATACACACACTCACATGTGCACACACACGCGCGCGTGCACACACATGCACATGCATGCATGCGCGCAGAGAGAGAGGTGGGGGAGAGGGAGGTTAAAAAGTAAAGTATTATTTTTTAAGACCTCTAATGAGAACAATTCCACCTTCCATCTGTGGTTGTTTCCCCCTCGCTCTGAATCATTCCTGAACCTCATGTGTGCTAGGTAAGCTCCGTGTCACCAAACTATGTTATCAGCCCCTCTTACTGTGCGTGATTTCCTTCGGTATTTATTGATAAAGCTATCCTATCTTAATTCTGTCCCATTTTGCACACTATTGCTTCCTACTGTGGAAAATGTAGACTATGAGGTTCTTTTCATTTTCTCCTGTGTGACTGTTGAGTCCCTGACTCTCAGCTCCTTTGCTCTGCTTTTCTGCTCGCCAAGCATCTTACTCTGTGAGCTCCCACTTCAGTTCTGAATCCCAGACAGCCCAGCAACTATTTGGCGTTTCTTTCATGGTTACTGTTGTCGCCCAGAGTACGGGCATCATGAATAGGGCCTGACAGTGGTGTTTGGGGAACCTAAAGGAGAACCATGGCAGGTGTGAACACTGTAGAGTGTTTCATAAAGTACCCGAGGCTTAACCGGTGGCTGGGCAGCCTCTTGAGTAGCAGGACAGTTCTCAGCCGGAGTAGCAGGCAGCCTCAGAGTAGCAAGAGCAGGTTCCCCATAGAGTCTTCTTGGGGAACCAAAGCTGACAGCTGATATGCTTGCTCTGGTGATATAAATGCTTGATCTTTCTCTCTCCCTCCCTCCCTCCCTCTCTCTCTCTCTCTCTCTCTCTCTCTCTCTCTCTCTCTCTCTCTCTCTGTGTGTGTGTGTGTGTATCTTCCTCTTCTGTATGTTTGTGGGCTTATGTGTGTCAGAAAAGGAGTGTGGGAATTGGCGAAGTAAGCAAGTTAGTATTAAATCATTGGAGGCAAGGCCAGGTGTGCTAATGTACACATTTAGTCCTGGTACAGAGGAGGCTGAAGCAGAGTTGTTAGTTTGAGGCCAGCCTGGGCTACATGGAAAATAAATAAATAAATATTTATTTATTTATTTATTATGTATACAATATTCTGTCTGTATGTATGTGTGCAGGCCAGAAGAGGGCACCAGACCTCATTAGAGATGGTTGTGAGTCACCAGGTGGTTGCTGAGAATTGAACTCAGAACCTTTGGAAGAGCAGGCAATGCTCTTAACCACTGAGCCATCTCTCCAGCCCCACCAGTCAGCTTCTTTATTAAACAATCTCAGTGGCATATATTCACACAGTGTGAAGGAATATTCCACACAGGCACATAACCCAACATGCCTGACTTGTCATGTGCCTTTGACTACTAAGAACTGATAATCCTACATATTGTGCACAGTTCGGGTCCAGACTTCATGGAAACTTCAGTTAAAGTTGTGACATTTCTCCTTAGAAAATGCCCAGGCTCCCACAGTGATGCATGGATTCGGGGTTTTACAGACCCCACATTGAGGCCTCAGAAGGGAGAAGCACCATCTCATCAGTGTAACCCACGGACTCTTCCTACTTTCCTTCCCCCCCCCCCACAGCTCCTGCCTGAAGAGTCGCTGAGTCTCTTTTTCCAAGAATGCCATAAACAAGCCACACAGGGCTTCAAGATCCACATGCCAAGGGGTCGATACTGGAGGCTTCGACTGTGCCCTGGTAATTTTTCTTCTGTTTTTTTCTCTGTGGTGCTGGGCAAGAAACCCAGGACTTCACACATGCTAGGCTAGCAAGTCCTACCGACTGAGAGAGACACACAGAAACCCCAGCCCACTGTCTTGGTAACTCCCCAGGTCCACCTTCTCCTTCCAACGGTTCCCAGCATGAATGGTGACTCAACACCACTGTCACCATCCTTGTGCCCTTCCCTCTCTGGTGCCCACTGGATTTCTAGAGTGTCACAATCTGTCCTTTCTCTTCTCGCCCTCCAGAACATCCCAGTGCTCCTAGTGAGTATGCAGGGATGGTGGTCTGCGCTGTGCTGGAGCCTGTGTTGCAAGGACTGCGGGGATTGCCACCCGAAGCCCAAGTCCCCGCCCTCAGCCAGGCACTGACAGCTATACTGGGTGCCTGGCTTGACCACATCCTCACCCATGGGATCCGGTTCAGGTGGGAAGAAAAGATGGTCGTGGCAGAGGGAGAATGTCAACAGGGAAAACGGAGAACACTGGGGCAGAGCAGTCTGGGGAGGCGCGCGGGGTGGCCACATTGTACCTGGACATCTAGTCTGCAGGGGGCGCTGCAGCTCAGGCAAGACTTCGGAGTGGTCAGGGAGGTCCTGGAACAGGAGCAGTGGGACCTATCCCGGGAGCTTCGTCAGACTCTGCTCTCACTCAGCATCTTCCAGCGGCTAGATGGGGCCCTGCTATGTCTACTGCAGCAGCCACTGCCCAAGAATCCAGGCCACAGAAGGCCGTCCTGTTGCTGTGAGTCATTCATTACCCCTCCCCAATTCCAGGTTTTCCCAAGTCCCCCCATCACTGTTTTAAGAGACCACACCCCCATCACACTATTGACTCGGCATTAGCATCACCCACCAACCTGCCTTCCACGTCTGCCTTCCCAGGTTTTTGTAATGAAGTCCAGACCACTGAACTGCCCACCAGCAGCCTCAACAGCCTGGAGAACTTGGCGCCCCCTCTACGGCCTGGAGTCTCCCCAGCACAGAACATGCACCTGCTAAGCACCCTAGGAGGAGGAGGGCCCAGTCCTGAGGCTTACCTGGCTGGAAACCAGCAGGCCTGGCTTGCCCTAAGGCTGCATCCGCACCCTCGGTGGCACCTATCCTTTCTTTCCTGCCTGGGAACAAGCCCTGAGCCCTAGGTTGCCTAGGTTCCAAATCGTGGGCAGTTAAGCCCCAGTCGAGGAACTGTGTGTTAGAGAGGCTTAAAGCCGGGATCTTGGGAGGACACGTATATAAACTACACAGTCTGGAATTGAATCCAAGATCATCCTAATACCTGGAATCCAGAGTAATGGGCAAACTACAGCCGGAAATCTGAAAGTCCGTGACAATGAAGACAAGAGCTAGAAATAGCTAGATTTACAGGGTTGGCTCGCAAGAGACAGAAGCAATCTACATGCTTTCTCTTGAATCCCAGCAACAAAGCTAAAGTTAATTAATTCAAGGGGAAACACAGATGGTGCAAGCATTTCTACACGTGGAGAACTTGTCTTAAGCCTTCCCTGTTTCTATTTTTAGTCATTAGGCTGTAGGATCTTGACAATATTTAAACTGTTCAATTACCAGGTGGGGTTTACTTCCTGGTGGGGTGGACAATCCCTGCTGTGGTTATCCCTCATTGGAAGCAGCCAGGATTTAGGATGGTGTTGACCTAGATCTAGCAGGCAGGATGCTGAACTGGCAAAGCTGCAGGAGACGAAGTGTTTTCGTGCAAACGGGGTTTTTGCACATTCACGCTGTGTGTCGCACAGGGTAAGACTAACGGCTGAAGTATTAGCGGACCGCCCACCCTGGGTTCCTGGGCGGCCCGGGAGGGCAGCCACTACAGGTCCCGCGGAGGCCGCCGGAAGTGGCCCCTTCCAATAAAGTGATTCCCCAGCACTACTTCCGGGGGAGAGGTAACCATGGCGGCGGCTTTAGCTCGGCTGGGACTGCGGCCGGTCAAGCTGATTCGAGTTCAGTTCTGCCCGTTTGAGAAGAACGTGGAATCGACAAGGTACGGGTTCTGGGGAGGTGGGAGGCGTCCCCCGACCCTCTGCCCGAGTTCCGAGGCCTCTCAGACCCGCGCTCCCTGCCTCGCGCACGCCCCTTCTTCCCCGAGCGCGCTCACGGGGTCCTCCCGCCGCAGGACCTTTCTCCAGGCGGTGAGCAGCGAGAAAGTCCGCGCCACAAACCTCAACTGCTCGGTGATCGCCGACGTGAGGCACGACGGCTCCGAGCCCTGCGTGGACGTGGTATTCGGTAGGTCTGGCTGGGACTCGGGCGGGCGACGGCGGACTCCGGGTCCCTGACTCATGGGTTTGCATCTTCCCCAGGAGACGGACATCGGCTGATTATGCGCAGCGCCCACCTCACTGCTCAGGAAATGTTCACTGCCTTCGCCTCCCACATTCGGGCCAGGAACGCAGCGGCAGCATCCGCACCCAGCACAGACAAGCCGGGTTCAGTTACTGGTACCCAGCGCTGACATTGCAGACGAGGACAACGACCAAATGTTAACTTGGAATTAGAGAGTGTTGTCTAAGAAGAGCAGGACTTAATCACTCAAAAGGCTCCATGGACGTCAGGAAACAGACTGACAGTGTGCAAGGAACCCTGACACTTAACAGTGCTTTGGGGGCAAGATAAGATTAGGTGATGGAGGGTCAGAACAAATTTGAATTTTTCTTTCTCTTCCCTCACTGCTTAACCATATTTGAACTTGGCGTCATCTGTCACCCAAGTACTGCTTAATTAAATATTTATTGCCAAATGAATGTTATTTTGCGCAGGTTGTTTGCTTGGTTGGTTTTCGAGACAGGCTCTTGTCATGAGCTAACCTGAGACTTGGTATGTAGCCCAAGGTGGATTCTCCTGCCTCAGACTCCTGAGTGCTGGAATTATAGGTGTGCTTCACCGCATATCAGGCATCATCGTCCTTGGCAGTTTTGTCTACTCTTAGTAGTTTTCTCTGTTTTTAGTAGTTTTTGTTTACTCTCATAAGGAGTCTGTATTAGTCAGGGTTTCTATTGCTGTGACGAGACACCGGAACCATGACAACTTTTATAAAGGAAAACCATTTAATTGGGGCTGGCTTACTGTTTCAGAGGTTCATTATTGTCTTGGTAGGAATCAGTGGTGGCACACAGGCAGACATGGTGCTGTAGAAGGACTTGAGAGTTCTACCTCTTCATCCGTAGGCAGTAGGAGGAGATGATGACACGCTCCTCCAAAAAGGCCACATGGATCTATGGGAGCCATTCCTGTTCAGTCCATAGAACCACCCATTCTGTCATAATTTAAACTGCTCTGGACTTAAGCCCTACATTTCTGTCTAGTTTTAACCCCAACTTCTATGGTTACCTGCTCCCAATTTCCTCCATATGCCAGCAACATTTTTCCTTAAAGTGGGGTCAGCCCCACCTGGTGGCTCAGACCATCCCAGCTACTCAGGAGGTCTCACTCATTCTCCTGTACCACTTGGCATTCTCCTTCCTGGTGCCATTTTCCCTAATCATTTTTGCTGCTACTTAATCTTATCCTTCAGGTACGTAATGGCTTATTTCTCAGAGCACCTGAAGTAGTTTTTAGTCCAACAAACATTGATGTGACCATGAAATCCTTTTAGAGGATTAAATGGTAAAAAGTTATTCATTCATTCTATATGAGTATTCTTTTTCTTTCTTTCTTTCTTCTTCTTTTTTTTTTTTTTTTTTTTTTTTTTTTTTGGTTTTTCAAGACAGGGTTTCTCTGCAGCTTTGGAGCTTGTCCTGGAACTAGCTCTTATAGACCAGGCTGGTGTCGAACTCACAGAAATTCGCCTGCCTCTGCTTCTCGAGTGCTGGGATTAAAGGCATGCGCCACCACTGCCCGGCTACATGAGTATTCTTTTAGAAAACTTTAGTTTTAAGCAAATAACCATGTGTATTTTATAACATAAAGGCACTCCAATATGTGTGTGAGTGTGCGTGTGTGTGTTTGTGTTTGCAAGTACTGGGTTACAGTACACATTGTTTCTTTTTTGTTTGTTTTGTTTTTCTGAGACAGAATTTCTCTATGTAACAGCCTTGGCTGTCCTGGAACTTGCTCTGTAGACCAGGCTGGCCTTGAACTCACAGAGATCTGCCTACCTCTGCCTTCCTAATGGCTGGGATTAGAAATGTGTGTCACCAGCACCCAGCTGTTTTGTTTGTTTCTTTTTGTGAGAGTATGAATGTGTATATTTGGGTATCTGTTTTGTGGAGTTTGTTCTGTTTTGTTTCTAAGCAAGATCTTTCGCTGAACCTGGAGCTTACCATTTTCAGCTAGCCTACTCAGCAAGCCCCAAGGATCCCGTCTTCCCGAGGATTCCATTCCCCCAGTGCTGAGGTTACTACCCGAGCTGGCATTTATGTGGGTATACTGGATCCCAAGTCAGTTTCTCATGCTTTCCCAGCAAGTGCTCAAATCATGGGCCACCTTCCCAGCCCCCTTGTTCCTTACTGTACATTCCAAGGGAAGAAAAAATAGCCTACAGTTACTGCCAAAGAAGAACTTAATGCCCAGTGAAGGCAATCAGAGATCTCTTAGATACTGGCTGCTATGTAATTTACCAACTACATTAACTGCGGAGCCCCCCTCCATCCAGCAGTACTGTAACTCTTCCCTGCCTAAAAAGATACTGGAGACGTCTCTCTCCACCGTCCTTTAAGGTACCAGAGGCTTCTCTCTCCACCCTCCTGTAAGAAAGACTGCTGCTGTGAGAACCGGCCCTCAGCAGCTCAGGAGTTGAAGGGGAGCCACAGAGTCAGCGAACTAATCACTCAGTTGACTTTTCTGTCTGAGGGAGTAAAACTTAATTAATTCTCAGAAAAAAAGGGAAAACACATACCTTCAGGGTCTCTTTATCATCTATCTTTATTTCTCCTTTACAGCTCATATATCTCATCAAAATCTTTCAAGCAATTTAAAAATTACAGTGTGGTTGCATTCTATTTTTCAAGTGAATCATAATGAATACAGGTAAAAAAAACATGTTCCCATTTTTCTTACATGATTAAACATTATATATTATAGGTAAGAAACAAATTATTCCCAAGAACCAATACATTAATGTCCAAGCAGCTTGTTATAGATTAGCAGAGTATAAGCAAGCAAGGTATTTTTCTCAACCAGTTCTTTTACTGGCAGGCTGCTTTTTTCAGTTAGAAAGAAAGGATCAATCACTTTATTATTTATCACTAAAGGTAATATTATAAAACTTGTAAAAATCACAAATCTAAACTTTTACATATGAAAACCTATCAATCATTTCTACCTTAAGTCCTCAGGGTGCATACCTGCTCATCAACAGTTTTTTATTAAATCATCAGGAAGCTAAGGGCAGAAATGGGCACAAGGAATTAATCACCTTTGATCACCAACCCATCCTAGCAAGAAAGGTACATCAGCCAGCAATAGCCAGACTGCCATTGTTTTTGTTCCCTGACCTCATTGAGTTGCTCACTCAACTATTAAAAATATGTTTTTCTAAACTTTAAACTGTTACCCAAGGTTTTCTATCTCAACACATGAACAAAATCATCTTAACCTAACCTTAAGTCATACTTAAAATTTCATTTTAGCTATGATGCACACTGAAACCTGTGAACACGTCTCCCAACATTAAGATTAAAAGAATTCAAGGTAGCCTAACTCCTGGAACTCAGCTGTTTTCCTTGATCATTAACTTAAGCCACAATCTCTATGTGGCTCCTCAAGAGAAACTCCTAAGTCCTAGCTGGGTGACAATTTCTAGTTTCTATTTTCTACCCTTTGCAGCCCCTGCTCTTCCAGGGGCAGGGTCAACAGTATATTCTACCTTTACCTGTATTAATTTTCCCACTAAACAAACCTCTATTACAATCCCTTACTATATTTGTTAGAAACCCTTAATCATCAAAATTCTATTTAAACTAATTCTATTATTGTATAAAATCATTGCTTCAATTAAACAGTACAGCTCAAGAGGAAATCATCTTCATAATAATTCACAGGTAAACATACCCGGTAGAACGAGATATTTCCATGAGATAATCACACTACATTAAAGGCAGTGGGGATCCCCGGACACCCATCATCCACTCTCCATGCCAGATACCAGAGGAAAATGGCATCAGCCAACATGTAAAGGCACAGCAGTAGCAAGAAACGTTCTGGAGCCAAAACCCTCCGGCCTTGCCTATCTAAGATTTACTCAATTGTGCCTTGCTTCCTGAAGCTTTATTGTCACCGGCTGCTCCTCTGACATGGCCACAGGCCAAAGACAAGCCCCTGAAGACTGTATAAAAAGACCCAGCCTGCCTGGGGGTGGGTGTCAGCCCCAGTCATCTCTGCCCTTAAGTACCTAAGACATGGGACACATAAATCTATCATTGCCTGCTTTCTCATTTGTCGAGTAAGGATAGTAGGTTTGTGCACTCTATCTAAGGGTTCTGTGCTGATTCCATTAACCTTGGAATGAAAATACTGCATCCGGGTGTAATGAGTCTCTCTCTGTTCTGCCAGCCTGAGTTTTTACCTTATCTCAATACTGTCCATCCTGCTTCCCTGAGCATCTCGTTTCTCATGAGCGCCTAGATTCCTCCTGGTTCCCACTGTGAGGAGTCCTTCTCTGTCCAACCAGACAACTCCCAAATAATGACACGGAGACTTATTAATTATGAAAATTCAGCCCTAGCTTAGGTTTGTCTCACTAGCTCTTATAACTTAAATTAGCCCACATATATTCATCCACATTTTGCCTCATGGCTTTTTACCTTTCATTCTGTACCTCCGATTTGTTCTGCATCTGTCTCCTTGCATTTTCTTTGCATGCCTAGATTCGTCCCCAGTTCCTCTTTGTCTGAAATCCCACCTATTCTCCCTGCCTAGCTATTGTCTGTTTAGCTTTTTAAACCAACCACAGTGACACATCTTTACATAGTGTAATCAAGTATTTCTAAACATCCAGGGGTCAAATAGATGGCTCATTGAGTAAAACTACTTACTACCATGCTTGATGACCTGAGTTTGATTTCCACGACACACACGAGAAAGGCAAGAATCACCTCAGGTACTTGGTCTTATGACAAGCACGCACACACGGTGGAACATTCACATTCACCTACATACCCTCAAGATGAATGTAATAAATTTAAAAATTACACCTGGGAGAATGTGTACAGGTTTTCCCTGTTATTATTCTCTAAATAATACAGCTGTTGACATATCATTTACATTGTATTAGGTATAAGCTATTTAGAGAATACTTAAGGTATAAGTCAAGGGTGGGTTACATGCAAATACTACAAACTTAGTGGTCTCAGCACTCAAGTGTCAAGGACTGGGCTTGGCTATGTAGATTCCAGGGAAACCTTGGCTTCATAGTGAGACCCTAAGTTGCTCATAGGTCAGTCTGAGGTGCAGGTACTACCTCTGAACAACCTTAAGGCAGACATAAGTCATGTTTTCCATAGGAGTTCTATTTCTTGGATCATAGGAAAGAAAATGCCTTTCATAGCGTCTAACCCTGAGTTCATCTAGAAAAGCATGTTAGGTGAGGGGCTAAGATACAGCTCAATGGTAAAGTACCCGTCTAGCACGTAAGCGTTTCTGCGTTCCTCTCTGGCACTACAAGTGAGTGTATGAATGAGGGCTGGGACTGCAGCTCAGCAGAGTGCTTGGCTTGTATGTATGAAGCTGTTTGATTCCCCACTACTGAATACACTAGTAATGGCACCTGTGCTTGTAACCCCGATGCTCAGGATGTAGAGGTGAGAGAATCAAGTTTAAGGTCATCTCTGGCTACTTGGCAAGTTCCAGGCCAGTCTGGAATACAGACTTTTTCTTAAATTTAAAAATGAACAGGCTGAGTTGTCATTTCATGAGTCAAGTCATTTCATTACTTGCCTGACCCCGGGCTTCCTTGTGAGTTCACTGCAGGACGAAGGGAGTGCAGGGTGTGAGTAATGATAGAGCTTAATTCATTAAACTTCCCAGGTTTAAGCTAGCCACTTGGGTATTAAGCTAGCCCCTTCCCAGCTCTGTGCCTTGGACCCGGTTGCTTGTATTTCCTAGGCCACGTTTTCCTGCACCCAGATTAGTCTGGACAGCAATATGTAAAAGCAGCATATTAGATCCTAGCTCCTGACACTCTGTAGGCTGAGGCAGGAGGCCATCAAGCTTTAGGACAGCCTGGGCTATATATGCAAAGCAAGACCCTGTTTCAGTCACTCTGGTTCTACATATCAAGTTGGAGGAAAATTTAGACAAACTCATCTCCCAAGGAGGAAAAAACTAGCCTTAGTATGATCGTTTTTTAATACTTATTTTTTATGTGTATGGATATTTTGCCTGCATTATGTCTGTGCACCACAGGGCATGCAGTGCCGAAAGAGGGCGTCACACCCTCTGGACGATTTGTAAAATGTCATGTGGGCGCTGAGAATCATACCATGTCCCCTGCAAGAGCAGCGTGCTCTTAACTGCTAAGTCACGTCTCCAGCCTCACCCCCACACGTACTTTTTTCTTCTTTATAATCATTCGTGTGTGCTTGTGAGTGTACGTGTGTGCTCGTGCTACCGCACAAGTGTGGAAGCCAGATGTGCAGGCGCGCTTGTGGGAGTCAGTTCTCTTACTTCCACGACGTGGGTTCGGGCATCTAACTCAGGTCGTCAGCTGCCGGCAAGCGCCTTTACCCGCTGGGTCATCTCTCCAGCCCAAGATCATTATTTAAACAAAGCAAAACGATGGGTTCAGCATGGTATTGCTCCTCTCTTTCTCTCCACCCGCTGAACCCAGGACTACTGACGCATTTCACCGGCAGAGCCCGGTACTCAGTACCGAACCCCGCCAACCACAGCACTTCCGGGTTCCGGTCCCGGACCTGACGTGGCGGGGCGGGATTTCCGCGAGTCTTCCGCGGGTGCTCAGCGAGCTGCGGGCAGTAGGCTCAGTTGACTGACCGCACGGTGGCGGCCGGGGTACGGGCCATCTGCCGTGATGGCCCGCAGCGAGAGGCGACGGCGCGCCGCGGCTGCAGAGGGGGCGCGGTCGCTGGAGAGGGCGCGGGGTGCTGGGCGGCGGGACGGCCGGGCTAGCGGGGCGCGCGGCTCGGCTGGCGGCGCGGCCCTGGCTGTGGTGGTGCTGGCGCTAGCCTTCGGTCTGTCCGGGCGCTGGGTGATGGCATGGCTCCGTATGCGTCGTGCGCTCACACTGCACCCCGCGCCGCCCGCGCTGCCCCCCGACTCCTCCAGTACCGCCGTGGCCCCGGAACTCTTCTGGGGCACCTACCGTCCACACGTCTATTTCGGCATGAAGACTCGCAGCCCCAAACCACTGCTCACGGGTAACTCTGGGGCAGGCGACAGGGGAGGAGTGGGGAGGATCCAGCAGTCTTCGCAGACTTAGAAGGACAGTATCTGTTGACTTACATGGCCATTCTACTTCCCAGGACTGATGTGGGCGCAGCAGAGCGCCACTCCGGGGACCCCTCCTAAGCTCAGGCACACGTGTGAACAGGGAGACGGCGTGGGTCCCTATGGCTGGGAGTTCCATGATGGCCTCTCCTTCGGCCGGCAACATATCAGCGATGGGGCTTTAAGGCTCACTACTGAGTTCGTCAAGAGGCCTGGGGGTCAGCATGGAGGGAATTGGAGCTGGAGAGTGACCGTAGTGCCTCAGGTCAGGGCATCAGGAACCTCTTTCCTCAGCACAGACTTCCCCCATCCTCCCCTTGCAGCAGCAAATGCCCTATGAAATGGAGGTTGACAGTGGTTGGGACACCAGCCTTGCTGAGCACCTCCAAGCTTTCATTTCCTTGTTTGTAAAGCAGTTATCACCCTGACACCTAACTCACAAGATTATGAAACAATCCATATAGCATCCTAAAACATCTGTCATACCCCCTGGGGATCCCTGTTTGAGGCCCACTCCAGCGCACCCACTTACCCTCAAGCATTGACAGGTGTTTGCCACACCGCTTCCTTGTAATCTTTGCTAAGGCTGATTCTCAAAAGAATGCTTTTCTAATGCTTTATTATCGTTGGTCACCCAGGCCTCGGGAAGCCTCCCTTTGGTGTCCCTGTTCTTCTACGTGGTAACTGATGGTCAGGAAGTCCTACTACCAGAGATTGGAGCCAAAGGACAGTTAAAGTTCATTAATGGGCACACCAGTGAACTTGGTGACTTCCGCCTTACTCTTCTGCCACCAACCAGTCCAGGAGACACTGTCCCTAAGCATAGCAGGTATATGGGGGAAGGGTGCAGGGTGGTACAGGGGTGGTGTGGATGTTGACTTAGCCTGGCTTTTATGGCCCCACCCCACTTTCCCACCAGGGAAACTGCCAAGACCTTCCTTTCCTGAATAACTGTTCCCATTTGTCTTCTTGCCTTCAAGCTACAATGTCCTCTGGTCCTCCAACCCAGGGCTGCCACTGCTCACGGATATGGTCAAGAGCCGCCTCAACAGCTGGTTTCAGCACCGACCCCCAGGGGCCTCTCCGGAGCGCTACCTTGGTTTGCCTGGATCTCTGAAGTGGGAGGAGAGAGGCCCTAGTGGGCAAGGCCAGTTCTTGATACAGCAGGTGACACTGAAAGTCCCTTTCTCTGTGGAGTTCATATTTGAGTCTGGCAGTGCCCAGGCAGGAGGAAACCAAGCCCTCGGGCCGTTAGTAGGCAGCCAACTGACCCAGGCCCTGGAGAGCCATGCTGCAGCTTTCCAAGAGCGTTTTGAGAGGACCTTCAAGTTAAAGGAGAAGGGCCTGAGCCCCGAGGAGCAGACTTTGGGGCAGGTTGCCCTCAGTGACCTCCTTGGTGGGATTGGCTATTTCTATGGACAGGGTTTGGTGTTGCCAGACACTGGTGTGGAAGGGTCTGAGCAGAAAGTAGACCCTGCCCTATTTCCACCCGTCCCTCTTTTCTCTGGAGTCCCTTCCCGGTCATTCTTCCCACGAGGCTTCCTTTGGGATGAAGGCTTTCACCAGCTACTGGTTCAGCGATGGGATCCCCACCTCACCCGAGAGGCCCTAGGACACTGGCTGGGGCTGCTCAATGCTGATGGCTGGATTGGGCGGGAGCAGATACTGGGGGATGAGGCCAGATCCCGGGTACCCCCAGAATTCCTAGTGCAACGTGCAGCCCATGCTAACCCTCCAACCCTGCTCTTGCCGGTATTACGAATGCTGGAAGGCAGTGACCCTGATGACCTGGCCTTCCTCCGAAAGGCTTTCCCCCGCTTGCATGCTTGGTTCTCTTGGCTCCATCAAAGTCAGGCAGGGCCAGTGCCGCTGTCCTACCGCTGGCGGGGCAGAGACCTGGCTTTGCCTACCCTACTCAATCCCAAAACACTGCCCTCAGGCCTGGATGACTACCCCAGGGCGTCACACCCTTCTACAGCAGAGCGACACCTGGACCTGCGATGCTGGGTGGCACTGGGCGCCCGGGTGCTGTCACGGCTTGCAGACCAGCTTGGGGAGACTGAAGCTGCTGCAGAGCTGGGCCCACTGGCTGCCTCCCTGGAAGAACCTAGGAGCCTAGACGAGCTGCACTGGGCTCCTGAACTGGGAATCTTTGCTGACTTTGGGAACCACACAAAAGCAGTACAGCTCAAGTCCAGGCCTCCGCAGGGGCTGGTTAGGGTGGTAGGCCGGCCTCCACCTAAGTTGCAGTATGTGGATGCCCCGGGCTATGTCTCTCTTTTTCCCTTCCTGCTACAGCTACTGGACCCTAGCTCGCCCCGCTTGGGGCCCCTGCTGGACATTCTAGCTGACAGCCGCCATCTCTGGAGCCCCTTTGGGTTGCGCTCCCTCTCGGCCTCCAGCCTCTTTTATAGACAGCGTAATTCTGAGCATGATCCCCCGTACTGGCGGGGTGCCGTGTGGCTGAACATCAACTACCTAGCTTTAGGGGCACTCCACCACTACGGGCATGTGGAGGGTCCCCACAAGGCTCAGGCAGCCAAGCTCTACCGTGAACTCCGTGCCAATGTCATGAGCAACGTATGGCGGCAATACCAGGCTACGGGGTTTCTGTGGGAACAATACAGTGACCAGGATGGACGGGGCATGGGCTGCCGCCCCTTTCATGGATGGACAAGCCTTGTCTTACTGGTCATGGCTGAAGAGTACTGAAGGGATTGGAGGAGAGCTAGGCCACTTGTGTCACTTGGAATATGCAGAGACAAGGTCTTAGGTTTCTGGTTCCCTCAGATCTTATAAGTCCATCTCAGGTGTCCCCTAATTGTCACCCCATACAGTTCTGGGGTGACTGTGAACTCAAGAGTCTATTTTTCTAAATAAACTGGAAAAAGAAAAAGCCCTAACTAAACTCTTGCCTTTGGCAGTTTTGCCTCAGGGCTACCTGCTGTCCTCAGGTAAGGTGATGAATGGTCACTGCTTTTTCCCTTCAACCCCAGTGTGGTTAGGGGGCATGCAATAATTGGAGATCTACTCTACCCAAAACCACAAGCAGCTGGTTCATGTCTCTTTAATGAGATTAAAGGCTCCTGTGTATGTTTTGGGAGTGAGTAAAGATAGCACAGTCCTGGTACTGCCCTCTTTGGGGCTCCAGCCCTTTCAGGCATATTCTAGGAAGGAGGGGAGGGGAGGGGCCCACATGGAAGACCACAGTTGAAACTGGGGCTGTTCCTGGTGGCCTCTTTCCTGAAACTACTTATGGGATGTCCCCATAACTGGAAGCCAGCCCCAAGGGAGAATCTGGGGACAGTGCACAAGGGGAATGGTCCTCCAGATCTGGTTGGGTGGGACTAGCCCTCATTTCCTTGACTGGCTCACCTTCACTGGAGTCAGGACAAGGACAGAGCTCGATACCCGAGTCACCAGTCAGGCGACGATAGCGGCAGGAAGGGGGTATGTGAACTGGGCTCAACCCTGCCCCAGGCTCACCCTCCTGATGAGGGAGGGCACTCTGGTGGGAGGAGACACCTTCCACACTTGTCCCCTCCGAGTGGGCAGAGCAGCTGGATGCAGAAGAGCAGCAGGTGCATCCAGTGGAAGCAGTCAAGGGGTGGCCTGGGGCCATAGTGTAAGGAGGTGGTGGTGTGCCAGGGTGGTGAACCACATCCTCATAGGCTGGGGGTTTGAAGGAGCTGAGAAGGCCTGCAGGAGAGAGAACAGCGTAGATGACTGAGCCAGGGCTAGAAGAGTGAGCTCTCCTAGTGGGGGAAAGTGCTTTGAAAAGTGCCAGTGGAAGTGTGGGTGGCTGAGGGTCCTGGCTTGGGAGGGGCTGCTGGTTCTGCACCCAAAAGCCTCAAGTCACTCACGAAGGTCAAGCAGGGAACCAGCAGGAACAGGGCCAGCCCCATGGCATGCCCCATGGTAAGCCAGCAAGTTGATCTCACGCTGCCGCTGCTGCTGTTGCAGCCTGAGTTTAGCTCTCCGGTGGCGGAAGGCGCAACAACAGCTAAAAAGGATGAGAACTGTCCAGAGCAGCCAGAACCCTGTGAGAGGCAAGAAGAGCACATCTCCGATTACTGGCCTCGCCCTTCGTGCAGAGAAGAGTCCTCGGGAGCTGAATTCAGAAATCCAAGGGAGGACGGGCAGGGGACCTGAAAGGGATTCCTTCGGAGACTCACACCAGAGTTCATAGTAGTAGGTGCAGCAGCCAGTCTCCCCGCAGCAGTGGCCATTCTCACAGAGGTAGGGTTGGGTATTCACTCCCGGGCACAGCTCTTGAAGCTGGAGGCAAATCGGCACTTAGAACTAAGGGAGATTTACCCAAAGCCCTGTCCACCCCACCTCCTGCATGAGCATACACGATCCCACCCATGAGCCAACATAGCTTGGGGAGATGACAGAGGGATGCTGAGGAGTGTTTAAATATATGTAGGGCTGCCAGTATGAAAGATTTGGAATAGCCAGACACTAGTGTAGAAGATTAAAGTGCGAATACACAAGGCAGGTGATTTCAGTTCTTTACAACCAAGATTTCTCTCACCTAAGCCTGGTCCCAAGGGGTTTTTGGTAAGGTATGGTTTGGAAGAAGCAAAACATAAACTGATAATGGGTAGAGATCTAAGGCCATTTCCAGAGCTAAAATGCTTTCAACATCCCCCACCCCGACGGTCTGCCTCCCACAACCCCAAGATGGATTTTTCCACCCCTGGGTCTCAAGCTCCCTAGGGTAGAGGAGGGGCAATGTGAGACCCAGAGCAGTGCTCCCAACCAGATGGGATTGCTGTGGATGATAAAGGATGGCATCCAGGGCGCGAGTCTGGGTTCCAGCTCGTCTCCAAATTGCTCCCTCAAGAGAAGACGCTGCCGGACTCTGTTGTGACAATAGGCACATAGAAAAACATCACAAATAACTACTGCGCGATAGAGAGGGCCTCCCTGGGGTCTTCACTACGCCTCTGGTAACTGGAAAGCCACTGCAGGCTTGCACTGCAGCCATGGGATGGGGTCTAAAGGCTGCAGGTAAACTGCGTCTACGTTACAAAGTTTAGACAAAGAGTAGAATGGTCACGTTCAGGAACTTCATAGTACCTTTGGCTCCGAGAGCTCCTCCCCCACCCCGGACAGGAAGTGACAGGAAAGGGGAAAGAGAAATAAATGGCTGTCGTGATAGGCTTTTAGAGCTGCTGGGATACCTGCTGTTGCGGCGACCGGAGTGCCCCCCAGGCCTCTTCGCTGCTGTTCCTGCTGCTGGCCCGAGCCATGCCTCCACCTACAGACCCCTGAAGACCACTGCCTCCTCTACCGCCTGCTGCCCCGCCCCTGCCACCTCTGCCGCCACCGCCATGGTCCCTGCCCGGCCCATCTCCGATGCTGCCACCATCACTCCGCGGCCGGAGCTCCCATCCGGGGAGAGCTCTTCCAGAGGACAAGGATTGCTCAGTCCAACCAATCAGTATCGTTCACCGACACACTGACCAATAGGAAAGGATCACAGGTTTCTACCGCTGTCCAATCCGCAGCGGCGCCTCTGCCGCTCTCCCAGACAACAAGAACTCACACAGACAAAGCCAGGGGGAAGGTTCGATCGAGACCCTGATTGACAGCAACAATAGCCAGTACGGAAAACAGGACAAGCTTTGACTTATCAGCCAATGAACGGCAGAGCAAGAGCACAAAGTTACCACCGATTGGCTGGATGAATCGCACAGGTTCCGAGTCGGCCGGTTTCCCACTCCAGCAATTCTATACAAGCCGAGGCACCGCACCAAATTTAATAGGGTGGGGGAGACAGAAGGAATGTGGCACGGGGGAGGTCTTAAGTGGCCAGAAGGGGGGACCCCGGGCCCTCAGGTCCACCCAGCCGTAGTTGTAGGTTAATGCGATAGCACTGCAGGCTGCAGAGAGCCTGGCCTGTGCGGGAGCAGGCGTAACGACGTGGGTGGGGGCAGCCGGGGACGGAGCAGCGCGGAGCGGGGGCCGACGGGGCGGGCCGCTGAACCACCGCCGCGGGTGCGGGGACGCCGGGAGGAAAGGACAGAGTGGAGCCCTGTGCCCCACTGCTGTAGCGCACCATGGGTGTAGGGGCCGGGGCAGCTGCCCGCCCTCCGCGCCTCTCGCCCCGCGCTGCCCCACGCCCTCCGCGCCCGCTAGGAGCGGCCGTCTTGGTGAGACGTTCAATAGTCTGATTTTTGTGCTCCTCGGCCCGCCTTGCCGCCTGCAGCCGCCGCTTCCGTGCCCGCTCCTCACGTTTCAGCAGCATCTCTTCGGTGAGGGCAGGGGCAGGGCAGCCCCCAGCCACCGGTAGAGGCAGGATCGGGGACGGCTGACTCCGCGCCTTCTGGAGCAGGGCTCGCTGGGAAAAGAAAGAGCGAAGATGTCTGAGAACTTAATGGTCAGGTCCCCAAGTCGTGGGATGAGAAAGAGGACCTGGAAGGCAGGGTCTTGAGAGTCGTATCCCCACTCCCACCCCCATCCCATTTTTGTCTTTCAAAACGGTTTCATTATGTAGCTCTGACTGTCCTTGAACTCATTTTCAGGCCAACCTCGAGCTCAAGAGATCCTCCTGCCTCTGCCTTCCAATGGCTGGGATAAAGGCTTGTGCCACCAAGTTTGTTTTGAGGAGACTCTTAATACCATTTGCTCCTCCCAGGATTCCGGGCCTTTGCTCAGCTTCAAAGGGGGAAAACATCCCCAACCTGCTCCAAGTGTCCGACCTTACCATCCTTGTGTCGAGTTTTGCTGGATTTGGCCCAAACCAAAATCTCAGAATTACTCTGGATTCCTTTTCTTCTCCAGTCATCTCCAAACAAGTAACTACTTCCAAAATATCTCCAGGATTTGGTGGGGTTTCTTCATTCTAGTACTACTTCTTGCTTAAGCTATCTCTCTCCTGTTCTCCACCTTCCATGCCCCTCTCCCGATTGATTGATTGATTGATTGATTGATTGATTGATTGAGACAGAATCTCTAGATGTATTCCTGGTTTGCTCAGAATTTGTAGCCATCCTTCTGTCTTTCAAGTTCTGGGATACAGGCATGCCCCATCACAACCTGCACAGAGTTTCTCCAGAAATCCCTTACCCCCACTGAGATTCGCTCCACAAAAATTGCCAAAATAATTACTGAAAATTTAAGTCAGCTTTGTCACTTGTCCATATATGACCCACTGGTGGCTGAGCCACATTTTCTTTTGGTGCTATGTCAGCTGGCCTCTTTGCTTGAGACACTCTGCTGATACTGGAAATGTCATCTCTTTAAAGAGGCACTCTGGGCGGGAAAGACCACTCAGCAGCGAAGAGCACTGGCTGCTCTTGCAGAGTTCCCAGCACCTACAGGGCAGCTCACAACTGTCTGTAAATCTACTTCCAGGAGTTCTGATGACCTCTGGCCTCCATGGGCAGCAGCCAAACACTAATATACATAAAATAAATAAAAATTATCTTTAAAACAAAAGCAATCGGGCGGTGGTGGTGCACACCTTTAATCCCAGCACTCGTGGCAGGCAAATATCTGTGAGTTCGAGGCCAGCCTGATCTACAAGAGCTAGTTCCAGGACAGGCCCCAAAGCTACAGAGATACAGAGAAAGGAAAAAAATTAAAAAATAAAAGCAAACAATGAGCCATTCCCTACAACTACCCTAATGCTTCTGCCTTGCCACTTTCTATTTCATCATTCCTACTTTCTGTAGTTTGTAAAAATTACCAGTGAGCTGGGTGTGGTGGCACACACCTTTAATTCCAGCACTTGAGAGGCAAAGGCAAGCAGATCTCTGTTTCAGGACAGTCAGGTTAAACAGTAAGATACCAATTCAAAAACGGAAATAATAAATTGCCATCCCTCAACATGCAGGAAAGGATCAGCCTCTTATCTTTTCTGTTCCACTGATATTCTCACTGCACAGCAAACAGCTGCTTCTCCCCATGTGTTTGCTGAGTGTATAAAGACTGAACTAATTTACCTGTCTCGCAGTAAGCAGCCGTTCATCGATCTCCTTCTTGAGGTCTCCATTGTCATCCAGCTCTCCCTTCTCCAGGGCATCTAGCCACCTCTGTTCCTCCTCTTCCTCCTGACCCTCCAGATCCCCTGGCAGGTCCCGAAGTGGAGAGGGGGACAGATTACTGTCTTCATCTGGGTAGGAAAGTTGGGGAAAGAAAAGCAGAACATTAATTTAGCAAAATTGATCCTGGATTATTGAAAATTCTCAGAACCAACCCCTTTCCTTTTGCCGGGTATAAATGAGCAACCCAGCAACCCCACCTCCAGGGTCTTCTCACCCAGCCAGGCTCGGTACTGCTCCAGAGGCACTCCTTCCATAGGTTCCTCTTCATTATCCACTACCATCAAGGGAGAAGGTGATCGTGGCCCCTCAGGGATCACAGTGAAGGTAGGAACACTGCAGAGAAGGAACACTACTCCAAAGTGAGCAAGTGGCTCTGTCCTGCTCTGGAGCCACCTCCAGTAACCTGGACCCTGAAGTCGATGTTCATTCTCTATTTTTCAGAAAGCCCAGCCGAACTGCTGCTGAATTTCCCCCGAGTTAAATATCTGACCTTACCTCTTGGTGCCCAGGACCTGTCCACCCAGCTTGATTTTAAGTTTAAGCTGGGGCTTGGCAGGAGCCTGTGTCTGCCCTGCCTCCTCTTCCTGATGATGCTTCTTCTTGTGTTTCTTTTTGTGCTTCTTGTGTTTTTTCTTGTGTACTCCATGGCTGTGAGCACCTGTCAGGCTCAACTCCAGCGCTTCCCCTGCAGAAGGAGAGGCTGTCAGAGGTGTCCATCAACCAGTGGCAAGGGAAGATCTTAAAAACCTAACAAGTCTACTGAGTCCCAATCTTTCCACGTTATTAGGCGTTATCATAACAACAGCACCGCCTCGCTCCTTCCCACCTGTGGCGAGTTAGCCTGGCTCCGCCGAGTGGGAGGACTCGTTTTCAAAGATCACCTAAGTTTGAGCCGCCTGCGCCTACCTGGCTCGGGGGCCTCCATAGCCCCAGAGGTGCTCCCGCGCCGCCACAGCTTGCTCATGGGGTCCTGCAAAGGAAGAGGACTGGAAACGGTCGGGACACAAGCCGACATGCCTTTTCCGCCCCGCGGAAGAACGGAATCCAGCAAAATAACCGGCTACTTCCGGTGCCTGGCAACCATCTTTGTGCGTGGCACGGTTTACAGCTAAAAAAAATACTCCGGTAAGAAACAAGGCCCATTCCAAATAAAAGTTCCGGCATTGCTAAGTACCTACCTGGCATACCGGCCTTAAAAAGAGGATCACGAGTTCGAGGCCAGTCTTAACGCCATCAAAACAAAAGGTCTAAGCCTCTATGAAGCTGGAAACGCCACAAAGAAAGCTCTCCCCTAACTTGGACTCTCCATATTAGGTTCCAGAGCTGTTCACTCTCTCTCTCTCTCTCTCCCTCTCCTCTCTCCTGCATTCTCATTGGTAGGCAATGGGGCAAAACCATTACAGTGTATCTATACAGTCGGAAACACCAAGTTTCTCGACTAAGGAAAGTTGTGGAAATTATAAAATAGACACACAGAATTTAGATTCCGGAGAATAGTTACATAGTAAAGGATGCATCCCTCTAAAGAAGGCAACCTTCTAATGAAACAGCTAGCCAATTTTGCTACATCTCTAGGCGAATCTGATACCGCAGGCACCTACGTAGGCAGACACAGACATACACCTGCATATAAATTTTAAAAATAGGCTGAGCTGTGGTGGCACATGTCTTTAATCCCAGCCCCTGGGAGGCAGAGGCAGGTGGATATCTGTGAGTTCCAGGTCTACAGAGTGAGTTCCAGAACAGCTACAGATGTTACACAGAGAAACCTTGTCTTAAAAAAAAATAATAATTTTTAAGACTGTGGCTGGGGCTGGAGAAATGACTCATCAGCTAAGATTACGTGCTCTCTTCCAGAGGATCCTGCTTTGGGTCCTGGTAACCATACAGCTGCTCACAGCTATCAGTAACTCCAGTTTCAGACTGTCTGCCTCTTTGGGCCTCCTCAGGTCCTCTGCAAGAGCAGCAAATCTCACTAACAGCTGAGCCATCTCTCCAGGCCCGTGATTCTATTTATTTGTTTACTTTCTTATTGTTGGTTTATTTTTTGAGACAGGGTTTCTCTGTGTAGCCCTGTGTCTTGGAACTCACTTCATAGACCAGGCTGGCCTCAAACTCAGAGATTTTCCTTCCTCTGCCTCCAGAGTACTGGGACTGTGTGTGCCACCAAACCTAACTTCCTTGATCTTATTTTTTAAAGTATCATATGGTAATGTCTACTTAGAAAAAAATTGAGGAATATACAATGCGCTGTTAATGTTGATTGTCTCTAAAAGTTACAGTTAAGAATCTTTTACTGTCTAGATTTGAACTTGCTCTGTAGACCAGGCTGGCCGTGAACTCAGAGATTCGCCTGTCTCTCTACCTCCCGAGTGCTGGGGTTAAAGGTGTGTGCCAACAATACCCAGCATTGCGATAAGCTTTCTTATGGTCCATGCATACATTTGAAACTAGGAAGAAAACAATACATATGTATATGTACTTCATATCTGAGCAGAGTATCTGAGCAAGGCACTAGCAGTGAATGGTAGGGGGAGAATTTATTTAAGAGAGTGATGAAGAGCCAGTTCATAGTTCTATGTGGGAATTCAACAAGAGAGCAATGTGGTAGAGTTATTAGATGAAAATGGACTTTGGAGTCAGAGACGCCGACTATCAAATGCAAGTTCTACCGTTTATTTGCTGGACATCTCGGGCTCAAGGTTGTTCAAGTTCTTTGAACCCTCTGGTTACAAGTTTGTAAGATAAGATAAAGTAAAACCTACTTCACTGAGCTTTTTTCTTCTTCAGTAGTAGAGATTAAATTTAGGGTCTTGTGCATGGTAAGAAAGTGCTCTACTGCTGAGTGCTTCATAGGGCTCTTCCAAGCTATAAAACAAACCAAGAACACAAATATTTTATGTAGAATTGACCACAATAAAAGATGTTCCTGGAAGGTAATAAATGTAGGGCTGGATATGTAACTCAATTAAAAGAGTACATGCCTGGACATTCCCAGGACAGGATAAAATTGTGGTGGTTCACAAATGCAAGCCCAGCACATGGAGTCGGAGGCTGGAGGAGCAGGAATTCACCAAGGAAGTTTGGGGCCAGCCTGGGATAAAGAAGACCCTACTGTTAAAAAATAAAGAATAGGGGCTGGAGAGATGGCTCAGAGGTTAAGAGCATTGCCTGCTCTTCCAAAGGTCCTGAGTTCAATTCCCAGAAACCACATGGTGGCTCACAACCATCTGTAATAGAGTCTGGTGCCCTCTTCTGGTCTGCAGCCATACACACAGACAGAATATTGTATACATAATAAATAAATAAATTTATAAAAATAAATAAATAAAGAATATTAGTAACAACAATAAATGGACTTGTAACCCAAGTGTTTGGAGAAAAGGTGGTCTTTTTTTTTCTTCTTTTCTCCTCTTCTTTTTCTTTCTTTCATTTCTCTCTTTCTTTCTTCCTTTCTTCCTTCCTTTCTTTCTTTCTTTCTTTTTCTTTCTTTGAAATAGGGTCTCACCATGTAACCTTTACTGTACTCACTACATAGACCAGGCTAGATTTGCTTCCTTAGTGCTGGGGTTAAGGGTTTGAACCATGACACCTGGTTTTAGATATATGTGTTTTTAGACAGGATCCCGTATATTCCAGACTGGTGTCGAACTTGCAGTGTAGCTAAAGATGACTTCGGACTCCTGATTCCCTTGCCTCTGCCAGTACTGCAATCACAGATGTGCACCATCACACCCGGTTTCCTGCAGTTCTGGGAGGAAGCCTGGTACTCCGCGTGCGCTAGACAACACTCCCATCCCAGTTTTCAATTTGTTTTTAGTTTACTATGTGCATCAGTGGCAGCAGGCTGGGTAGTAGCAAGAACAACATCTGTTTCATGTGGTGGTGGCACGTGCTTTTAATCCCAGCACTTGGGAGGCAGAGACAAGTGAATTTCCAAGTTCCAGGACAGTCAAGACTACACAGAGAAAAACCGAGGGAAAAAAAGAAAAGAGTAACCCCTGCATTTTAGAAGGCTAACTCAGGGAGGCCTTTCTCGAACACACCAGGGTGTATAACACATGCCTGTTCCATAGAAAGGTGCTGTTATTTCTATTCTATAAATAAGGAAACTGAGGCTCAGAGAGACTAAATGCTTTGGTCAGAGTCGCAGTGGGAGTAGCAGAGCAAGCATCAAACAGAGGCTTCCTGACTCTTGTCTGAGCTGTTTTCTCTACATCCAGTGTCCAGGAGGGAGGAAGTGAATAAAAATTAGCTTCAGTTTTTGGTTTGTAACTTTGCTTTGTTTAGTGTGGTAAAAATTTATAGGCTAAGAGGAATTTTAGCTTCTGAAGGAGTTCTTTTCTTTTTGGTTTTGTTTGTTTGTTTATTTGTTTGTTTTTTGTTTTTTTCAAGACAGGGGTTCCCTGTGTAACAGTTCTAGCTATCCTGGAACTAGCTCTTGTAGACCAGGCTGGCCTCTGCCTCCCGAGTGCTGGGATTAAAGGCGTGCGCCACCACCACCCGGCTCTGAAGGAGGTTTTTAAGCCTTGTTTTAAAATTTATAGTGTTATTTGAATAGGAATGGCCACTAAAGGCTGAATTTTTGAATGCTTAGTTACCAGGGAGTGGGACTTTTAAAAGGATTGGAAGGACTAGGAAGTGTGGCCGTGTTGAAGAAAGTGCGTCACTGTGGGTGAGTTTTGAAGTTTCAAGAATCCATGCCAGTGTGGGCGGTTTCTGCTGTCTACAGATCAGAATGTAGAACTCTCAGCTACTTCTCCAATACCATGCCTGCCTGCTTGCCAACATGTCCCCACCATGATGATGAACTAAATGATGGATTAAACCTCTGAAACTGTAAGCACGCCCCCAATTAAATACTTTACAAGAACTGCCTTGGTCATGGTGTGTCGTCTTAGCAACTGAACAGGGACTAAGACACATGGAAAGCAGTGTGGGTACAGCAAGAAGAGCTCTCTTCCTCACTTAATCAAGATCTTGCAGCTGTTGGCATTGACCCAGAGACCAGCCAGGAGCCGGGGAACAATAGCCACAACTCCTGGCCCTTGGGAGGCTTGACACGAAGATCATTGTTCATTTAGAGGCCAGTCTCAGATGTATTGAGACACTGTCTCAAAAAAACAAAACAACAACAGCAAAAAAAAAAAAAAAATAGGCTGTGGGTCTGGAAGATTGGCTCAGCGGTTCAGAGCACTGAATTGCTCTGCCAGAGGATCAGGGTTTGAATCCCAGCACCCACACGGGGACTCTCAGCCACCTGGAACTCCAGTTCCAGAGGACCTCATGCTTTTCTCTGACTTTCCCGAACTCTGCATGCATGTGGTACACAGGCATATATGTAGGCAAAACACCTAAACACACAAACCAAAAAATAAGGGTTAAAAACAATAAAACAAACAACAACAAAAGCAAAAATAAACAGGCCAGGCACGTGCCTGTAATCCCAGCACTCGGAAGACAGAGGCGAGAGGATTGGACTCTCAAGTTCAAGGCCAGCATGATCTACAGAGCAAGGTACTGTCTCAAAAATCAAAGCAAACAAACAAAAGGTAACATTTCCTAATATTTAATGCCATTATAATTATTCTTTTGCTGACCAATTTGAGAGCAAATTTCAGAGCCTACCACCATCGAGTCCATTTGAAATTCACCAAATGTGCAGCAAGTGACGCCTTTTCCTCCTACCCAGTCCCAGAGCTGAGTCCAGATAACACCGTGCAGTTATTTATCACGGGGGTTCAGTTGCTTCCCATAGGCATTTCCTTATTAGGAAAGACTCTTGTAACCAGAAGGGCCGAGATAGGCCTTGGAATGGGAGAGTAATTAGGAGACAGAGCTTCATAGCAGGCTGCAGGATAGGACCTTAAGGGGAAAGCCTTCTTTTCTGAAACTTGGGGGGCCTGGAAAAATGGCTCAGTAGTTAAAAGTGCGGCTCTCTTCCAGAGGACTTGGGTTTGACTTCCAGCACCCACATGATGGCTCATAATATCTGTTTCTAGTTCCAAGGGAACTAATGTCCTATTCTAGCTTCCATGAATACCAGGTTTGTGTGAGGGAAAGACATACATGCAAGCAAAAGACCCACGCACATAAAATAAGTTTTTAAAAGTTTAGGGAGGAGCTGCATTAAGAGAGGCAGCCAGAAATAGGGGAGAGTGGGAGAGATGGTTATCATGTAGAGCATGATGGGGGTCCTGCAGGGAAAGCCAGGCCTCTCACTCCCTCCCTCACTTCCCTTGTCATCTCTAACTTGACAATTTAGAGTCTTTGGTGTAGGATCTCTAGAGTGTTTCCCAGGGTTAGAAACTCTTAGTGAGAGCATCTCCCCTCCCTCCTCCCACACACCCTCATCCCACACACACACCCTCATCCCACACACACACCCTCATCCCACACACACACCCTCATCCCACACACACACCCTCATCCCACACACACACCCTCATCCCCCACACACACCCTCATCCCACACATACACCCTCATCCCCCACACACACCCTCATCCCACACACACACCCTCATCCCACACACACATCCTCATCCCACACACACACCAGCATCTCCCCCATGCCAGCCTCCCCCCACACCAGCATCCCTCTACACACACCAGCATCCCCCCACACACCAGCATTCCCCCACACCAGCATCCTTTCACACACCCTCATCCCCCCACACCCTCATTCCCACACACACACCAGCATCCCCCCCCACACCAGCATCCCCCCACACCAACATCCCCCCACGCCAGCATCTCCCCCATGCCAGCCTCCCCCCACACCAGCATCCCTCCACACACACCAGCATCCCCACACACCAGCATTCCCCCCACCAGCATCCCCCCACACCAACATCCCCCCACACCAGCATCCCCCCCACACCAGCATCTCCCCCATACCAGCCTCCCCTCACACCAGCATCCCTCCACACACACCAGCATCCTCACAGACCCCAGCATCCCACACACACACCAGTATCCCACACACACACCAGCCTCCCTCCACACCAGCCTCCCCCCATACCAGCATCCCCCCCATACCAACATCCCCATACACACCAGCATCCCACACACACACCAGCATCCCCCTACACGCACCAACATCCCACAAACATACCAGCATCCCCCCCACACCAGCATCATCTCACACACACACCAGCATCCCACAAACACACCAGCATCCCCCACGCCAGCATCCCCCCCACACCAGCATCCCCCACACACAACCGTATCCCCCACACATACCAGCATCCCCCCTCACATCAGCATCCCCCCACACACCAGCATCCCCCCCACACACCCGTATCCCTCACACACACCAGCATCCCCCCCCACCAGCACCCCCCCCCCGCACACACTAACACTCCCACACACGCCACGCATACAAACATACACAATTCTGGTTTTGCATACAAAGGTGAGGTCAGAGGCCTGCATCTCTCAAGCTGGAGTTCCAGGCTGTTGTGAGCCACCAGATGTGAGCACTGGGGACTGAATTTGGGTCTTCTTTCCAACAGCCGAACCTTTACTCCAGTCCCTCTGCTGTGCTCTGAGCAAAGTTCATCAGAAGTACTGTCTTCCCATGCTACCCATGACATTGACTTTGCTCAGCCCTGTCCAGATGTTGTCACCGGCTTCTCCCACTCTCTGTCGCCTGTTGTGAGCTTACCAGTCTCAACATCACAACTTTTGTCTCTGGAAATACGAACATTTTCTGGGGAACTGCTCTGAAGAGATGGATTGCTATTCCATTCATCTCCCTCAGAGCCATTCCCACGTCTCCAATCAGGCTTTACCCTGCAGTACCCGTGCAATCAACCCTACTAATTTTCAGATAATCTATTTTTAAAAAGATTTTTTATTAATTATTGGGGAACTTTATACAATGTTATTTTAGTCATACCCACCCCTTAACTTCTCCACGACCCACCCCACCTCCCCATATCTCCACCAACTGCACGTTCTCTAACACATCAACTCCAGTTTGCACTGCCTACAGACTCCTGGGTGTGGGGCCTCCAGATAGCGCTCCGCCTACTAGCCTTACACCCTTAAAGGAAACCAACTCTCCCTCAGAAGTCATCAACTGCCAAGGCCCCGGGGTTTGGGGTTGGGGTTCACAGTCCCCTCCCCACCCCACACTAGAATGCTGACTGGCTTGACCTTGTGCAGGTAACCCCAGCTGCTGTGAGCTCATGAGTGTGGTCAGTGGTCCAGAACACAGTTTCACTCCCACCTCGCTGACCTTTGGCCCTTATGGTCCCGCCACACTCTCCCACAATGGTCTTGACGAGGACCGTATATACATGAAGATGATATACTTTTTATTGCTGCCTTTATGTCATGTGTTAGTTAGCATACTACTGTAAAGAAGGGTTTCCTCTTTGCTGTTGTTTGTTTTGAGGGGTGGCTATTTGTTTGGTTGGCTTTTGTTTTGTTTTTGAGACAGGATCTCCTACAGCCCAGGCTGCTAACCTTGAACTCATTAGGTCGTCCAGGATGGAGGATGACTTTGAACTCCGTGTTCCGTAGCCGCCACCTCCCGAGCGCTGGGATTACAGGTGTGCGCCGGAATGTCTGGCTTCTGCGTATTTTCATATATATTTATATCAGTTTAGATTCTCAGTTCAAGAAAGGAGTTTTAAATTTTTATTACAAGGGACTCTAGAGATGACTTAGTGGTTAATAGTACAGATTTCTCTTCCAGAAGTTCCTGATTCAATTTCCAGTGCCCACATGGCAGCTTACAACTGTCTGTAAATACAGTTCTAGGGGACCCAACACCCTCACACAGACACACAAGCAGGCAAAACACCAATGCACATAAAATTAAAAATAAATTATTTTATATAAATAAATGTTTATTGCAAGCTAGGTGCAGTGGTACAGGTCTTTAATCCAAGCACTCTGGAGGCAGAGGTATAAAGATCTCTGTGACTTTGAGGCTAGCTGAGTCTAGTTCTGGGACAAACAGAGAGACTCTGTCTCCAAACAACAACAGCAAAATTACATTTATTATTTATTTATTTGGGGGTGGGGAGGTGTGCCATGGTGCATTGATGAATAGTTGTTTATGTCAACTTGATATAAGCAAGCCATAGGGAGCAAGCCAGCAAGCAGCACCCCTCCGTGGCCCCTGCATTGCCTCCTGCCTCCTGCCTGAGTTCCTGTCCTGACTTCCTTCAGTGATAAACAGTGCTGCGGAAGCATAAACCAAATAAACCCTTTCCTTCCCAACTTGCTCTTCGGTCATGGTGTTTCATCACAGCAGTAGAAACCCGGAGGAAGACAGAGCTGTGTGCAGGCCACAAGCAGAAATCAATTCTCTCTTTCCACTCCTGGGGCACAAACTTGGGTCAGCAGTCTTCGTGACAAGAGCCTTTACCCACGGAGACATATCTCATCAGCTCCTGGGCACACTTTTACTGCCTGACACTTCCAGACGTTCTAAGCTCAGACTAGACTCTCCCAGGGTAAGGCTTGAGAACCGTGATAAGCCAGGCAGAAAGAACACATGACTGAGGTTGTGCCAAGGCATCACATGGAGCCACGTCCAGGAACTGCCTGATGAGGCTTTGCTGCCAACAGCACCCAGTCTTCAGGGGCCACAGTTGCAGCGAATTTATCATGAACTCTGTCTGGGGCTTGTCTGCACTCCAAGATTCAAAGTCCAGTTGGGAGCAGTTCAGTTTCTCTTGGTCTAGGAAGAAGGGCATGGGGTGGGCAGAGGAGACACATGTTCCTCAGCTGCCTTAAAGGGGCTACAACTCCTGCTACCAGCATGTTCCTGAGGGTGACCGTGTCAACTAAGAAGGTGATCTGCGTCCTGTGTGACTCACCCCTTCTCCAAATGATGGGAAACCCTGGGAAAGAGAGGCCTCTGAAACCAGTGGTAGGCTGGTAAACGTTTGACAAAAAGTTACACTGGAAAGTCAGCCTAGCCTGGAATGTCCACCTCGTCTGTTATGGAAATACTCTCATTGAAGCCATTCAAACAGGAAAGTCACTAAACACACAACCGGGAGCAGATAGGCAAACCTCAAGCTTAACGTAACATTTCTACGCTACAGATGCCAGAGAAGTAAACATAGAAGGAGATAACAGTAAAATGACCAGGAAGTAACGAGCATTTGGCATGTGCCACATTTGCTTTAGTTTTTTTTTAAAAAATATTTATTCATTTATTATGCATACAATATCTGCCTACATGTGTGCCTGCAGGCCAGAGGGCACCAGATCTCACTGCAGATGGTTGTGAGCCACCATATGGTTGCTGGGAATTGAACTCAGGACCTTTGGAAGAGCAGGCAATGCTCTTAACCACTAAGCCATCTCTCCAGCCCCCATTTGCTTTAGTTTTTAAAACAAACTTTAAAAACCATATTTTTTTCTTTTTTGGTTTTACAAGACAGGGGTTTCTCTATAGTTTTGAAACCTTGTCCTGGAATTTGTTCTTATAGACCAGGCTGATCTCCAACTCACTGAGATCCACCCGTCTTTGCTTTCTGAGTGCTGGGATTAAAGGCGTGTGCCACCACCGCTTGGCTTCCATACTCATTTTTAATCTTTAGTTATGTGTGTGTCATGTGTGGGTAGATGCACATGAAGGCAGGGGCCCCAAAGTCAGAAGCACGGGAGCTGGTGTTGCAAGTGTTTGTGAAGCTGACTTGGGTGCTGAGAACTGAACTCAGGTCCTCTGGAAGAGGATTTGGACTTTTAATTGCTGAGCCATCTCCACAAACCCTGTCCTTTTTGTGACAGATTCTTACTATATAGCACTGGTTAGCCACAAACTCCAAGCAATACCCCTGCCTTAACCTCACAAGTGCTAGGATTACCAGTGTTCACCATTATTCATGGCAGGGCAATGAGCTATTTTAATCCAGGACATGGTTTAATGAGCCATCTTAAATCCGGTGCAGCTTTTGTTTATTGAGTGCTTGTGATGTACGGGGGATAGGAGAGGAACGAGACGACTGCCCGTCTCCAGAGAACTCACATATTAGAGTAGTAGTGGTCGTGGACCTGTGGAGTGAAGGTGGGAAGACACGCCTGTCTTCTTCTCCCACATCCATCAACTGTCACAGCTGTGTGAGTGTAGGAGGATGAAGATGGGTGGCTGTCTTTCTTCCTGCCGCCATCCACTTCCTCACCTGTTGGTAGTATCTGAAGTATCCTTTGAGGAACCTCTCCCTCCCATCCCCCCTTCCAGATGTTTGGATTCTAGTTGCTCTCTAGGAGTGCGCAAGTGACTCAGGTGTGGTTGCAAGCACACCTTGTGAGTCATTGCCAGGGTGATTGGGTCAGGTCTAGTTAATCCTCTGGCTACAGGATGTGTTCGGGATGCTTGAATGAGCTCAGATGGCTAAGCATGAATCCCAGACATGTGCAGAAGCCTCAAGTAGCAGATGTTTGTTCTTTTATGGCAGGTGGGGGGCAGGGGGATGGGCGGCAGTTGAACATCCATCTGAAAAGACGCAGTACCAGGAATTTTGGCAGCAATCTTGTTATGCTATGCTATTGAGGATAGGAACAATATGAAGGGAAGTAGAGCAAAATAGTGTGTGTGCGTATGCACGTGCACGTGTGTGATCAAAACACAAAATCTTTGTGACTCTGGATGCCTGGGTCAAAGCCACACCTAAAGCCAGACCCCTGCACTTATCAGTATAAGCCAGTGCTCTCCATCCTCTGCTGAAGTGGTTTAAGTCCACTTTTTAAGAGACTATTGAGTCATTTGCTGCAGCACAGCGCTTCCAAGTTGACTACCCTGCAAGCTGGCTCCTGCCATCTGCTCTGTAGTAGCCCCACCCTGTCTCAAACTCTACCCAGCCAGTTCTGAAGTTTCCAGGAGACTGTTTAGTTGGCCAGTGAACCAACTAGTCCTCTGCCATTCCCTTCAGTCTCACTGAGCTCCGCGAGGGAGAGGAGGGAGTTCTGTTCTTGAGAACCCCAGGCTCTGCTCCCTGGCAAGCAGCATAGAGATAGCCAGGACTTACACTCTTTTTTTGCTGTTGTTTTGTTTTTGGATTTTTTTTTTTTTGCTTGTTTGGTTTGTTTGTATTTTGAGACAGGGTTTCTCTGTGTAACAGCTCTGTCTGTCCTGGAACTTGCCTTGTGGACCAGGCTGGCCTCAAACCCGTAGAGATCCACCTCTCCCTCCTGAGATCTGGGATTAAAACTGTGCACCAACATGCCGGGAACAGTCCTTACACTCTTAAGACACTGAAAGTCCAGGTCGGGTGAGATGAAGCACTTGCATCTAAAGACCCAGTCATTGAGGACCTGCTCTCCAGTCTTTGTAGTTCTGCTTATAGGGCGCTTTCCCTGTGAGGGCTTCGCTTTCATTCCCATATATGAATTTTGTAGCAACTGAGACTACAATATCCTCATAGAACAGACTAGAAAGTTCAGTAGTTGGACCAAGGTTCTGTGGTCCAATAGAGAAGTAACTGAACTTTCAAGACCCTCCTAAATCCCTTTTATGAATTGAGGCCACTGTGGAGGAGCCGGTAGCCATGCCGGGAAGCTTAAAAGGGAGAGATGCTGTCAACTATAGGAAGTTGTGGCTTAAAAGGTGAGACTTGGGCGGTGCCAAGTCTGGCTAGAGCCAGGGAGCATAGTGAGCCATCCCTGTGACTAGTGTTTTCCAAGTTCCAGAACCCCAGTCTGACAGGTGGGGGCTGCAGCTGGGGAGGGGATTCGGGGACCCAGCCCAAGTTCAGGTGAGCTAATCCACCCAGAAGGGTGGAAGCTCTCAGGCCGTGCTGGAGTGATTTAGGGTGCCTTTGGCTCTGAAACTGTCGACCCAGATTGGCTTGGTGCCCGGGTACGGGCCGGGCCTTTAGCGGGGGTGGAAGAGGAGGGTGCCGCGCCCTGCCCAGCCCAGGTGTCGTCTCCGGGGGCGGGGTTTGGGAACCGGGCAGCTGGGGAGATTCCCGGCTGCACTGGTGGGAGGGTGGCCGTCGAGGGACCGGAGCCCAAGCCCGCGCGGGAGACTGACGCCAGGAGCGCAGGGAGCACACTGAGCAAGGGGCTGCAAGCATGTTCTCTCGAAACCATCGGAGCCGGGTCACAGTGGCCAGGGGCTCCGCCCTGGAGATGGAATTCAAACGCGGCCGTTTCCGACTTAGTGTCTTCAGCGACCCGCCGGAGGTGAGAGGCCGCGTCCCTGCCTTCCCCTCCCAGTACTGGCAGGTGGCCCCGGCCACCCTGCCTCCTGAGCGCGCCGCGATCTGGGTCCATTCTAGCTCAAGTTGTTGACTTAGAAAGCCAGATGAGGACAGGGTGCGGATCCATCCGATCTGTGCGAACCCACGCATTGCCTGGTTGGGGTAATTTGCTTCTGACTGGAAAGGTCCTCCATATGAGGGGCCCTAAACTCAATTCCAGAACTATGACTGACTCAAGTCCCTCCAGCAACTCCGGCCAAAGGCATTAGGCAGTCAGGCATCATCCAATCCTTGTATTCTTGGCTTGGCTTCCAACTGGTTACCAACTGTCAGTAGCATCCTACACTCTGTGCCGACCCCCTAGGCCAGCCTCCGTTGTGGTCTCCCCAAATCTGTGACTTGTCCGAAGCCCTCCCAATGCCCTTACTCCTGAAGGGCAACAAGCCTCTCAGTAACCTCCAACTCTAGCACCGAGCGCTCTCTCTCTCTCTCTCTCTCTCTCTCTCTCTCTCTATTGTGTGTGTGTGTGTGTGTGTGTGTGTGTGTGTGTGTATGTTTTCACTCTGGAGAGTTTCCACAACCAAACTTTCCACCTTCCTTCTTGGGCCTAAGGAATCCAGCCTCTAGACTGAAAGTCACCACCCCCACTAGCAGAGTACCCCTGTCTGTATGTTCAGAGTCCTGTGCTTAATTTAAGTCCCTAAACTGGAGAGGCACTAGAGGCCCATGGCTGGAGCCAGAAATGAGAGGCGCTTAGCCACCCCAAAGAGACTTACATCCCCAAAGTCAGCCTCCCACATGCTCAAGGAGGCCCCAGTTCGATGTCTCCATCCCTCCCGTGCCGGGGAAGAGTTAAACTCACTCACACACCCTCCCCGGATTCCAGGCCTGGCTTTTGCCCTTTCCCCTTAGGCTGCCCAGAACAAAGGCTCTTTCACACCCGTGTCGCGCTGTCCCAGGCTTTCTCTGAGTCAGAAGCTAGTGGAGAGCTTTTGTCATCCTCCCACCCCAGCTACTTAGACCCAGGGAACCGGCGCGTGGCTAGCGTGGGGGACCCAGGGATGAGGCCGGGGACCCGGAGGAATGGCCTGTGCTCCTGAGCAGCGCTAGGATATGCCAGGCCTTGGGGGCCAGAGCTGAGTAGTCGGGGCGGAGCTGCAGGGCCAGGCCTGCCGCTGGGTAGAGTGTGACTCCATAGGCCCGGGGTGGGGGTGGGGGGGGCGGACAGCCCTGCAGCTGGCTGGGACCCGGGGCTGGTTTCCTGTCTGGAAGGGAAGGGGCCCGCTGAGGGGAGCAGGGCCAGCAGCAGCCAGGCACACCCCCGCCTTTCTCCCTCTCTCTCCTCCCTTCTGCTGGAAAAGCGAGGTAATTGTGAGCCCAGGGTGGGGCGTGCTGGATGGGGGCCGGCGTTGGAAGGGGTGACCCTGGGTCTGGGCCGCTTTACAGACTCACCCCTTTGTCCCATTCCCTGGGCTCAAGGCTCCTCAAGTCCTCACTTCTGTCGCTAACTTTCTCAAACTAAAGCCAGAACTCCCTCAGTGGGTTCTGATCTCCGGATCAGCCCCAGGATTCCGTAGAATCAGCAGGAGGCGTCCCTTCCCTGCCCCCTTCCAGCTGTGCCTGCCCCTCACTGCCCTCACGGCACGCACATTCTCAGTCGGCCTGGCCGGAGATGTGGGCGGGAGCGGGGGAGGGGCCAAAATGGGAATGAAAGGACCTTTTTCTTCCACAGCTGGGAGAACAGCTGCCACCAAAGCAAGGCTGGACACTCTGTGCCCAGAGCCCCCTCTGCAGCTGGTCTCTCCTTCCAGGAGCCCCTGCTCATTCTCACCTCACTTTTTTCCCTCCTCTGCCTGGCTCCTATCAAGGCCTTGGAACAGCCCTAGGAGAGGAAGTTTTGTCACAGAAGCCAGAGGGTCTGACAGGACTGCAGAGGGACAGGGACAGCCTCCTCCTTCTGTCTTGAGCTGGACACCTCTCTCAAGCCCAGGGAGCAGTGGGAGGAGGAACTGAGGGACAGCGTGCTGCCTATCTGACCTCTCTCTGGGCAGCAAGGGAAGGGCTCTAGGGGACACAGAGATGCAGGACAGATTGCACATCCTGGAGGACCTCAATATGCTCTACATTCGGCAGATGGCACTCAGCCTGGAGGTAATGCCCTGACCCCTGGACCATACGCTTCTTTCTCTACTGTCTTAGCCTTAATGGGGCCTGTGTGTGTGAGGGGGTGGTGGTGCCCATAGCCTGCATAGGAGGGGCAGCAGGTGGATGTATGCTCTGTGTTGAGTCCTGTTTGGGAACCCAGGCCCACTTCTGCTGAGCAGAATGAACACTCCGTTGAAGAGCTATGGATGTGGCTCCACTAGCAGAGCGTCTGTTTGGCATAGACCAAGTCCGGGGTTGGTTACCAGCACCCCTGCATATACTGGGTGCAGGGGCACATGCCTGTCATCCCAGCACTGGGGAAGTAGAAGCAGGAGTGAGTTCCAGGTCAGCCTGGGTTAAACAACAACACTAACCACAAAACCACACATTGACAACAGGGTCTTTGCACCTATTTCTGGAAGCTGTGAGAGTAGGTGTGGAGGTTTGTCCTGGGGACAACGGCTCCTTTTAGAGATGGAGTGAAGAGCCTTCCTTCGGTATGAAGGAGGCTTGCAGATGAAGCCTGAAGAGAAGTGAAAGGAGATGGTGGGTGACGAGGAAAGGTGTGTGCGTGCGTGTGTGTGTGTGTGGACCGTTTGGGAGGTTTTGTTCTTTCCTTCCACCATGTGGACTCTGGGGATTGAACCCAGGCCCTTGGAACTGATGGCAGTCACCTTCTACCTGCCGATCCATCTCATTGGACTACTGTGGTTTCATTTTTTTTTTCTAGGACAAATTCTCTGAATTTATTGTGTAGTTAGGGTGACCTTGACCTCCTGATCTCCCTACCACCACCTCCCAAGTGCCAGAATTGCAGGTGTGTGTTTAAGAATAAGTAAGCCACCACACCTGTCCCATTTATTCTTAAATACACAAACTAAACTCATTCTATGTGCCGAGCTCCTTATTAGGCCGTGGAAATTTCTCTGGAGAAGGCAGGAAAGGTCCTTTCTTGTGAGGGGACAGATAATAGCTAAGTATGAGCAACATCACATAGTGAAAGTCTTATAAAAATAGAATGCAATAATAATGAGGCAGACGGCAGCATTAGATAGTCTGAAAGGGTCTGCAGAGCTGCAGCTGGCAAGAAGGCTTTCCAGACAGACAGCCTGGCCAGGGTAAAGAGCGTTTGACGACGGTGAGGGTGATATATTTGTGTGTGTGCGCGCCGGTGGGACTGGAATTTGTCATTGCGGTGGAGCTGGTGGGCTGAGGTAGACCTTGCTTGGGTGGAAAGACTCTAATTCATCACTTAGCTTGTACTCTGAGCGGAATTCTGCAGCATGGAAAGGTTTTCTTATCCTAGGCTGGCCTCAGACTCTATACATAGCCAAGGATGACCTTGAATTTCTGATTTTCCTGCCTGGAACTCCTGGAATTACAAGTGTGCATCACCATGCTGATGCTGGGGATCCAGACTGAGACATCCTGCATGCCAGGCAAACACCCAACCAACTGGATGACATCTCCAGTACCTGTCTCAAGTTCGTTGCTGTGTATGGGCTTGTTTATGTTTGAGATCGAGTCCTGGTTGGCCTGGAACTGGCTATATCAGCCAGGATAGCCTTTAACTCACAGTGATCCATCTGCCTCTGTCTCCTAAGTAGTGAAATTAAGGGTGTCTGCCACCACATGACCTTGCGTCTTAAGCTTTTAGGGTGATTGCTGTGGAAGGATCAGCTTGGTGGTGGTGAGTCCTGGGCAAGGAAGGCTGGCAAGAGAGGCTGGCAAGGAAGGCTGGCAAGAGAGTCCGCAAGTTCCCCCAGTGGGCGGCCAAATATCACCTCGGGGAAATGGATCTGGAGTGTAGATTACGGAGTTTGTGAAAAGGAGGAGAGATTCCAAATGATGGTGGTAGATCCGACAGAGCCAGGTGATGGATTAGACGTGGCGAGCGAAGAATAGATGGGTCTAGGTGTGTGGTTAAGCCTCCCGGTGGCGCGGCACCGTGCTGAGATGGACAAAGTGATAGAACAGGAGGCTGCAGCCAGAAGAGGTCAGAGGCAGGGATTCAGAGTGAAATCAGGAAGGGTAACTTACTGTGCGTACTGCCCGCCTAGCCCCCGCCCCCATCTCTGGATCAATGCATATACTAGCAAGTTATAGCCCAACCCAGTAACAGCCACAGGACCTTTTCTAGCACAGTCTTGGCATGCATTTCAAGTGTACTTTCACATGGTGCCAGCTAGAGGAAGAAACCCTCCGTATCCAGCTTCTGCACCAGGAGGATACACCCCAGAACTTGTCTGGAGAGGGTCCCCTTCTATTTTGTAGAAAGATGCCAAGTGAACCCCTTGGGTTTCTGACATTGCCTAATTTTCCCGTGTTGGTGCACAAGAGAAAACCGATTTACTGGGTGAGGCATGGTGTGGAGCCACATGCCTATAATCCCAGTGCTCAGGAGGTTGAGAAAGGAGTGTTGTGAGTTCAAAGTCAGCCTGGGTTATAGAAGGAGACCATTCCAAACGGAAAAAACAAACAAACAAACCAAAAACATACAAACAAAAAACATAAGCAAAATACTCCAAACCTCCTCTCGATCCATCTGGTTTCCATTGCCCTGCTATTCGTTGTATAACTTGTGTTTATAATTACTTTTAGTTAGTTAAGAGGGGAGGGGGAAGAAACCAGTTAGCTTCTTGACTTCTCTAGTGACATTCAACTGTTAGGTACATGCTGACTGCTTGCATCAACAGAGTTGGTTAGGCTACGTAAATGTTTAAGTTCTGCATCCTGTGCACCCCTCCCCCGCACACATGCTGTCCTTTCTCCCTGCCCAACATCTAAAACACGAGGATGACTTTGTTTTTAGTTTGAACAACAACGTTCCTTGAGCCACAGGCTGAGAAATCTGCACAACCCTCTCCCCAGTTCATTGTGTCCTCAAAAAGACAGACTCATTGATAATTTAGGAATGGCAGGAAAGTTAGTTCTGGAGTATAAATCCGAAAGGACTTTTTAAAGGCAGTATCCTAGGCTACGAGGTGAAAGTTTAGGAGGAATGAGAGTGAAAGACTGGCTTTTGGGTTTTTTTTTGTTTTTGTTTGTTTGTTGTTTTTTTTTTGTTGTTTTTTTTTTTTTTTTTTGATATGGTTTCTTGGTGTAACAACCCTTTCTGTCCTGGAACTCGATTTGTAGACCAGGCTGGCCTGGAACTCAGAGATCTGTCTGCCTCTGTCACCTGAGTGCTGGAATTAAAGGCATGCACCACCAGGATTTGGCAAAAAGATTATTTTTATTTAATTAAAAAATATTTGAGTGGTGATGGTGGTGTATAGCACCAAGCAAGTGAGAAGCTCAGAGGACAGTTTTGGGGAATTGATCCTCTTTTTCCATGGTGAGAGCCAGGGATTGAACTCAAGTCCTCAAGGGTGGCAACAAACAGCCTTACCCACTAAGCCATCTTGCTTGCCTTTTTTTTTTTTTTTAAATAACCTCTTAAGTAGCCCAGGCTGTGTATCTAAGGAAGGTATTGAACTTCTGATCCTCCTGTCTCTACCTCCCAATTGCTAGGGTCACAGACAAGCATAACTTCTGGTGAACGGGGTGCTCAGGATGGAACCCAGCCTGCCATGTATGCTGGGCAAGCTCTACCAACTGAGCTACATCCCCGGAGCAAAGTTTGAACATGTGCCAGGCCCAGGTCGAGATTCCATTTTTCTCATTAAATCCTCACATAATACTGTGAAGAAAGCCACCTATTCCCAAGTCTACAGACTGAAGCTCCAGAGAATAAATGACACCCCCCCTCCACCCCCACCGCTGCTGCTATGCGCTTGTCAAGTCCCTACACCAGGACTTAGCCCTAGTGGGAATTCTGAAGGGAACAGAAGGTGATGGGAAGCACAACAGGAAGCTGGGGAGAGAGTGTGGGAGAGAGAGGAGTGTGTCATCATGGGCGACTGTGACTCATTCTCTGTCATCCCTGGGGAGCTGACCCAGGTCACCCAGGTCGGAGCACACTCCATAGTTAGAATCTTTCCCATCCTAGGGGAACAAACAGCGTCCATTTGGGAAGAGAGTGAGGGTGGTGGAGATGGAGGGGAAACCTGTGTCAATGGGTATGGAGAGGGGTGCAAAGCACGGGGACCCCAATCTCCACCTGAAAAGGTGACCCTTTCTCCAGGGCATTTTTGACTGTAGACTGAGCTAGAGTGAATTTGGAAGTGATGTGCACATGGGGCAGGCGGCTAGTTCCCCCCAAGTCCAGGTCTGCTGGTCCGTGCTGGATCCAGAAACCTCACTTCACGTCCTGCTCCCGGTAAGGGTCACCTTGGAAAGACAAGCCCGCTAGGGAGAAGTCTCCAGGGCAGCCCAGGTGCTCCCTGCTGTCGCGGAGGGACGCGACAGGGTCCCGGTGGTGGAGATGCAAGCATCTCGGAGCCTGAAGGGACCGCCCGTGCCCGGTGCCCTCGGCGCCTCTCGCGGCAACTGGGAGCTGATGTCACGGGCGTCCTCGGGCTCAGCGGACCCAGTCGGTGAGGCAGCGCCGACTCCCGGGATCCTTCAATTCCCAGGCGGTCCTCGGGTCACACCGGCCACAGGGGTTGCTGCTGCCCAGGACTCCGCACCAATTGTAAACGCCATGGACAGGGCTAGGGAAGGATCGGTGAGTGCTTGACCCCGGAGGGGGCTAGCTAACCAGGAGCGAGCTTGAGGACGCATTCTTGATCTCATCCATTTGCGAAACTGGTGACAGAAACTGGTGAAGTGCAAAGTCGGGAAGGGGTGGACAAGCAGTCGGCTTAGCAAAGGCCGGAGAGTGATGCATCCGAAGCAAGGCTGAGAGACCGGAGTTTGGGAGAGCTTCCTGATGGAGGGGCTTTGGGGTGGTACTGGAGTGGTTTGTGATAACATCTGGCCTAGCATAGCAGCCCCCCAAAAGAGATAGGGAAAGAAGAGTTGGCACGCAGGCTAGACAAGGTTTTGGTGAAAAGGAATTCGAGGTGTTGGGAAGGCTGGGCACCAGAGACAGAAGCAGGACATAGCGTATATGGGAGAGCCGGTGTGATGGAGAAGACAGGTTTGTGTAGTCAGTTACTCTTCTGTTCCAACTGCGTGCCTCCACTTGCCTGGCTTCCTGAACCAATGTTGTGCACCTCCTCTCTGAAGCCTCCCGATGTCACCTCAGCAGAAACCAGTAGGGGCTGTTTCCTGTGTTTTTATGCCATGACTAGGCACTTAGGGAGCAGCCATTCATCTCTGCGTATTCACCTCCCAGCTAGGACTTAGATATGGAGCCTTGGTCAGCACAGGAAAGCTCCAGTGCTGGTGTTGAACAGAGTCTACTAACAAAGCAGCCTCCTTGTGAAAAAGAGCCTGTGTCCCTGCCATTGTGCTGAATACTTTTCATCAGGCATTGAGTGTGGATCTCACTGGTCTTTGAACACTAAGACGCCATGACTGTTTTCACCCCATGTTGTGTGTCTGTGGTGTATGTATGTATGTGTAGACCAAAGGTCAAATTTAAGGTTTTTGTTTGTTTGTCTCACTATATAGCCCTGTCTGGTCTGGAACTGGCTATGTAGACCAGGCTGGCCTCAGACTCAGAGAGATTTGCCTGTCTCAGCCTCTAAGTGCTGGGATTAAAGGTGTGTATCACCATGCCCAGACTGTCCACCTTTAATATATATTTGTGTGTGTGTGTGTGTGTGTGTGTGTGTGTGTGTGTGTGTGTGTGTGTATGGAGGGGATGCATGCCACAGCACAGTGTGGCATTCAGAGGAAAACTTGCGGGGTTTGGCTGTCTCTTCTACCATGGGAACCCAGGAACAGAACTCAGTTCCTCATGCTTGATAGCAGTGGCCTGTATCCCCTGAGTCAGTCTCACTGGCCCTCACTGAAGACAAAATCTCTCACTGAACCTGGTGCCAAGCTGTGGCTAGACTGGCCGGCCACCAGGGCTCTCTGTCTGTTTCTGCTCCCCGGTGCTGTGGTTCGAGGCTGGGGATGCCTTCTATCCGGGCACTGTGGATCCAAACTCAGGTAGTCTTCCTTGCACAGCAGGCATTTTGCCCACTGAGCCACCTCCCCTGCCCTTCACCCTACTTTATCAGTCAAGGAGGTGGGGTGAAATGCTCCGTATTGCTAGCTGCCATGTTATTTGGTAGGGGGCTTCCTGGAGGAGTTTGGGGGCTGATTGGCCTCTTTTGGAAGAGAATGACGTGGGTGGTGGTGCTGGGGTGAAAATCTGGCCTAGGACAGTGACCCAGAAAATAGTCCCTGGAGAAAGGAACTGTAAACAAGCTAAATATGTAGCCTAGGCTGACTTGGAACTCATGATAATTCTCCTGCCTCTGCTTCCTAAGTGCTGAGATAACAGGCATGCATCACTATGCCTGGCTGTCTAGGGCTTTTTAATACTTTATTGTTTTGAGACAGGGTTTCATATAGCCCAAGTTGGCCTCATCCTCACTATGATGCTGAGGGTGACCTTGAGCATCCTAATTCCACTGCCTCCACTTCCTGAGCACTCCCCACCAGGTCCGGTTTATACAGTGCTGGAGAGTGAAACCCAGAGCCATGCATACCCAACTCCCAGCTCAATGCCAGTTGCCCTTTATGCTCCAAGATGACTTCTTTCCAGGTGAATGCCCCTGCATCCTCTCTCAGGGCCTCTCCTCTGCCCTCCATGCCTGTCCAGTGCCTCCTGCATGCCTAGCCCCCCGACCTCCAGCCCCTCATACCTGGACCAATTACTTTCCCTTCCTCATTCCTTACCTCTGAGCTCCTCTCCCAAATTCAGGGAGCCAGAGGTGGTGGATGTGCTGTTTGAGGTCTGTATAGGATTCTGTGCAGTATGGAGGCACTCTGTAGGTGGTGTGCATCTGACTGATCCCACAAATCTGTTTTCATTTCTAATCTCTGGGACCACAACCTCACAAATATGTAAATATATACATATACATATGCAAATCTATGATATATGTTATATCATAAATGGTGGTGTACAAACATTTTTGTTTGTTTTTGAGTCTCGTGTATCCCAGGCTTGCCACTAATCCACTGTGTAGCTGAGGATGGCCTTAAACTACTGATCCTCCTGCCTCTATCTCCCAAGTGCTGGATTACAGATGTGCACCACCATGCCTGGCTTGATGTGCGATGTTGTTTTGTTTTCTATTCTTGTGCTATATTTTCTGGAGAGTTACAGCTAGACACATGTCTACCTTCATCTCTTGACCTGTCTATCAGTGCAGACACAACTCATTTAACCGGTGTCTTATGGAAAGGCTGTTTTTTAGTTTGAGTGTTTAAATCAATGCCTGGGGCTGGAGAGATGGCTCAGTTGTAAAAAACCATTTCTGCTCTTCCAGAGAACCAAGTTCACTTCCTGGCACCCATGTGAAATGGGTGTAACTCCAGCTCCAGGAATCTGATGCCTTCTTCTGGTGCTGTGGGCTCTGCACTCATGTGTAATACATGTACACATAAGTAAAACAGTGCTAAGTAAATCTTTTTGTCATATAGCTTGGCAGTGACATGTGTAATTGTATCTGTAGGCTGAAACTTAAGTATAGTGTTTAGGACAGTTAGGTCGAAGGATATAAGAACTTGTTGTTTTTGTAGATTTCTCCAAATAGCGATCAAAGTTAGAAAGACTTTATACTCCTCACAATCAAATGGATGAGAGTATCTGTCATTTTGTAAAGTTTTTGATTCATCTTGGGCAGCTGAGGGTAAGACAACAGGCTTTGCTAAAACATTAGTGTCCTTTGCCACCCCCCCCACACACACACATATAGCCCTCTTGGGACTGGGGTTGGGTAGGGGAGATGTCTCAGCCTGATCCCTGACTGGCATTTCCTCTTCTCTTCCCATGACTCTGGTTAGGACACAGAGTTACAGAGGAAACTAGACCACGAGATCCGGATGAGGGAAGGGGCCTGTAAGCTGCTGGCAGCCTGCTCCCAGCGAGAGCAGGCTCTGGAGGCCACCAAGAGCCTGCTGGTGTGCAACAGTCGAATTCTCAGCTACATGGGCGAACTGCAGAGACGCAAGGAGGCCCAGGTGCTGGAGAAGACAGGCCGGCGGTGAGCAAGGGAGGTGATGTGTCTGAGGGAGAGAGGCTTTATCCGTGCTTCAGCAAGTGGCTGTGTGGAGTGTTCGGGGCTCAGATCAACCTCCTGATGGAGACCCCCTCACAAACACCTGTCCTGGCCAGGAAAGACACCTTAATGTTTTACCGTGGTGGTGGGTCATCCGGAGTGGTTGGGACTGGACTCAGGAAAGCCAGTGTATCTGAGGACGGCTGGCAGTTCAAACCACAAGTAATGCAAACATGCCAATTTGTTATGGCCTGCCCATGATCTGCTATGTCCAGCTGGTTGTCTGGAAAACTAATTTTCTCAAAGCCTGTTCACCAAATGGCCAATTTACCACAAATTGACAGAAGCACATTGTACCTGGGGTTCACCATCAAAGGCAGGAGTTGAGAAAGCACATAATTGAAAATCACTTAAAGGAAGGCTCCCCATTTGCAGAAATCGGTTGTGCCGAGGAGCTCAGCATGAGTGTGTGACCTACACACGGTGCCATGCTACAGTGCACGCTGTCAGTGACAGGTCAACCTTGAGACAACTGGAGTCAGGTAAAAATGTTCGAGAGAAAACACTTGGCAAATGGATCGCTCTGAGGATTGGCTGTTTTGGTAAATGAATCATTTGGGGACCTGCCTGCCTCAGAGGGTCCCAGCCTTCACTGGCACGGAGGAGCTGAAGGAGAGATTGCCAGGGGCTCACCAGGAAGTCCACAAAAGGAGAAAACACATCCCATTGCTGCTTCACTTAGCAAGAGGCCAAGCAGGCAGGGGGCGGCTCTCTCAGGTAGCCGCGGGCAAATCGACCACAGGGCCCTGAGTGGGAATATAAAGTACATTTAATTCCCTAGTAGCTAATTGTGCTATTCTGTGTACTCATATCAAAGACAAGATGAAAGCTGGGCATGGTGGTTTATGTCTGTAATCCCAGCATGTGGGAGGCTGAGGTGAGAAGATTACTGAGTTTGAGGCCAGCTTGAGCTACAGAGAGAGAGAGGGAGAGAGAGAGAGAGGCCTTCACTCTCAAACAAACACCTGAGCTATTGGGAACAAGTAGCTTCTAGAATTGCAGGGAAAACCTTCCAGTCTCTCCAAGTCCATGGTTTAATGGGTGTGTGTGTGTGTGTGTGTGTGTGTGTGTGTGTGTGTGTGTTGGCAGGGGTTGGGGAGAGGCTTAAAAGGGAATCTCTTTCGGCACCTGTCCCCTCAGGGCCCCACTTGTCCCTTACAGGGGTCTGCATGGCCAGGACCAATGCTAGGATGAGGACCCAGATCTCGGGTGCTATCCCTCTGTGCTAACATTGCTCAAATGTTCCCAAGACCAGCAAACTTCTGAGTGCTGTCAATAGCTCTCCTCCAGTCCCTCGGTCCTGCCATGCCAACCAGGCTAGGAATCAGGGGCCCCTTAGAGCCCTTGGGAGTCAGAACAAAGGGGAGGAGAGTGGGAAGACCAGTCCAGGACTCTGTGATCTGCCCACAGACCTTCCGACAGTGTGCCGCCCCCTGAGCGTTCCCCTTGCCGTGGCCGGGTCTGCATCTCTGGTAAGACACACACAGCTGCCACAGAGGCTGGTACCCCTCACCCCACCACACCATTGCCTGGCTGCTTCTAACCCCTTTCTTCCCGTCTGCCCTTTAGACCTCCGGATCCCACTCATGTGGAAGGACACGGAATATTTCAAGAACAAAGGCGGTGAGCGCCACATACAACGGGACAAAATCAGGGGAGTGTTCCCTGAGGCGGAGGCTCTTGTTGACATTTTAATGCTTGTATTTCTTTTTTTCTTTATTCCCAGACCTGCACCGCTGGGCTGTGTTCCTGCTGCTGCAGCTCGGGGAACAGATTCAGGACACAGAGATGGTCCTGGTGGACAGGACGCTCACAGACATCTCTTTTCAGAACAATGTGCTCTTGTGAGTTCCTTGCCTCTGGCTCTCTCCTTCGCTCCTTCCTCCCTTCCTTCCTTCCTTCCTTCCTTCCTTCCTTCCTTCCTTCCTTCCTTCCTTCCTTCCTTCCCCCCTTCCTCCACTCCAGCTCCTTATGGGGTTGCTCTGGGGGCGGAGGTGGTGAGGGAGAAGGAGAGGCAGATGGCCCCTGGGCACCTCTGTAGAGCCGTCCTGAACTTATGCTCTTCTTCCCCACACCCTCCTGAGCCTCCCATTCATCGCCCTTCTCTCTCTTGTGCCTGTGTAGTGCTGAGGCAGGGCCGGACTTTGAGCTGCGGCTGGAGCTGTATGGGGCCTGTGTGGAAGAGGAGGGGGCCCTGGCTGGTGCCCCCAAGAGACTTGCCACCAAACTCAGCAGCTCCCTGGGCCGTTCCTCAGGGAAGCGTGTCAGGGCATCGTTGGACGGTGCTGGGGGCTCCGGGAACAGTCCCATCCTGCTGCCTACCCCAGCTGTGAGGTAAGATCACGTAGTGCCCAATGCCTTCAGCTGCCTTCAACTCCCCACTGGTGACCATGTCACCGTGAATGAGCAGGCATTCTGCCCAGCCCCAGAGTTAGGCCTCAGTCAGTCCATGAACCTGACAGTGGGGGGCAGGGCAGAGAGAGCTAGGCTTTGGGGTCTTACCTGGTTAGCAGTCACAGAAACATCTTACAGGACTTGGGGTGTAGCTCAGTTGGGAAAGTGCCCGCCTAGCATACATGAAGCTTTGTGTGGGGTGGTGCACAGCTGTTATTCCAGCACTTGGGAGGTAGAGGCCATAGGATCGTAAGTTCAAAGTCATCCTCAGCTGCACAGTGAGTTTATGGCCATCCTGGTATACATTAGACCCTGCCTCAAAACCCCCAAAACAGGGATGGGGAGGACACAATGACCAAAGCACTTGCTATGCAGGCATGGAAACTGAAGTTCTGACCCCCCAAACCCAATCCCAGGGCTCACCTGGGCGGAGTGCTGTATGATCTCCAGGGCATGCTAGCCAGCTGGACTAGCCCAACGGCAAGCTCTGGGCTCAGTGAGCAATCTTCCTCATGAATAACGTAGAGAGCAATTAAAGAGGACACCCAATGCTAATGTCTGGCCTCTACATACACGTGTGTGCCTCCCATACATATACCCAAGCCAAACAGCGTAGATACATCTACAACTGTGCTGAGTTGGGCATGCTCTGTAGCGGAGCCTATAGTCCCCTGAAGTTACTGGGATTCTGAGGATGCCGCCTCATCTGTTGACCGAAGAACACTCACTCTCATGACGCTGCCAGGAGAGTTTCATTGGAATAGTGTACAAGTGAGGGCCAGGTGCCTAGGGGGCAGTCAGGAGACAGGAGGCAAGCTAGTTGTCCGTGTAGCCTGGCAGTGGGACAGACCTGCTCACACACCACACTCCACTGATGTCCCCTTCTCCCTCCAGGGGTCCTCGGTACCACCTCTTGGCCCACACCACTCTCACCTTAGCTGCTGTGCAAGATGGATTCCGTACACATGACCTCACCCTCGCCAGTCATGGTGTGTGCACAAGTGTGTCGGGGGCCCTGGCAGCGCTAAGAGGGGTGGTGGGGTTGTCCCCTTCTCGTTTCCCATCCTTACCCTGTACTTCCTCCTCTCCCAGAGGAGAACCCTGCCTGGCTGCCCCTTTATGGTAGCGTGTGTTGCCGCCTGGCAGCCCAGCCTCTCTGCATGACTCAGCCCACTGCAAGTGGTACCCTCAGGGTGCAGGTGAGGGGTCCTACAGGAGTGGGAGGGGACATGGAGGAGTCACCTGGGCTACCTAAGGATAGGATGATAAAAGTGTGACTCTGGGGGGGGGGGGACAAAGTGGGACGGGAAGGCAGCAAGGTGAGTATTGGGGACATGGGGTCAATGGGTGACTGAGAAGAAGGTGCTGGTGGGAAGGCAAGACTTCCTAGAAAACACCAGGTCCTTTACGCAGCAAGCTGGGGAGCTACAGAATGGGACACTGGTGCACGGAGTCCTGAAAGGCACAAACCTCTTCTGTTACGGGAGATCTGAAGATGCAGACACCGGGCAAGAACCACGGTTTACTGTTGCCATCAACAAGGTGATGAGCCCTTGGTCGTGAGGCCACCTGGAGCTCAGCCCAGGAACTTCTCTCTCAAGGCCTCGGAGACAGGGAGGGTGGACTCTGTTCCTAAGAGCACCAAGCTCCACAACAGGGCTGGCGATGCAGAGAGACCACTTCCCCATATCCTCCCACCCCTTAAACAATACTAAGAAAGTTCTCCTGCTTGCTCAGCATCCCCAGCCCTTTCCAAATCCCAGGGGATTCTCTGCTAGGTCAGGCAGTTCTTCCTCCAGTCTCTGTGCTTCCGGTCTGTAGCTGCTGCTAACTTGCTGTCTGTCTCTACACAGGCGCAATTGGGCTGCTATGTTCCCTAGCCCTAGGGTTGCTTTCCTCTGTGTTTGCGAGAGATTTGAGTGTGTTAGGCAAGTGCTCTGCCCTGGCACTGCACCTCAGGCGGCACTGCACCCCAGGCACTGTGTTTTGGAAGGACTGGGTGGGTAACCCACACCCGGGCCTTGGTGACTCCTGTCCACCTCTGCACCTTCCCTGCCTTGCCCTATCCCTCTTTGGCTCCCTGTCTCAGCATAGATACTTTATCCCCAGCATCCTCGCTGTCCCCTCACCCCTCCCAGAGTTAGCAGGAGGCAAATGCAGACTCAGCAGAAGTCCCAAAGGTACTTCCAGGCAGGGGTGATGGGCTGCTTCTCAACTAAGGCAGAGGTGAAGTCAGATCTGCTTTCTCCTGCAGGAGACTAGGGTCCGGGCAGGGGAGCTGGAGCAGGCCCCAGAATGGCCTTTCACCCTCAGCATCAGCAACCGCTATGGAGATGACGAGGTGACCAACACCCTCCGGGTGGAGAGCAGAGAAGCCCTGCAGAACTGGATGGAGGCGCTGTGGCAGCTCTTCTTTGACATGAGTAAGAGAAAGGGCTGGGCTAAACCTCTGGGAAGGCTGGAGAGGGCTGCGTGCTGCTTGAGCTGGGAATGCGGCTGCAGGAGCAGGCAGCTCCTGCAGCTGGCGCTCTCTTCGCAGGCCAGTGGAAGCATTGCTGTGATGAAGTCATGAAAATCGAAGCTCCTGCACCCCGGAAACCCCCACAAGCACTGGCCAAGCAGGGGTCCTTATACCATGAGATGGGTAAGTCAGGGGCAGTTAGTGGGGGAGCTGATGGGCAGTGGAGTTGGGGACCTCAAGGGGTTCCAGGTACTAGAAACAGGGAGAAAGCACAGTGGGGTCCAGGTCCCACTCAGCCCTACTGTCTTCCCCTTTTCTCTCCAATTCTGAAAACCACCTCCACCCAAGTTCAGAACAAACCCCCAAGAGCCAGATTCATTCCATGACGTCTGTCCTAACTCCTTCTTTTCTGTTTCCCTCTGTGCATGTGGACTCCTGCCTCCTCTTCTGACCTCACTTGCCCGGCACTGCTTTCTCTCCTTTTTCTCTTGGTTTCTTTACCCACTTCTGCACCCCACCCCCACCTCAATGACACACAGTCTTGTCAGAGCCTGTGGCCTCGGGGGGTCCCGGTGAGGGGCTGCTCCTGCAGAACAATGCCATCTCAGCTGAGATTCGGGCCTTGCTTTCTTCATATTACAGTGACAGGTGACAGTCAGGGCTAAGCAGGCCAGGGCTTGAGCTCTGACTAGCCCCCTCCCCTCCCCTTCCCCGGTGCCACAGCTATTGAGCCACTAGACGACATCGCCGCTGTGACAGACATCCTGGCCCAGCGGGAGGGCACAAAGCTGGAGCCGCCCCCACCCTGGCTAGCAATGTTTACAGACCAGCCTGCCTTGCCTAGCTCCTGTGTGCCTGCCTCAGTGGCCCCAGTCCCAACCTGGACGCAACCCCTGCCCTGGGGGCGCCCCCGAACCTTTTCCCTGGATGCTGCACCCCCAGACCACTCCCTTGGGGCTTCTCGCTCGGTTGCACCCCTCCCCCCGCAGCGATCCCCACAATCCAGAGGCTTCTACAGCAAAAGTCAGCTCCGCACCTGGCTCCAGTCCCCAGTGTGAGAGAGGCACCGATAACAGGATCTGGCCAAGAAAGAAAACGACCCAAGGGCAACCGGGTTCTAGGTCCAGCACTGTAGGGCGCTGGGCTCCTCTTCCTTCACTGGACTAGGAAGGAAAGCTGGGGAGGGGTAACAGAAGCCCCTCTTAAGTTGTGGTTACCATGGTACTGAGGAGACCATTTCTGGAGCTGGTTGGGATCCCCTAAGCTCTCTTCCTGGGAGAAAACTGGAAGAACCCTGCCCGGCCTCCCTGCACTAACCAGCCTCGAGGGTGGGCGGCACTAGGGAGCAGGGGGGAAGGCACCTCCCTGGGACTCCTACCCTGACCATTAAAGTTATTTAACAGCTTGCTGCCTTCACTTGGTCTCTGAGGACCAGTGGCTTCTGCGTGCTCTGAGCCTGCCCCTCCCTCCTCCTGGGAGTTTGTTGTTTAGAAGTGTGGCCGTGAGAGCAAGTGATCAGACAAGGGCTTGGTGGAGGGATACTTTATAAATACCAAGGGAGAAGGGAAGGTTGCTCCTCTGTCAGACACTGTTGAACCTCAGGATCTCAGCAAGCTCGTAACCCGTCACCGCAAAGGAACTGCCTGATGGGTCACAGAACCGTGCCCCACACACCTGGGTATCAGAAATGCATTCACCGTGGCAGTGTTCAACCTGGGGCGGGGGGGGGGGGGAGAGACTGGTCAGTCCTGCTGCTCACCCTTTGCTTGGGTTCCCACTCCCACCCTTCTACAAACATACCTCAATGGAGCCACTCTCTGGGTTCCTGCTCAGCTTCCAGATGTGCACAAAGGTGTCCTCAGCTGCAGAGAGGAGCTGAAAGAGAGAAACCCAAGAGGGATGGGCAGGGAGTCAGAATGCCCATCCAGGTACCTGGGGATGGAGTTACACTGAGTACAGAGACTAGCCTGTGCTAGGTATCTAAGCACCAGGAAAAGTACTTAGGGGTGCAGGAGACTGACCTTGCCCACTTCTGGAGCTAGGTCCAGGGCACTGACGGTCCGGGCATGGGCACTGATCTGGACGTGGAGCGCTCCGGTAGTGGCATCATACAGACGCACTTGCCCATCGCCATACCCTGCTGCTACAATCCCCTGCCACAGCTGCACAGAGGGGCATGGGACCCTGCAAGGGCAATGTTCAACTTTGGTTTCTCCAGACCCCAACATATCCCCTACCCTCAAAAAGGCCATAACCCTCTTCCGCCTCTCCTACCCGAATCCTGGTATTCGGGTCAGTAATGTGAACACAGTTCCTGACCTCCAGACACAGAGAACACCTGAGTCATCAGCTGTCACCATGTCAGCAACACCATCCTGAGGAGAAAGTCGGGGTCAGCTCTTCCCTTTATAGTCTGTGTGGTCCAGGGTACAGGGCAGGAGGGGAAGGGAAGCCATGCCTGCCTCTTTGCTTCTGCAGGGAAAGGGCAGAGGTGGGTCCTTCATCAGCTCAAGGTATCAGATACTTCTCTGCGAAGTCCCTTAAGCACAGGCTCCTTGTAGATCCTTACAGATTTCTCACAACCACCACCTCCCTTGCCCCCATCACGGAGCAGGAGAGGATGTATAAAACTGGTCCTTTGGGATAGGTGACAATGCTAAAGCCACCATTTTCTGACTTTTTGGAGGCTTTATAATGAGCCAACCACAGACACAACTAGTCCCTAGGTCTCCTGACCTGATGCAGGCAGACAGATCAGGTGCTGTGAACGGTACAAATTATAAACCCCACACGCTGCTCTCAAGAGGTTAGCAATCCAAGCCGGGCGGGGTGGGGGGAGTTTCTATGACAGGACCTATTCAGAGTGAAGCTTGAGGGGGGAGGACGGACCAGGGAGACAGCTTTCTGGAAAGGCCAGCCCTGGAGCTGGGTCAGAGGAGGGGCACTTGCTCGAGTCCAGAGAAGAAAGGTACAGTTGTCAGTGTTGGCAGCTTGAATGTCCGGCTTCACACCAGCGTTGGAGAGTGCTAGTGATTTTTCTAGAACTCTTAACATAAAGCATGTTTCCCCCAGACGGGAGGCTGCTACGTCTAAGAGAGTGCAGATGATCCCAAAGCCACACTTGTACTTGGTGGCAGAGCTAAGACCCAAATGGCGCCACTAGAATAGGTAGAGGAAGTGTACTCACCTGTCCCTGGGCACGCTCAGTGGCGATGTCTGTGATTGGTGTCTGGTGCCCCGTCAGCTCTTCGTTAAGTACAATGTTGGGACCCTTAGCGGGGATGTCAAACACCAGTACTCGGCCAGACCATGTTCCTGCAGCCAGAACCAGTGTCCCACTGATGGCTTCCTGACCCCTCTGGGCCTCCTGTCACCACCTGACACTCCCTGTACCCAAGAAGTCTTAGGAATAAACTGATTGCTCCAACAGCCCCGACTTTCCGCTCACTATCCCTCTATAAATGTTTTTATGAGTCTCTGATACCTGCCCTTCCTCACCTTCCCCCAACCCTTCAGAAGTTCGTCAACCCCTCAGCATCCTCCTGGCTGAGAACCCATACCGATGGACCTCATCCACCTTAATGCCCTGCCCTTAGTCCTCTCACCCACACAGATGAAGTGAACGCTGGCAGCGATTCCTCGGGCAAACATGGCCTGTGCTGAATAGAGAAACAGCTCTCAGAAGCAGCACTTCCTCCAGCCCTAGCGAATTTTCCCAGCCTCCACCCCTGCCCCACTTGGTCCTGCAGGTACCTGAAGACGCGTCTCCTGAATCCAAGGCATGCCAATAGACCATGAGGGAGCCATCAGACTCGTACATCTGGAAGACAGGGGAAGGATGGCAGGATGATCCAGCTGACCCTTGCTGAGCTCTGGGCCCGGCACTGACTTCACACAGCCATGTTAGCCTGAGTCCAGGGAATCCTCCAACTTGTTCTGGGAGGCAGGCACTATTCTTATCTCTAGTTTTCAGAGGAGGGCACTCGGGCTACATGTCCCGAAGGTCACAGAGTTATTGAAGAAGGCAGATAGCCGAAGTGGCACTTGAAGAGTGAAGAGAAGGGAAAGCAGGAAGAAGAAACTGGGAGAAAGGGTGGGCTGTACATGCGGCAAGCTTGGAAGTGTTTATTCATAGGGAACTGGAGAGGGTGGGCATGAGGAGAGTGGGGGGCTCTCTCTCACCTGTATCCTTCGATGTGAGGTGAGAACCAGCAGTACTCTGAAGGGAAGGACACACCAGTGGACCTGGAGAGATACACATAGGCATTACACCGGACAGAGAGCATGAGGCATCAAGAGCATAGGATTTAAAGAACAAAGGCAGGGCAGATTTAAACAACGCCTCTTTAACTCCTAGCCTCACCTGAGTGATAAGTGGGGGGCTCACTCCAACGCCCACTTTGACTTGGAGCTGGCGCTGGGCCAAGGGCACACCCTCAGGGGCAGCGCTGAGAATCTGGGCGCTCGGTCCATGAACCACTCCAAAATGCGTGAGATCACGGGCTGGAAGCTGCAGCACACTGAGGTTGTTAGACAGCGCGGCGGCAGAGCCGCGAAGTGGGATGGAGCGCTCGCGGCGGAACATCCTGGGAGAGAGATACTAGAGTCACCGGAGTGGACCAGGAGAAGGCCACAGAGGGTACTTGGACAGGGGGGAAGGACAATGAGATGCAATCGTGAGATACTGAGAGAGACCCTTGATTGACGGGTTCCACGAGGAAAGCGATGGGAAACAGTCACAAGGACGAGAGGATTCCATGGAGCAGGAGAGAGCCCAGGGTTGAGTATTGCGGCCACCAGGGAATCCCAAAGGAATAATGGTGATGAAGAACCTGGTAAGTACTGAACGCTCCTGCCAAAAAGGCAGAAGGAGGCCTCCAGCCCTTCCTCCCACAGTTTGGTTACCTGCAAATCCACGCCAAGGTCAGAGGTCACACCTGCAACCCCCTCCACCTCCACCCGCAAGTCTGGCTTGCCTGACGGGCGATCTTCAGGTCCCTCCGAATCCGCCGCCACCATAGAGACGACGCACTGACGCACGGCCTCTGGGCGGGGCCTGGGGCTGGAACGGGAGGCGCGTGGCGCAGTTGCCGGGGCAACCATGGACCGCGCTTGGGACCCTCAGGGCTGCCTGGTTGCCGAGGCGACCGTTAACCCACGGCCGCGGAGGCTGCAGCAATGGAGAGTCCTGGAGGCAGCTGAAACACCGCGTTGGAGCGACTGTCGCGACAATGTCACACGAAGGCTCGGTGAGCTTCAGCTCGACTTGGGGAGTGCACAAGAACTGGGGTTGGCCGGTGTATGGAGCGGTGGTCTAGCTCTGGGTTCAAGAAGGGCGTGGAGTACTTCTGTTCCCGCGGTAAAAGGGTCAATGGCTGGACCAGGCAAAGAGTAGGTGAATTTGGAAACAGCTGACCTGCTAGTGCAAGTAGTAATTCATTTATGCCGAGGAACCTGTTTTGGTGGGTAAACCAGAATCAGGCACTAGGGAGAGGGATTGGTGGGTGAATCTTTATCTTGACAGTTTCAGGACCATGAAATTGATTAAACAATTCAGAGGCTGACCTTAAAAATTAATTTATTGTATTACCATTATTATTGTTTTTTGAGACAGAGTGTGATTATGTAGACTAGGTTGGCCTTCAACTCAGAGATCTGCCTACTTCTGCCTCCAGAGTGCTGTGATTAAAAGCATGTGCTATTATGGCTGGCCTTTTTATTTTGAGACAAGGTCTCACTGTGTAGCCCTGGCTGGCCTAAACCTCACTATGTAGATCAGGTTACCCTTGAACTCATAGCCTCTTCCCATACCAACACCCTTCCATCCCACTGACAAAAACCAAATTGTTGAAGTTAAGAAAAAAAATTATCATTTTATGTGTATGGGTGTTTGGTGTGTGTGTGTGTAGTATGTTCATGCCTGATGCCTGCAGAGACCAGGAAAGGGAACTGGAGCTACAGTTTTGAGCCATCATATGGATGCTAGGAACTAAATCCAGGTTCTCTGGAAGGGCAGCCAGTGCTCTTAACTTCTGAACCATCTCTCCCATTCCCAAAGTCAAGGCATTTAAAAAATAAAACAGATAGGAAGAACCTTAGGAAAATGAAAGAGTAAAAAAAAAAATCACTGTCCTCTTTTGTCAGGTGTACTCCCCATCTCTGTGAGATGCAAGGCTGGGAGGAGACACCTAAAAAATTGGTTCTTTGTTTGAGGTTCAAAGATTTAGGCTGAACACAAAGAAGCACTAGGCAGATGGTCTCTGGGAATCTAAGGCTAGGGAGTGGGAGAGTAGGGGATAGGAGGACTCCAGATTGCCTGCGAGGATGAATATTAGGAAATGGAAACCATGACACAGTAGGGTTGGAGGTAGGCAGATGTGGGTTTATATTTGGAGGTAAGTTTTGGAAGGAACTTTCTTCCACCATTGTCTCCCTGTAGTCCATCTCAGCCTTGAAGACATGGCAGCTGTCCTGCTTCGGGCTCCCAAAGGCTGAGTTTACTGATATAAGCCACCACAACTGGCTCTAGCCATCTTTACAAATTGTTATTACTCATCTACACCAAATATTATGTCCCTAGTTTACCTTTGGGCTTGCCTTAGTTACTTGTCTATTGCTGTCACACACACACACACAAAAAAAAACCATCATAACCAAAGCAACGTATAAAAGAGTTTTATTTGGGGGGGCTGGAGAGATGGCTCAGCGGTTAAGAGCACTGCCTGCTCTTCCAAAGGTCCTGAGTTCAATCCCCGGCAACCACATGGTGGCTCACAACCATCTGTAATGAGATCTGGCGCCCTCTTCTGGCCTGCAGGCATACAGACAGAATATTGTATACATAATAAATAAAATATTAAAAAAAAAGAGTTTTATTTGGGACTTAGTTCCAGAGGGTCAGAATCCATGACCATCATAGTGGGGAACATGATAGCACCTAGACAGACATGGTTCTGGAGGATCATCCGAGAGCTCACATCTTGAGACAACAACTACAAGGCAAATAGAGCTAACTGCAAATGATGGGCTTTTGAAACCTCAAAACTGGCCCCTCGTTATTCAGTTCCAACAAGGCCACACCTTCTAATCCTTTTCAAAGAGTTGCAACAACTAGGGATCAAGTTTATGGGGAATGGTCTTATGCAATCCATCACAGGGGTCTTTAATGAGTTTTTAAAATGTTTTTGTTACATTTATTTGTGTGTGTGAGAGAGAGAGGGATGTGTGCCATGGTGCATGGATGGAGGTTGGAGGACGACTTGTGGAGTTGACTCTCTGTTTGTGGTCCTGAGAACCAAACTTTGCTCATTACATGTGGCAGCAAGCGCCTTTACCCAAATGAGTCATCTCACCAAGCCTCATTTTCTTTATTTCTCTTTGTTTTCAAAGGTTTTAAAAATATATCTTGGCATGTGTTTCTTTTCCATATTTTTGCAAATATCTTTACTTGGGAAGCAAGAGTCAGGTTTTGAAATTAGACAAATCTGTATATGAATTCTAACTACACTACTTCCCAGGTGTGATCTTAGGCAAAATACATAAATGGCAATAAAAATAATGGTTAAAAATGGCCTAGTAGTTCAGGCCTGTAATCCTAGCCACTGTATTTGGGAGGCAAAAGGACCACAAGTCAGAGGGGATGGGATAACTTTAAGAAACAGTGTCTTCCAAGCTCAACAAAATTGATAAACATATAAACTCAAGAAGATTGTGGTAGCATGAACAGGGCCTGCACAGTGTGAGACAGATGGGCCCACGCGCTGTGAGGGGTGAACACAAGCTCCCATCCCCATCCAGGATGCTATTTACAGCTGGAATCTCGCTGGGTGTACGCTTAAGAGTCAGTCCCGTGCCCCAGAAGTAGATATCCAACAAAAATTCATCTCTGTGGTGCTTTGTAGATTATTTCACTAAATTTTTTTTTTAAAAAAAATCTTTCTGGTCTTTTGTTTGTATATTATGGGTTCTGAGTTTATGTTTCTATGGTTTTTGTTTTGGTGTGTTTGTGCTTTTTCACTGTTTTATATTAGATTTGTTTGCCATTTTAATTTGCCTGTGCTCTAAAGAGAAAAAGAGGAAGAAGGCCTAGAGTTGGTGAGAGTGGCAGTGAGGAGGATCTGGAAGACGGGAGAAGGGAAACTGTGATCAGAATGTACTGTATCCATTTTCAATTACAAAAGAAACAGAGGACCACAAATTAATTTCAAGGCCTGCTTGTACTATAGAGTGAGTTCAAGATCTGCCTTGGCGTCTTAGTGAGATCTCAAAATAAAAGGAAAAAGACAGTCGGGGGGGGGGGGGGGTAAGCAGCACAGGTGTTTAATCCCAGCACTGGGGGGCAGAAGCAGGTGGATCTCTGAGTTTGAGGCCAGCCTTTCTCTATGAGTAGACTTCCAGGACTATATAAAGAGACTGTTTCAAACAAACCAGAGGCAGGAACATTGCTGCAACTCTGAAGTGTGCCTAGTCTACATAGCAAGTTCCAGGGCCAGCTAGGGCTACATAACAATACTTATTGAAGCCAAACCAAAACCAGAGGAGACTAGGTACTAGTGACCTCATTGACTCACAGATTCAACTCAAGAATGTGAATACTGTAGTAAAGCAAATAGCAAGAGCTGTAAATTGAGCACGATTAGGTCTGGGGTTCAGTCTGCATCCCAACAGGTGAGAGCTAACTCCTGTCAAGTGTCAGTTCCCTTGCTTCCTGGGCTGCTGCGTTATTGAACTGAGTCGCATACCTTCAGTGTCCCTCCACCGCCTCGCAGACTGTAGGTGCCTTGTCCTAGTCCCTTTTCTTACTTAGTAAACATCTCGAGAAAGCGTCTTTCTAGCACTTAGTCCATCAGTTCCATCCCCTCGGTTTCCTGTTCCGTTTCGTTCCCACAGAGGCAGGCGCGAGACCGTGGGGTGACCCGATCCAAGGCTGAAAAAGCCCGGCCGCCCACCCAGCCGGTGCCGCAGGTGGACATCGTACCTGGGCGGCTCAATGAGGCAGAATGGATTGCGTTTATGTCCCTGGAGGAGGGCGAGGAAGTAGTGGGTGACATCTTGGCCGACCTTCTGACTCGAGTTATGGAGTGTGCCTTCAAAGTCTACCTGACCCAGCAGGTGGGCCTAGATTTGGGTCTTCCAGACTCATTTTTTTTTTAATCACTCCCGCCCCTCCTGGAGAGGCTGAGACACTCCCTCACTTCCACAGTGCGTCCCATTCACCATTAGTCAGGCCAGAGAAGCCATGCTGCAGATCACTGAGTGGCGCTTCCTGGCCCGGGATGAGGGAGAATCTGCAGTGGCCGAGGACCCTACGTGGGGCGAGGACGAGGAACCCTTGGCATGCATCACGGATGCTTGGGCCCAGGGCTCCGTGCCTGTACTGCACGCACCGGCACCCGTTGATGTAGAGGAGCACTTCCAAGGCGAAGTAAGCCCAAGCCCCGGCCTCCTTCCGACAGAAGCCTCCTCCGGAGCCGCTCAGGACCATGAAGTGAGGTCCTTCCCCACTCTTCCTACATCTCATTACCCTTATGTGTTTCCCCAGGAACCTGGGAACCCGGACCAGTTCCTTTTAGGTTCACCGTGGTTGGATAGAGACTCCCGGGAGCCAACAGCATCTTCAGGGCCTTCCGCCGAGCCAAGACCCACGCCCACCTTGGAGGTGTTTCAGGAAGCTGAGTCCAGGGATACTTTGGAAGACCCCAATGACCAGGAGCAAAGCCACACTTTGGCCACGTCTTTGCGGCCTAGCCATATCTTGGCCGTGCCTTCGATGAAGTCGTTACGACCTTCGCTGGAAGAGGTGCGAGTCCACAGTCCCCATCCTTCCCTGGATCTGCCCCAAGCAGTCAACCTCCAGGCCTCTGAGGAGAAGGATTCATCCCTCAGCTCCCACCTGTCCCTCGAAGATCTTTACTGCTGTGTGTCTCAGCCAGACGCGGCAGGGGACCGGCTGAAACGCGGGAGCAAGGGCATGATCCGCACTTCCTCGGACGGGTCTGTGCCTCTCCTCAGTGCGCTCACCCTAGAAAAGCCCTCCGGGTCGCCACAGCCTGAAAGCTTGGATACGTGGCACAGCCGCAAGACGCCCATAGCGCGCCTGGATCCCGCACGGTTGCCCCGCCACTGGGTGCGCCCTGTGGCCGAGGTCCTGATCCCCGACACCGAAGGGCGCCCTTTGGAAATATATCGCGGACCCCTGCGGGGTGAAAAGAGTCAAGCTGGGGTCCGAACCTCAGAAAGCGGGTCCCAAGCCCTCGGCTCGCACGCGCACCCCAAACTCCAAGTCTCTACCTCAAAGGTCCCTCTCCAGTATTCTGCTCCATTCCGTACATTGGGCCCGGATCCCACTTTAAACTTGGCCCAATCCTCACCAACCTTCGGGTCAAAGTTGCCATTCCTCAGCCCCGGGTTCCGGTTCCTCGCTAGAAAGTCAATCCCTCCCGAAGTCTCCCGCAGTCCCAGTCCCAAACTATGGCCTCGAGCTAAGTGGCCGAGTGGCTGGGAGCGGGAGGCAGAGCAGCTGGGCGAGCTGTGGGCGGGTCGGACTCGCGTCCCTCCACAGGGCCAGGAACCTGTTGAAGATGACACCTCGGAGGACTCTGGATGGCCCCTAGCGGCGCCCCAGGTCCTCGAGGCCACGTCCCAGGTTCTGTGGAAGCCCATGGTTCTTTCAGAAAACATGAAGCTGGTCCCTGGTGTGAGTATGTGGAACCGGGGCACCCAGGAGCTGCTCAGCCCCGCTGCCATCCAGGAGGAGGCTGAAGGAGGCACCTCCCATGCGACTGAGCAGCAACCCATCCAGACAGGTGTGTCCAAGCCCCAGGTGATTATGACACAGCTAATAAAGAAGGACACCCCCAAAGCCTGGCTGCTCCCAGCCAAACCTGTACCCCACTCTGGGAATTGAACCTTGTCCAAAATAAACATGCGTTGCCGCAGGAACTGACTGGCGAGATGGTGCCATTTCTTCCAAGGCTGTGTAGTCTCTTACTGGACTCCAGGGGGCACAGTTGTCATTATTAGCCGGCAGAGGCACGCCTTGAGGATCAGGGCTGTTCCCTAGCGGAAGTGTTCTAGATGCGTCCCTGTCTCCTCAAATACGCCTTAAGGGAGAAGATATGAGGACTGTAAGGGGTGGGGGTGGGGGTGGGTTCCTAGGAGAACTTTGCCTTTTCAGTAGGGGAAGACGGGCATAATTGATTATAAACCTAGAGTGATTCCGTACATGAAATCACCCTGCTTTTCTGACTCCTGGAGCTTAGTCAGTTCATCTTGGGTTGAAAAATCCATTCTTTTTATTTGTTTTTTGCTCCTGTGCTCTGGGAATTGAACCTAGAACTTTGTATATGCCAGGAAAACATTATACCATATAGACTTACAGGTAAAGCATTCATACATATCCAATAAATCTTAAACAATTACAACATACACATAAATGTGCTCATGTGAAATGTCCTATGTACCCTATGGCTGCACAACATGCAATAGCAGAAGATTAGAAACAGGGCCTGGAAGATGGCTTGACCAGTAAAACACCTGCTATGCACTGCAAAGCCAAGCATTGAGGCCCTCAGTACTGGTTCCAGCCTCTATTCCCTGCACTGGGGAAGTAGATGGGAATAGGCTAAGGCTTGCTGGTCAGCCAGTCCAGCCGGAATTGATGAGTTCCAGTCCAGTGAGAGAGCTTGTCTCAAAAAAAAAAAAAAAAAAAAAAAAAAAAGGTAGAGAGTGATTGAGGATGACCCAGGAGATCTCTGACATCCAAATGCATCTACACACATGCACACACACAAACATATACACACGGCTAGAAACAAAGTAATTAGAGGAATCCAGTTACTAAATTATGTATAGGCACAAATGAGGACCTCTCTCTGTTTTTCAAGACAGGGTCTCTTGTAACCTAGTCTGGCTAGCAGGCCATGAATGGCCTTGAACTCCTGATCCCTCAACCTCTCAAGTGCTGGGATTACAGATTTGGGCTTGTATAACTAGGAAATAAGGATTAAAGGGAGGATTCTTGGTGCATACTTTTTGAGGGATGGTGGGACAGAGTTTCTTTTTTTGGTTTTTCAAGACAGGGTCTCTCTGCATATTCCTGGCTGTCCTGAAACTCACTCCATAGATCAGGCTGCCCCAAATTCAGAGATTCTGTCTCCTGAGGTTTGTTTGTTTGTTTGTTTTATTTTTGATTGAGACAGGGCCTTACTGTGTAATCCTGGCTGGCCTGGAACTTGCTAAAATAACATACTGGCCTTGAACTCATAGAGAATCACCTGCCCTTGCCTTCAGAGTGTGGGGATTAAAGGTATGTGTCACTGTGCCTGACTCAGTTAATACTTTAAAGTATTACTTTGATTATTGTATTTTATTTAGCAGTGTGTGTGCGCGTGCGCGCGTGTGTGTGTTTGTGGTGTGCATGTGTATGTGTGGTCAGTTCTCTCTGTCTACTTTCTTGCGGGTTCCAGGAATCAAACTCACCTTGTCAGGCTTCTGTGGCAAGTTCCTTTATCTGCTGAGCCATTTCACAGGCTCTAGTTTGGTTTCTGAATGGTAGGAATGCATTGATGTCCAGAATAATTGGAAACATTGAGAGAATGAAGTGGGAGTGGAAAGGAACGCTTTCTAGATTCTGCCACTGAGACTTTCCAAGTAAGGAAACGGCAATGAGAGGTTGAGTAACCAGCCCAGGATTTCACGCAACTAGTGAAGGTAGAATTGGAACCCATTTGTGAAATTCTAGCTCCATCCCCTGCAGGTAACTTTGCGCATTTGCTTAATCCTTTCTTCCTGCCTGCCTGTAGGTTATCATTGTACACTTGTCCAATCCTTCCTTCTTTGGTACCCCAGGCTGCTCGAGAACTTGGAGCGATCCCCCTGCCTCACCCTTTCTAGTACTGGGTTATCGTTAGTTTTATACTAATACTCAGAAGCTAGCAAAGAGATACGGAGGGAAAAAGAGTCTTTGAAATTTTTGAGACTTTCTACAACACCTTCATTGAAGAGATGCCCCTCAATGCTGCTGACCTCTTGGCCCTAGCCAGTTCAGTGCTGGGGGGCTGAGGAACAGCCGAAGAGGGACTAGAAAAGGCGTGGACATCTTAGTTTATCTCTCCCTCAAGTCCATATACTGGCACTTTAAAGAGGCCAAAACAAAAAACTCCAAATGCGTCCCCAGGGTCCTCCGCCAGCAGAGGGCGCTCACCCCGCTAAGCCTCTCCACCGTGGTCCTAATCGACTTCCCAGCCGCAGTGCGCGTGCGCTTGCAGGCACCCTGCCGCAGGTGTCCAGCTCAATGCCTTACTGACGACACGTCTTCTGGGCCGCGCTCGGCGTGACCTTGTCAGCCAGGGCGGGACTGCAGGGATGAGGAGACTATACCCAGAACTCTAGAATTTCCTGGGACGAGGGCTCCGGGGATCTCTGCGGGGTCGGGCTGCGCGCGGGGCAGCCCGTGGGGCGGGGCGGGGCGGGGCAGCAAGTCCCGGGCGGCGGGCGGCGGCGGGGCCGAGCCGGGCGCGGAGCCCTGACAGCAGGTATGCGGGTGGCGACCCCACCAACTATCTGCTGAGCTTCCCCTGAGCTCGCGCAGAGCTGGCAGGGGCCCGGAGTTCGGGCCAGGTGGGATCGGAGGGTGGGTGGAATCCCGAAAGCCGGACGCGGGCCTGGGGCGCCGGTGCTCGCTTCTCCCAGGCTTGCCCACTAGCCTCCAGCTCTGCAAGGGGCCCTTGCTTGCCCTGACCCCTACCGAGCCCAGGTTTTCTGTGGACACGTGGTTGGGAATTTGTGTTAAACGAAGACAAAAAACAATCTAGAGGATGTAAACGTGTAGGGGTCTGGAAATGCGTTTGGTGTGTCTTCTCCCTGTCTTGGGGTCCTACTAGGATGGCAAGATGATCCTTGCGAAGTCGTCTTGTTCTTTCACCCCTCTTCACTGTGGGCTGGACAACGACTAAAGCACATAGGCGAAGCTGCTGTTTTGAAGGAGGCACATCTTTAGAACCGAACCCTCATTTGTAGAGTGTGGAGAGCCCCAAGCGCCTCTTGGACGCTCGGTACCTTAGTATACTTAAGGTCCTGAGCGTCCAGAGGCGGCCTTCTTAGCCTGCTGTGCTGCCACAGCCTGAACCGCACTGCATTTAAAGAGATAAGGATAACCTAAAGAAAAAAAAAAGTATGTGAGTGTAGGTCCCCAAAGAGGCCAGAGATGTCAGACCCCTGCTGCTGGACTTATGGCCGGTTGTAGGTCCTGGTAACTGAACTCAGGTCCTCTGTAAGAGCAGTAGGTGCTCTTAAGTGCTGAGCCATCTCTTCAGCCCCTATAGCTTTTATTTTGTAAAGGCGTTTTGCAATCATATATGTTTGAAAGTTTATGGTTCAAGTTTTCTGAACTACAGACTCAGAACTTTTTTTATGCTTGTGGTATTTATCAAGGGTCTCCAACTAGGGTATATATGGAGAATTTTCCGAAATAGACTGGGAAATACTGGTTTGTTTGTTTGTTTGCTTGCGTGTTTGTTTTGTTTTTGGCCGTGCCTCTGCTTAACATCTGGCAGTTTGGGAAATGAAGTTCCAGAAGTAGAAGCCCATCACTGTAAAGGGGCAGTGTGTGCCAGTGGGTTTACTTATATGGGAGTATGTGTTTAGTTTAATAGGGTCTGGTGAAAATACAAATCTAATCCAGTCCGCGTTTGTAATAGGTTCCCAGGTGATGGTCAGGGACCAGATTCTTAGTAGCAAATCACTGAATTGACCAACACATTTTTGCTGACTGCTATGTAGAACAGTCTGCTGCCAAGGGCCAGTCACTTTGTCCAAACCTTGAATCAGGAGTCAGGACTAGGAGAGCTCTCTCTCAGCCTCCTCTCATCTCAGTGCTGGGGTTCTAACCCAGTTACTTTTGTTGCCGCTAACTTCCATATATGACTCCCTTGTCAGTTTGGCAGAGTTTGCGATTTGGTTAGAATATTTCTAACGGCTGGAAGATAACTAGATATAAAATCTCCCTCTCCCTTTCAGTTCCCCTCCCCTTTTTGAATATGGTCTTGTGGTATAGACTGGCCTCAAATTCCCTGTGTAGCCAAGGCTGACCTTGAGCAACTGCTTCAACCTGCACTTCCCACCCAGTTGCTAGGATTCCAGACATAAAACATCTCATCGTATTCATGGGATTACACACTAAAGATGTTGTTGAGGTTGATGAAGTAAACCCCTCCCACATCCATCCTTCTTGTCCAAGTTCTCTCTTAGAATGAAAGCAAAGAAAAGCAACTTTTTTTAAAACGTTGACTCTTACCAAGTGTGGTAGTACTCAACTTTTTTTTGTTGTTATTGTTTTTGTTTTTTGGGACAGGGTTTGTCTGTGTAGTCCTGACTGTCCTGGAGCTCTCTCTGTAAAACTCTGTAAAACTCTGCCTCCCAGATCCTAGGATTAAAGGTGTGTGCCGCCACGTTTGTGATGTTCAACTTTAATCCAACACTTGGGAGGCAGAAGTAAGAGGATTTTTGTGAATTGGAGGTCAACCTGGCCTATATATTGAGTTCCAGGACAGCTAGGGCTACATAGAGAGACCCTGTCTCAAAAAAAAAAAAAAAAAGTTAACTTTTGCCAAATGTGGTGGCGTATACCTTTAATCCTAACACTGGGAGGCAGAAGCAGGCAGATTTCTGTGAGTTTGAGGCCATCTTATTCTACATATTGAGCTCCAGGGTAGCCCCAGGTTCTTAAACAAAAATGAAATGTAAAGTTAGCTCTTAAGCCATGCATATGATACATGTTTGTAATTCCAGACCCCGGGAGAACAATACAGGAAGATTGCTTTGAGTCTGGACAGTATGGGCTGTATAGTGAGTTCCAAGCCAGCCTCAGCTACAGAGTGAGGCCCTGCCTAAAAACCTAGTGAAAAGGGAATCTATTTTTACAGCATCTGATGACAGATATTCCAGTTTTTTTCTTCAAACTGAATTGGTGAATTCTTTCACCACATTTAAGAAAACTTGTTCTTAAGTTGTCTTTGTTGTGTACATAATGGACTTTAGCTGGACTTTGAAGGATGGGTGTGGTGTGCAAGACTGCAGAAAGTTCTGGAAGCAGCTATAGTGGTGCAGAGGCGAGACTGTGCACACCAGAACCGGGATTGTTAGATGACAGCAGGAAGGAGACGGCATGGAAGGAAGGCAGATGAGTGTAAGCAAAGCAGTGTTTGGGAATGTATTTATCTCTCTGTGGGGCAGAGTGGTGGGAAGTGGGGGAGGAGAGAGGCAGAGATTTTGCATAGTAACGACAGTGATGCCTTACTTTTATGTTTAACTGTAGATTACAGAACTTTATGGGCATGATCTCATTTTATGTAATTTGATGGCAGAGCAACAAATGAAGCACCAAATAGGAGAAATGGTTTCCTTTAGTCTTCAAAGCCACCAAGTGACAGAACAGAGTGTGGACAGTGGTAATGGAGGAGGAAGGGAGGGTGCAGGCGCTCAGTTAAGCCTGGCTGGATACGAGGGCCCAGACATTGAAATGGAGGCTGGGAGAATCCCATAAACTGCTGTCCCTTGGGGGCAGCTCCACTGGCGGTAGTGGTTAACGGGAGGTGGAGGCTAGTACTGTAGTTGATGTGATCTGCTTTGGAATTAGCTAGTTATGGAGGGGACTTCAGACATCTGTTGCATATCAAGAAAGATGGAAACTGGGTTCTCAGTGTCCCCTGTCACCCGTGGTTATGGTTTGTTCTGGAAGCTGGTGGTCTGACTATCAGTCCTATGATGTTTGCTACTCAGAGTGTATGTCCATGGACCAGGACAAGGTAAGAGACTGCCTGATGCAAATCTGTCTTAGGGTCCTTGCCATTTTGGAGATTCTGGCTTTGGCTTACTGATGTTTTCTTTCTGACGTTCAGGGGTACTAGTTGAGGTTGGCTGGTAGGTCAAGTTCATGTGCTTCCTGATCTTTCCCTGCCCCTTCTTATTTCAGGAGCCTCATGGCAGCAGAGGGTGGGGCTTTGGTGCCCTTGGAGCTTTTCAAACATTCCTTCTCAGAAGGTCTGCATTTTATTTACAGCCTGTCTATAGTCTAGTTCCTTTACTATGAAAGCTTATGAGTTTGAGATTGTGTGCTAGTACCAACTTCCATAGGACCCGGGCTTAGGCTCCTATCTGAAAGAGCTTCATGTATTACTGTGTGTGTGTGTATAAACATGTGTACTTCCCCCACTGTGGTGGTCTGTGTGTGTGTGTGTGTGTGTGTGTGTGTGTGTGTGTGTGTGTGGTGTGATATATGGGTTAGGGTGTATGCCCCTGTGGCATCTTCTAACACTCTGACTTGCTCTTCTGTTTTGTTTGTTTGAGACAGTCTCAGTCTCGCTGTGTGGCCTTGACTAGCCTGAATCTCAATATATAGGCCAGGCTGGCCTCAAACTCATAGAGATATGCTTTTCTCAGCCTTCCACGTGCTGTGATGCCTTATTCCTTTAGAAGTAGCCAGCAAACCCCAGCAATACTCCTTTCTGCACCTCTCACAGTGCTGGAGCTCGTTGGTGGCTGCTAGTGTCTGAACTTGGGCTTTGTGGTTGCACTGAAAGCCATCTTAACCACTGAGCCAACTCTCCAATCCTACTTCTGTGGACTGTAAGGGTGGGCATTCTTCTCGGAAATCTGGCCGTGCTCGTATGTCCAGAGCCTGGCTAGGACAGTAACTTTTGAATATTGTGTGTTTCTCTGGGCAAAGCAGTGTGCGCAGAGATAATAGGCAATATTTTCTTTCAGTAAAGGATAGCACTGTAACAACACTTTGTCCAAGTGTCTGTCTCTATAAGGGCAGAGAGGAAGCAGCAGACCTCACAGGGAGAAGTGGAGGATTTCAGAAAAGAGGCGACTGTGGAGGGCAGACCTGGGGATGCTGGCAGATGGGTAGGGCAGATGTGGAGGGCAGACTGGGGTGCTCAGAGATGTGGAGGGCAGATGTGGAGGGCAGACCTGGGGATGCTCGCAGGCGGGTAGGGCAGATGTGGAGGGCAGACTGGGGTGCTCAGAGATATGGAGGGCAGATGTGGAGGGCAGACCTGGGGATGCTCACAGGCGGGTAGGGCAGATGTGGAGGGCAGACTGGGGTGCTCAGAGATGTGGAGGGCAGATGTGGAGGGCAGACCTGGGGATGCTCACAGGCGGGTAGGGCAGATGTGGAGGGCAGACTGGGGTGCTCAGAGATGTGGAGGGCAGATGTGGAGGGCAGACCTGGGGATGCTGGCAGATGGGTAGGGCAGATGTGGAGGGCAGACTGGGGTGCTCAGAGATGTGGCGGGCAGACTGGGGTGCTCAGAGATGTGGAGGGCAGATGTGGAGGGCAGACCTGGGGTGCCCGCAGATGGGTAGGCACGGGAGGTTATTGCTGTTCATAGCAAAGTTAATAAAAACATTTTGTGTGTGTGTGTGTGTATGTGTGTGTGTCCTCGCACGCATATGCACATGTAGGCATTGGTCCTAGGATTCAAACTTAGGTCATCAGATTTGGTAGCAGGTTTACGTGCCGAGCCATCTCACTGGCCCTATTGGGAGGTTTTAGACAATGAGTGGCATGGGTGTATTTTGGGAGGCTGACGATGGAGAGACTGAAGGAGAAGAATATGGGTTCAGGCTGTTGGGAAACTCTTAAGACGGATGTAAAGGGGAGACCCTTGCAATAACCAGTGTTTTATGGCTGAGCTGAAATTAGGCCAAGGAGGATGGAAAGGAGTGGATGAATTTGAGAAACTATAGAAGCAGCAGAATTAACCTAACTGACTAATTGCTTCAGAGAAGAGGGGGCTGTTGAAGGGTAGACCGTGGTGCCAGTATCAGAGAGGAAAGATGGAAGAGGAGTCTCTGGGGGAAGATGCAGATTTGTTTGGGGCATACTGAACTTGAGTGGTCTGTGCTGCCCGGCCGTCAGGTCCAGGTGTGGGCTCTGAGTTTCAGAAGAGTGTGGTTGGTGAAGTGGGGCGGGGGGAGATGAACTCTTCCAGCCACACTTAGAGAAGGGGGAGCGCTAACAAAGGAGACAGGGATTGGTGTGTCTGTGAGGAAGGAGAACATTTCTAGGGAGGGGGTCCCCATGTTCAGTTGCTTCATGGTAGACACCCACGGTGAGTTTGACAAGTGCGCCTGGAGGTTGGGGAGTCAAGATGTTCTGGTCACCAGGGCTCTTTCATTTGTGAATATGAACAGCTCCAGTGGAGCAGAATGGGGGTGCAGGCCGTGATGGAACTGAGGGATGCAAACAGTTTGACAGAAAAAAGAATAGATGCGGTGGCAGCCGGCAGAAGACACAGCGAGGCCTAGAAATAGTTTTTCCCAGTATTGAAGAGGCCAGGGCAACTTTTTGTGGTGATGTCTGAGAACCAGTAGAGGGTGCAGCTGAATGGGGAGGAGGTGAAAGGGCAGAGAGCAAGGGAGGAGGAATGAGTCTGGGGAGATGGAGGCAGTGACGGGTGTGAAGGAACGCTTACCTAATAGGCTTGATTTCCTTCTCAGCAAGGCTGTTTGCTGAGGGCTGGGGTGCTCAGGGTGAGCTCCATCAGGAATAGCTGCTTGGACATGGTAAAAGAAGCCCAAAGCAGCTGATCAGGGTGAAGAGCAAGCGCCTCGGGATAAGCCCAGGAGTGTGGCTGAGCTCACAGGCCTCTCCATCTTCATTGTAGTGATCGTGGCTGACACTATTGAGTGCTTTACTCCAGACTCAGTTTTACGTGCTCTTCAGCATGGGAGTATGCAGTCCATGCTAAGTTTGATTGCCCAAGCTCTCCTGTGGTTTTCACAATAGTCCTGTCAGTATATTACTGGTTTACAGAGAGGGAACGTGAGCATGCAGGGCTTTATTAGGCTTAGTATTCATGTTTCATGAAGATCTCTGCAGAAATGGGAGTCCTTCTCCCGAGGCAATAGAGAAGGGAGCGATTTAGTGGTCTGGAAGGTGGGGTCTGTTGCTGCCATAGGGGATTCTCAAATTCTAGAGTAATTACCCAGCATCTTGACTAGAAAGACAAGTACCTGATGGCTGCTTGTCCTTGTGAGATCCCAAAGGATGAGACTACCACCTGAAGCAGTGAATAAGAAGAGAGACCTTGTTCACATTCTCCAGAAAGCGAGAATGCATCAGTCAGCCAGTGTTGGGATGCCGCAGACCTATATCTTTATGTTACAGTCTAATTCTTAGCTCACCTTTGAGTTTTCCGGGCAGTGTGATGGGTAGGATCTGCAGGCAGGACTGACCCCGATGAGTGGAGGAGAATGGTCCATGGGATAGATGAGAAACAAACTTACCTTTTTTTTTTCTGCAGCCACTGGAGCATCTCTGTGTCCTTTCTTTTGGGGTTGCTATGGATACGCCTTTCCATGGTGGTTTAAGGAGATTGATCTCCATTGTAATCAGGTGATGGCGTGGATTTTAAAAAAGAAAGGATGGTATGGTCCGCTTCTGAGGAGTGGCTGGTGAGCTGCCCGAGCCAGCGGCAGAGGCGCAGCCACCTCGGCTATGCCTTTGTTGGCTGCCGTGGCTTTTGCTGAAGTTGTGGAATGGTGCATCTACCTCAGTAGAGCGCAGTCTCGGTGCGCCCTGCCTGCTGGGTCCTAGTGCCTGGATCTCGCTGGTTGATTCAGGGGAAAGAACTGAGACTTGGAAACTAGACAGGTGAGACTCTTACTGTCAGTGTGAGGTTTGCTACTGTTGAGTATGGGGCCCGAGTGCCTCTGGCACTCCTGCAGAAGTTCCTTTCTCAGGATAAGTAAGGGGTTCTTGGAGGTGGACCTGGAAATTCTTGGGTAGTTGTTGGAGTGAAGGAAGCTTTGAGGGTGGGGTGAGCACCATTCAAATGGAAGTAGGATACAGACATTTCTTGGGTAATTAGCTGGAGCTGTGAAGAAAGTCCACTTAGGATCCACTCCCATCTCTGTAAGATTGGCAAGGCAGATAGTGGATTCTGTTTTGCAGAATTGGGTTCAGCCTCCAGCATCTTCTCTAGGCAAGCAGACCTTTCCCCTGTTTGACTCTGGGAGATGTGTGCTCACAGTCACCTCTTCTTCACTGGTGCTCAGACAGTTTGACTCTGTTGTCAGACTGCCCAAGTTCGAACTCGGCCCCACTGCGGTAGACCACATAGTCAGCCCAGGATCAAAGTTGGCAGCATAAGACTGAAAAAAAATTAGAGTATTAAGGGATCCTCAGGTATTGGTGTTAAAAAAATGGTAGAAATGACTGAAGGATTGAAAAAAAAAAGGATGAAGAGACTTTCCTCCCTGCTGGCCCTTTCCAACCACCCCGCCCCGCCCTGCAGGTCTGCTTGTTTCCTGCTATTTCCTAAAATTCTCCAAGACTTAGTTACCATATAGTGAGGACTCCCCATTTTCCTAAATATTGTTGAGGAGGAAAATGGATTAGAAATCCGAACACTGCTGCTCTCTACTGAAGGAATGTGAAGAATCCTATGGAGTGGTGTCAGGGACCCAGAGATGCTGTGGAAAGCATGCATCTCTGTAGCTAGGCTTGGTATCAGAGTCGGTGCCACTCAGGGGTGGAGGAAACACAGTCTTGTTTGACTAATCACAGTGTGTGTGTGTGTGTGTGTGTGAACCAGAGGCTGACATCAGAATGTATCCCTGATCAGAATGTCCTCCATCTTCAGTGAGGCTGGAGCCCAGCAAGCTCCAGATCTGCCTGTCTCTACCCCAACACTGCGCTATAGATGTGCATGGCCACACCCAGCTTTTAGCAGGTCCTGGGGATCTGAGCTCAGCTTCTCATGCTTCATACCAAGCACTTTAGCTGCTGAGCCATCTCCTAGCCCCTTTTTTGTTTCTGTTGGCAACATCATAAGCTTTGTTTCACAGTGTTGGGCATGGACCTGCTGTCACAGGCCAGGCAAGTGATCTAGTAAATCTTCATCTCAGCTATGCTTGAAATATTTTATTTTGGAATAACTAGTACATTTACATAAAGTATAAGGAATAGCATTGAAAAACTGGTCTGCTGGCTCAGGTTTGTAATCCTGAGAGATTGAGGCAGGAAGATTATGAACCTGCCTGGGCAATTTTTTGAGATTCTGTCTCCAAATGAAAAGTATGCAGCCTAGAAGGTGGTTCTGTGGGTAAAATGCTGTCATGCAAGAATGCAACCTGTTTGACCCCCAGTACTCGTGAAAAAGCCAGACACATGAGTGTGTACCCATAATTGTAGTACTGGAACGGGAGAGACAGGAGGATTCCTAGGGCTTGCTGGCTAGTTGGTCTATCTAGAATCAGCAATCTCCAGTTCAGTGACTGAGAAAGGAACCTAATACTGACCTCTGGCCTCTGCATTCCTATAAACATGCACACAGGTAAAGAAGTAAAAAGTTTAAAAGAAAAATGGCTATGTATGTACAGTGCTTGCCTAACAAGTGAGAGCGGCAGGTAAGTTTGCAGCAAAACACGCATGCACACAGACGCGTGCAAAAAATGATAGAGATTACACATACTCTTCCTCGGTTCATTCCCCAGCCCTGTTTAATGTCTGTAAAGCTGTGCATGACGTCCCAGGTTGGACACAGGCATCGTCCTCGTGACAACTGAATGGCTCCATCGCAGATCCCTTATGCTGTCTTTTAAGGAGTCCTGTCTCTTTCTCTTCTTTTCACCCCCTTTAGTCCTTGACTGCTGGCAAGCACCAACCTCACAGGTTCACATTGGAAGCAGGTGAAGAAGCACATTTTAGTGTGCGCAGTTGAATTAGCCCCAGAAAAGGCCCTGAGAACTGCCCAGTTTCCCTTTCCCAGCTCTGCTTTGATCCTCACTCTTTTTTCTGTTTTTTAAAAAATGCTTTTGTGACTGGGTGGTGGCGCACACCTTTAATCCCAGCACCCAGGAAGCAGAGGCAGGTGGATTTCTGTGAGCTTGAGGCCAGCTTAGTCTACAAAGCAAGTTACAGGACAGCCAGGACTGTTACACAAAGAGTGTGTGCATTTGTATGTGCCAATGTAGGCGTACCCCACCGTGTGCTTGTGGAGGTCAGAGGACAGCCTCTGTCGCTGGTGCTGTCCTTACACCTTGTTTGAGACGGGGTCTCTTGAGGATTCCTGCCTCCCCCGTCTCCATGGGGTGGACTACGGACTCATGCTCATGTGGTAAGCACTTTGCCCGCTGAACCAACTCGCCAGCCTCAACCCTCATTCTTATTATTCATACCTCAAGGTTTCCCAGTTGATTTATTCATTTGCTAATTTTATTTTTTGTGTGTTATTTTATAAATGTTTACCATTTATTTGTGTGTGTGTGTGTGTTTGTAAGTACATGTGTGGGGGTGATCTGTGGAGGCCAGACGAGAGAGTCAGATCTGGAACTGGAGTTCCAGGTGGTTGTGAGCCTTATGGGGTGGGTGCTGGGAACCAGCTCAGGTCCTCTGTAGTTGCATCAGACACTCTTAGCCACTGAGCCACCTCTCCAGCCCCTCATTTGCCGATTTTTACATTCATTCATCTCTTCATTTATTGCAGCTTTGGAGTCTCTGTTGTGAGCAGGTCATGTTGATGAGTGGATGCAGTAACCACAAAGGCACCTGCATCTGAGCACAGTTTGTGTCAGGCATCATAACAGATCCTTTGCTTAAATCGCAACACCTTCAGGGGTGGGAGGTTGATGTTATGAGTTCGGCTCTCCTCTGTGTACTCCAAGTGCTAGTATGTCTTGCTCCGCACGCCTGCCTTGTTTTCCTTATCCTTTGTAACACCCATAAGGTAAAGAATACCTTTTTGCATATGGATTGGGTTACTGTGGCTCAGTCGGTTAACCACCTTGCCCAGAGTCATGCAGGTGAGGTGAGGTAGCTGTGTCCTGGACTGTGTGTGGGGCTCTTGCCAGCCTGCTGTCTTCCCGGACTCCTTTGGTACTCTGTCTGCCTGTCTCTCGGTCCCTCCTTTCTCACCCCGTGCTCAGTGCTGCAGCGAGCTCTTTGCTGTAATCCTGCCCGTGTAGCTCATGTGTCCACTCTGCCCCAGCTCAGGAATGAGACAGACTTCCCGTTGTCACTGGACTTGGTCCCTATGTCCCTGCCTATCTATTGCATCTCAGTGTGTTTATTTACTCAATTAAGTACTTGACTTTCTGCATGGAGGGCAGTTGCATCATAAAGAGATGTCGTGGGCTACCCCGTGGAACTCTTTATAGTTTGACAGAAGAACCCCAGTGGATAATTTTCTTGCTCTCCATTCTGTGTTCATAACTTACAGGGCTTCTGTATAGCCTTAAGTCAAAGAAAAAAGCCCCACAATCCAAGGCACAGTCATAATTTTTTTCCCAGTCCACCTTTCTCCTGTCCAATTTTCTGTATTTATTGTCTATGCATTTGAAGGCTTATATATATCTGGTATCCTGCCAGGCTGTACTTCTTGGGAATGCTATAGTTTTAGTGCTCCTTACCCTGCTTTCTCTTGTTTGAGTCTTGCAATACTAATGTCGATGTGTCAGGCACTTTGCTTGTTAGAATAAACAGCTCTCAAGAAGTGGTGTGTCCATGCGGTGCCAGAGCACAGAGAGGCTGTTCTAGACCTGCATTCTCACTGGGTTGCCCTTACTCGCCGAGAACTCACCAGCCTCCTCTGCCTTCCTAGTGCTGGGATTACAGGTTTATGTTTGTGTGCGTGAGTTTTGAAAGCAGTATGTGTTAGAGCTTGCTCTTGGAAGCCTGGAGGTAAGTGTGGGGCAGTGGGGGGAGTAGGAAGTACCGAATGTGCTGGAGCAGGTTGGGGCTCTCCTGTGTAAGCTAAGTAGGAGTGGATCTCTAAGCCTCAGTGTCCTTGTCTGTCATCCCTGGCCTGCCCCAGATTACTGTGATATCCACGGGTGATGAGGATGGCCTTCTTAGGTAGTTTTTATTGAGCACGTAGATTTACGAAACAGTTATTGTCTTACATGTTCTTATTTTATTTATTTAAAAAGATTTATTATTCGCCAGGTGGTGGCTGCACACGCCTATAATCCCAGCACTTGGGAGGCAGAGGCAGGCGGATCTCAGTGAGTTCGCGGGCAGCCTGGTCTACAAAACAAGTTCCAGGAGAGCCAGGACTGTCACACAGAGAAATCCTGTCTTGAAACCTCCCCAAAATTATTTTATTTATACATGCATGCATATATAAGAATGAAATATGTATGTATATATATATATATATATATACACACACACATTCACATATTCATTGGCAAACTTAAAGGTTTTTTGTTTTTTGTTTTTCAAGACAGGGTTTCTCTGTAGCTTTGGAGCCTGTCCTGGAACTAGCTCTTGTAGACCAGACTGGCCTCAAACTCAGAGATCTGCCTGCCTCTGACTCCCAAGTGCTGAGATTAAAGGTGTGTGCCACCACCGCCCGGCAGTTTATTTTTCATTATGTGTATGGTGTGTGCCTGTGTGTAAGCATGTGCACATGTATGCATGGGGAGGTCAAGGGAGTCAGACTCCCCAGAGCTACCTGATGTGGGTTCTGGGAACCAAACCCAGGTCCTCTGCAAGAGCTGAACAGGCTCTTAGCAACTGAGCCACCTCTGTAATGCTTTTTATCTTTAAAAAGGATTTATTTTGTTTTTAAAAAAGTGTGTGTGTGTACACACGTGCACGTATGTGCATGCATAAGTGTAGGTTCCTGCGGAGGCCAGAGACATCTCATCTTGAGCTGGAGTTATAGGTGGTTGGGAGTAGCACAGTATGGGTGCTGGTAACAAACTCAGGTCCTCATCAAGAAGAGCAAATGCCATTAACCCCTGTCCTAAATATTTTTTTTAAGTTTTATTTTATGTGTATGAGTGCTTTTTCTGCATATATGTCTGCACCGTGTGTCATGCTCTTTCTTGGAGGTTAGAAAAGGGCATTAGATCTTCTAGGAATGGAACTGAAGACACCTGTGAGCCTCCGTGTGGGTGCTAGGATGAACCTAGGTTCTCTGAAAGAGCAGCCAGTGGTCTTTATTTCTGAGACACCTCTCCAGCCCCAGTTTCTGTCCTATCCATTGAGCCATCTGCTGAGCCCTCAAGTCATGTTTTGAAATGTGTTCTGTGGACTGCAAATATTCTGAACTGTTTAGTGTGCTTGCCTGGGCCAGAATGGCCCTGCGCACCTGTGCGGTGGGGAATGAGGGAAGGAGAGCTACCTGGGACTGCAGGGAAGCAGGGAGGTGAGTTCTAAAGGTTCTGGGCAGAAGTGAAGAGACAGAATTGGTTTTGGTTTTGGTTTTGGTCCCCCCCTCCCCCCACAGGGTTTCCCTGCAGCATTGGGACCTGTCCTGGAACTAGCACTTGTAAATCAGGCTGACCTCGAATTTACAGAGATCTGCTTGCCTCTGCCTCCGGAGTGCTGGGATTAAAGGCTTGAGCCACCACTGCCCAGCTGAGAATATTTTAATTAAACTTGAAGTTAGTATCTAAAGCGATGGGTTTCATTATGGTATTTCACACTTACTCATCACCTTAGAAAACTGTTGTGTGGCTCATTCTGCTGCTGGGCTAGTGGGCAGAATGGCAGAAACTGTGGTTTTGTTGTTGAAGGAAGACACATTTTTCTGGGGATCCAGATCCACGGTACAGCTGGGGACCCAATGGTCAGACCCCAGTCATACTTTGCTTGCAGGTCTGCTGATTTCTAATCATTGACAAATACGTAAATAAATGGGGTCGTATGTGGAGATCTCACTAGAATGAGTAGTTTCATTAAATTAACAGCATTTTTCTTTAATCATGAAGGTAATATAATATTGTTAAGAAATTTTGTGAAATACACAACTATAGAAAGTAGATTAGCTTAGCCTTGCAGTGGTGGCGCATGCATTTAATCCCAACACTCAAGAGGCAGAGGCAGACAGAACTCTGTGAGTTCAAGGCCAGCCTGATCTACAGAGCGAGTTCCAGGACAGGCTCCAAAGCTACACAGAGAAACCTTGTCTTAAAAAAAAAATTAGCTTGTTGGGTCTGATGTTAGGAGACAAAGCCAAAGATATAAGAGATGGGGACAGAGGTAGAGTGGGCTTGAGTCCATTTGAATGTGATGTCTTGGGGATCAAGCAGAAGAGAGAAAGTGAGCGTGGGGACCTCTCCCTTGCAGGGGTGGGGACCTGGGATCTTACTGTCTTTCTCTGTGTGAGCACGCCTCCATTTCTGTCCCTTCTTCGCTCTTTATCTGGTCCAGTGTGAGATGAAATTCAGACCCTGATCTTATGGATTTGGACTTGAGTGCAGATTTTTTTTGGGGGGGGGGGAGGCTGACACAGAAAAGCACCAGCAAGTGTGTGTGTTTGTGTGTGTAGGGGGGTTGTCCGTGGGGAGGCTGTAGGCAGCTGATCATTTGGAAGTAGCACTTAATGTTTGGGGACTTGCTGAGTATTCACATTCTGGGGGTGGGGGCAGTGATCGGGGGTGCAGGTGAGAAAGAAGGGTCAGGTCTGCCAGCGCACTGAACTCCAATGCTGAGGATTTGTGGATGAATCCATCCTTGGGTTCTAGCATGTCCTATCTGGCCCAGGTGAAGCCGAGGAGCACTAGGACCCAGAGGCCAGCATGCTTCCTGACAGTCTAGAGCAGCACTAGCGCAGAGTGAGACTCATCAGCTGGCAAGCGGGGCTCAGTGTCTCTGGGTTCAGGAATCCTTGGGCAGTGGAAGGGACTTATACACCTCGGCCCCATTACTGCCCCTACCCCTACCGAGGGAGGCCCACGGGAGGAGGGAGGTTCGTGCCTGATGGCTTATGAGCCGGTCCATGCGGGCCCATCACCCTGACCCCTCCTGCCTAGGTTTTTGCCTTTTCTCTCTGTCTTTGACTAGCTGGGGGAAGGGGTAGGAGTCCGGGTGAGCAACATGGCCCAGAGCAAGAGGCACACATACAGTCGGGTAAGTGGCCTCAGTCAGTGTGGGATGGTCCTGGGAGGGCTGGTAAAGCAGGCCCGGTGCCTGTGGACATCACTTGTGTGGGGGCTGGGGAGAGAGGCTGGCCCTCAGCTGAGACACTCACACACTGGGCTTCCGAGGAGCCTTCAGGGCTCTGATACTAGCAGACTGGACAGCCCCCCCTCCTGAGTTGGGTCCTAACTGGGACCCTCCAGACTTGATCTCTAATTCCAACTGGCCCTGAGCTAGGGGCTTGAGGGCTCCAGTCTGTCTCCTAGGGGTCAGAATGCCTTGCAGTGGGACACTTTCCAGATGCTGTGCGATCTGTCCCTGCTCTCCCTGTCTGCGATGAGATTGGCATCCACTGATCCAGCCACCTGATTCTGAGAGGCGTGTTGCGAGGTGTGGGAGGGTCTTTCCAGAGTTTGTGTCCAGCCTTGATGTCATTGGCAGTTTCTTTATTGTTAGGCCCATGTTATCCACCTTGTCCCAGGTATGATTTGAGATCCCCACATCCCTAGGAGCTATATCTTCATCTTACTGGCTGGGCTTTTTGAGGAAGGGAGTTAGAGAGTGGCAGCTTGGGAAGTGTTTTGACTTCCCTGGCTCTGGCAGGACTCCTTTCTGAAGCCAGCTGTGCTGAGTGTGGGGGTATCAGGAAGGACACCCTGCAGTCTTTAGGCCCATAGGGTCACATTTTCTTGCCTTATTTGTTTGCTGCAAGCTTGCTGGTTCATGGAATAATTATTGCTAAAAATGGCTTAGGTGTGATTTTCTTCCAAATCATGGTCTGATTTGGGACCTAATTTCATGTGTTCAGTTATCACAGCTATGTAAGAAGCCGGGAACTTCCCAAGGACAGTGTTTTTGTTTGTTTCTTTGCCTGCCCAGTTGAAGTGCTGGGCAGGGTCTGAGTACTGTAAGGGGCTAATTTGAGGGACTGTTTATTTGGTCTGTGTTTTCTCTTTGTGGCAGCATGAACGGGGAAGGATCTCCAGAGCTTGAGGGAGAGTAGCCAGCAGGATGAGGACCAGAGAGAGAGCTGTGTGGTGAATGGGTGCAGTCAGCCACCCTGGGACGTCTCAGTAGACATGTGGATGGAGTGACAGTGCTTGAGGGCCTGGACATAGGTGCAGCTCTCTGCCTCTGAAGAAAAGTCTAGTTTGATGGAATGGTCTGTGCCTGTGATCCTAGCGTTCAGGAAGCTGGGGCAGGAGGATTGCAAGGTCCACACTAGCCTAGGGTAATACTGACATTCTGTCTCAAAGAACAATAACAAGAATTTTTCTTTTTTTTTTAAAAAAAAGCATGCACACACCCAGTAGAAGAAATGGGTGGAGTGTCATGGAGAGCTCGGAGAAGGGCATTTGAATCCCGAGAAAGACAGGACAGTGGAGAGGGCCACTACTGAGCCACTGTTTCTCAGCTCTGGTTCCTCAGACAGGGTTGTGGGGAACCTGATCTGAATTGAGCTGTTTGCTTGTTCTTCCTCTCCTTGGGGGCAGTACACCCAAGAAGCAGCCATATGGTGACGTTCAAAGATCTACCCATGAATCCTGATTTGTTATTCAATTAAATTCTTAAGAATTAATTCTAGTAGATTCTGGAGGATTTTGGAATACCGTTTAAATTTCATTTATTTTTTTTCATTTTTTTAAGATTGTCATTATTCATTTTTGTTCCCTTAAGGTTCATCTCACTTTAGGCCAGGTTGACCTAAAGCTCAATCATGTAGTTCAGGCTAGCCTCAAGCTCATGATAATCCTGTCTGAGCTTCCCAAGAGCTGGGATTACATGTGTGAGCTATCAAAACAAGCTTTTTTTCTTGAAACAAGCTCTCATTATGTAGCCCAGGCTGACCTTTAACTTATTTTTTGTAGTCCAAGTTGACCTCAAACTCATGGCTATCCTCCTGTCTTAACGCCCTGGGTATTGAGATCCTGTCTTTGGGGAAATTTTGGACACATCACTGATGTTTTTCAGAGGAAATTTGTGGACTTACTCCACCCTTAGAGTGGAGTTTAAGGTGATGACTTGTGGTGCTTTCAACCTGGGATCCTGTCTGCAGCCTCTGACTGTGTATGTCTGCACTGTCTGTTTTCCAGACTCCGAGCGGCAGCAGGATGAGTGCAGAGGCGAGTGCCCGGCCCCTGCGGGTAGGCTCCCGTGTGGAGGTCATTGGGAAAGGCCACCGAGGCACTGTGGCCTATGTTGGAGCCACACTCTTTGCCACTGGCAAATGGGTGGGCGTGATCCTGGATGAAGCAAAAGGCAAGAACGATGGCACTGTTCAGGGAAGGAAGTATTTCACGTGTGATGAAGGCCATGGCATCTTTGTACGCCAGTCTCAGGTAACACACCATGCTTGCATGTATGTGTGTGTATGTGTGTGCACGCGTATGCGTGTGTGTGCGCGCGCGCGTATGTGCGCGTGTGCGTATGCGTGTGTGCGTGTGTGTGTGTGCGCATATGCATCTGTGTGTGATGTGTGTATGCACATATATCACTTGTGCCACTAGTGTGTAGATGCTTCTTTTTCCTGGGTGGGACACAAGGCTGTGGTTGGGAGAAAGGGAAGTTCTGGTACTCCCGCTTGCTCGAAAGCTCAGAGGGGATCACAGGCGTTCTTGATCTGACTGTGGATTCTCCTCTTTGACTTCAGATCCAGGTATTTGAAGATGGAGCAGATACTACTTCCCCAGAGACTCCTGATTCTTCTGCTTCAAAGGTTCTCAAGAGAGGTACTAGCTACACCTGATCCGAGTTTTCCACCCATCCCCTAACAACAGGGCTTCAGCTCTGTGCTCCCTTGTTCTGTCCTCCCCATCCCACTGAGGGGGTCTTTCCCCCTTACCCTCTGTATAAATGTACTTTGTTGCTATTTGCTTTCTACAGAGGGAGCTGATGCAGCTACAAAGACCAGCAAATTGGTGAGTGGTTTGGGAGCTGGGAGGGAGTAGCACAGAGAGGGAGGGAGGGAGGGAGGGAGGGAGGGAGGGAGGGAGGGAGGGAGGGAGGGAGGGAGGAGAAAGACCCAGGGCTAGGCAGGTCAAAGCAGAAGATGGGTCTGAACTGAACTTCCAGGCGCCTAACCTCACCAAGAAGGACACTTTTTGGGTTCTTAATGAATTGCTACATCAGGGCTAAAGTAAAGGTGGCAGGAAACACTGCTAGGGTCAAGTAGGATTGAACTGAGGGAGATTGGGAGGGCAGGCATAACCCCAGTGGTGTAGCCAGCTTCCGACCTTCTGGTGTCCAAAGAAGCCAAGGCCTGAGGGTTTAGGGCAGGGTAAGGTGGAGGGACTCTTGGTCACAAGTGTTATAAGATGCATACAGAGGGCCTTCTAGCTCCCTTCCCCTCTCCCCTGCAGAGGGTTGGGAGGCTGGCCTCCGGCTTCTCTAAGCCGGGTGAACACCCTAGAAGCGGGTTCTTGAGGAATCCCTTGAAGCTTGTCCAACTCCTCACCCATTGCCTGTGTTCACCTCAGTTGGTATTAACACCTGGCACAGGATGTCTGGCCAGGCGCTTTGTTCTCTAACTCTGCCCTTTCCTACTCCTAACGCAGCGGGGACTGAAGCCTAAGAAGGTGGTGTGTTTACTGTTTGTATCTGGGTGGGTGGGTGGATTGTGAGCCCATCCCGCTCTCCTGCATGTCCCCCCACCCCCACCACTGCATGCATGTGTGTGTAACCATGGGGCTGGGATGGCCAGAGGAAATGGCAGTTTGTCTTCCAGAGTGCCTTTGAGGAGAACAAGGACATAGGTTCAGGGACCAGGTCAAAGCAGCCCTCACTAGACAGCTTCTCCCTGCTCTAGACCACTGCCCCCTCACCCCCCCGTTAGAGACTGCAGGTGCCTGATGGCGCATCACAGCAGCTAGTTTACAGTGAGTTCTCACTTAGCCAGATCTAGGGGCATGGCAGGGCATAGGGAAGGAATGGAGCTGGGGAAAGGACCAGAAATAGAGTGGTTGTGCAGAGAGGAGGTCAGAGTCCTGAGGAGCAGTTGGGAAGTCGGCACTTTGCCTGCCTGCCTTTGTGTCGGTGCTGCCCCGAGTGCCTGCTGTACTCTGCCTGGTGGTCTTTTGCTGTCTCCTCATCTAGTATGTGTCGAGCCCCTCTCCCCCAGGGTCTTGACCGTGCCACCCCCTGCCTCTAACAGACTTTTCTGTAGGTCTTTTGAGAGGGTCTCACTTCGTAGCTCATTCTAGTCTGAAACTCACTGTGTAGGCAGACTAGCCTAGAACTTACGGCAGTCTTCTGCCTCGGCCTCCTTAGTGGGATTCCATATGGTCACCACATGCCCAGCTCCTCTCCAAAGACTTTTACACACTTAAATTGCTGCCGTGACCACTTCCTCACAGCAGCCCTTGCCTTGGGCCTCTGCCCTGCATGCCCCTGTCTGAGCCATGCGTGCAGTTCTGTGGGCTCCTTGTTGCCAGGCTCTCGGACTTTCCTGATGTTGCATGGGAAGCTTCTGGGTTGGGTGGGAAGGGGGAAGAGAGCATCTTTTCAACTCCTGGTGGGCGTTGAAAAGACTTGGGAGTCTTACTTGGTAGAGGCCACATGCTGGTACTTATTTTTGATCCTCAGTCCTGGCTCCTGGTAGGGATAGAATTCTAAGGCAGATATCACTGTAAAGAACGCTAGACATGTTCCAGATGCATGGGGACTTGCTTCATTCCTTGATTGTTTTTTGTCTTGTGATTGGAGTTTTGGTTTCACCCCAGGTCCCTGAGTAGAGGAGAACATGAAACTGCCGTGTGAGACTGGCCGAGTTTGGCTGCAGGCTCACGTGGCCCTGGTAGGAATGTGAGCAATGCCCAGGTTCTGGAGAAATGGGACAGCCCGGCTTCAACTGCTTGTGCTACAGAATGCAGCAGTGGTGTCCCCGCTGTCTCCAGTCTTTACCCAGGGTTCAGTCAAAGCAGATCATTTAGTCAGAGTTCTCTCCTGTCATCCCCACCGTATGGGGAGCTAGATCTAGAGCAAAAACCAGTGCATGTGTGTTTCTGTGTATGGGTGTTTTGCTTCCATGTTTGTTAGTGTACCATGTTTGAACAGTGCCTGTGGATGCCAGGAGAGGGTGATGGGTGCCCCCGGGACTGGAGTTATACATGGTTATGAGCCACCAATGACTGCTGTAAGAGCAGCCAAGGCTTTGTAACCTGTGAGGCATTAGCTCGCCCAAACCAGTGTTTTGAGAGGGAGTTAGGAAAGAACATGGGTGCCTCTAAAAATACTTGCCCTTTCTAGAAAGCTTTAGACACAGGCTTTCATCTCTATATAGCCTGGAAAAGTGAGGGAAGAGCCCTACACTGTTATCAGAGCTGCTGCCAGTGGCATGTCCCAGGGTTCCCTAATTACTGTGTACTCTTCAGAGCTGGAGCTGGGTGCTGAAGGGGTGCTCTGACTGTCTTGCTGATAAGAGATTTTTTGGTATCTCTGGTGTGTGTAAGAGAAGTGGATGCAATGGGGTTGTCAGGGCCAGAATGTAATTAGGAGAGGTTGATGGAGCTGTCACACTCTCTGTTCCTGTCCACAAATTCCCTGACTCCTTAATGTGCCATTTCTGCAAGTGCCCCCCCCCCCCCCGGCCCAGCATTTTGAAGCAAGGACTTGGAGGTGGTGGTGGTGGGGCTAGAACCTTGTGTTTGATGGAGAGGAAGGGCAGCTTTGCGCAGGACTTAGTCCCATCCGGAGGAGGAGGAGCCACCGGTTCTGGGTGGTTGCTAGGTGACCTAGGACTGGTAGCTCCACCCCCATGGAGCCGAAGAGGGTGGGTGCATGACGTCAGGCGGAGCTGCTGCTGCTGCTGCGGCCACTGAGGCTGCCATCAGCTTAAGCTGGCGACCTGGGCCAGGGAAGGCTCCGGGAGCCTGCTGGAGCCTGCCGGAGCTCGGGATTGTCTGCTGACTCGCTGCACACCTGCCAGGGCATCTGTGTCACCGCAGCAGTCTTTTGCAGGCCCGGAAGCCAAGGCTGCATTGTTGGGATTTGATGCACTAATCTCCTGTCTCCGCCGCCTTTCCCTCCCTCCCTTCGTCTGTCTTTCCTCCCTGTGTTTGTCTGCCCTCCTCTGCCCCTCACTCTTTTTCCTCTCCTTGCTTTCTGTGGTTTTCTGCAATGATGAGACAGGCACCGACAGCCCGAAAGGTACTCTTGCTTGCTCTGGTCCTGCTGCCGGGTTGCCAGGGCGATGGAAGCAGGCTGCTGGGGTGGGGGTGGGGGCTGATTTGACTTCATCAGTCTACCTGGCTGGGGGAGGAGGGTAAGGATGAAGGGGGAGGCAGGGAGAGGTGTGTGTCACTACCGTGCCCCACCCCTGCATGTTTCTTAATCTACCTACTTTGGGCTCTGATTGAGTCTGTTCCAGACCTTGTACCCAGTGGCCTCCCAGGCTTGGGCTTCAGGCAGTCTTTACTGCAGACTCACTTGGGAGGGTTTCCTGGGGTCCAGCACGAGGCAGCAGGCTAGGTGTATCAGTGCTTGAAGCATGCCTACTTAACAGCTTTTGCTTGTTCTTCCGTCATCCTGCCTCCCCAGAGTTTGTGCTAGGGAGTTAATCAGGGTGGGATGGGGGCCTAGAAGAGTTGGCTCATAGCTGTGGTGAATTAGTCCTGACTAGAAGGTGGGCATTGGTCTGCTTGGACTCAGTGTCTGCTGAAAACAGCTCAAGTTGAATCTTTGCTAGAGCCCTGAGGCACAGCCAGCAGACCTCTGGGAGTTGGAGCTAATTGCCCCTTGCCACACAGAAGTAACCCAAAGGCCTCCTGGGTTGCTTTGTAACAGTGGATCTTGTGTGCTCTGCCCACCCCCACTGCTTTCCTCCAGCTGGAGGGTTACTTTGCTGAGCTGTGGGCTTTTACTGGTGCAGTATTCATAGTCCTGACACCTGAGCCCTCTGCCTTAGGGATGGAGCCTGCTGCAAGACCCGGACCTGAGGGGCGGGGACACACACACACACACACACACACACACACACGACAGCCTTGTTCTGTTTTAGGACTCTGAAGGGTTCTGAGTTCCCATTTCTGGGTGTGTGGTACTCGTCATGGGCCAGGTCCGAGGGTATCCTTTCTAGAGTCTAGCACTTGATGGAAGAGGCAGACTTGGTAAAGTCCTTGGGAGTGGTGTCTGGGTGGGGCCCCTAGGCTGGAGTGGGAGATCCTTCCCAGAAGGACAGTCTCTGGAGACCTTCTTGCCAGCTGCTGCCTTTGCTTTCCTGTGGCTCAGCTAAGGGAAGGACTTCTAGGATCTGTAGGGTATCTGAAGGGGTGAGGCCTACAAGGGTTGGGTAAAAACGAGGGTAGGAACAGGGCAGCTGGAGATGTGAGTTCCTGGAGTAGGTATGGTGATTCCCTGAGGGATGCGGTGGGATGGGATTGGTGGGGCTAGCCCCGTCTGTGGCTGTTTCTGCTCTCATTGCTACCTCTGTCCTCCTGCCGTGACCCTTTCTTTCCTGACTTCTTCTCTTCTGGCTCCTGTTGCCTGTCCAGACCACAACTCGACGGCCCAAGGTGAGAACAAGCAGGTCTCTGTAAGCCACTGCCAAGTGCACACACGTTTCAGGCATGTGCATGTATGTGGTCATGCATGCTAGCAAGTAAATGTTGGTTGCCGTGTACGACGGGCTCCCTTGAGGGAGAAGAGCGGCTTGTGGCTGGTGACTGGGCCCTCCTGGGAATTTTTTAAGATTTATTTTTATTTTATGTGTATGAATGTTGCCTGCATGTATGTGTACCGTATATGTACCCTCAGAGGCCAAGATAGGGTGTCAGATCTTTTGGGAGTTGCCACGTGAGTGCTGGGAGTCAAACCTGGGTCCTCTGGAAAAGCAGCCAGAACTCTTAACTGCTGAGACATTTCTCCAGCCTTGGCAACCTCTAATCCTTAAGAGGCCATCTTAGCCAGTAGATTTAGTAGGGAAGAGCAGTAAACAGGGCTGTGGCTAATCAAGACAGGCTTTGACCAGCTTTGACAGGTGAGATTAAAAGAAGTGAGGATCTTGGCAGTGCACAGTATCTGGGTGAGGGTGACTATCTGAAGGTCTCGGGGAGAGTATTTGTGGGTGCTCTGTGGTTTCCACATGTCTGCTCACCAGGAGAACTTTGGGGTTCAGTATTGCCAGGGGCAGCACTGTCTACCCTTGGGTTTGTGGCTTCCTGGAAGCTCTCCAACTCCCCACTCTAACCTTACATGGGGCCTAGATTCTGTTACTTAACTATAACTTTGTACTTGGGGAGGAAGTACAGGGGTATACTCTACCTACTGTGTTCCCAGGGTGGTCTATCTGCAGCTCCCAACTCAGCCCAATAGCCTATAGGGTCCCTTGACATAGACCAGAGGAGTGCTGTTCAGCTTGTTTCCCAGGACTGAGGAGCAGCCCTCTGTGCGAACATGACAACTGAGAACAATCCCTAATCTGTTCTTTGCTTCTGGGAATGACATTGATGCACTTCTTCTCTGCTGGGGGAGCTGGACATGGACCCAGCACAAGGACGGGAATGGGAGTATTTAGAAGTTGCTAGAATAATCACATGTAGGTCACAGACGGAAGTTCTGGGGAGTAAGATCCTGCTCTGAAGGTTGTGGCAGAGCAAGGAGCGTGTGGATACCATGCCAAGGGAGGAACCTTGTAATCATGTCTCTCCTCCTCTCCTCCCTTTCTCCACTGTCCTTCGTCCTGCTGCTCTTGGACTCTGTCACTGTCCCTCCCCTCTACTTCTTTGGTCTCATTGTGCTTTCATATGCGCTCTGTCTTCCCTCCTCTGCTCCTTCCCCTGCTCCGGCTCTTCTTCCACATTCCCATATTCTATTCTCTTTGTGGCCCGCCCTTGTCCTCTTAATAGCCTACTCGCCCAGCCAGTACTGGGGTGACGGGGGCCAGTAGCTCCCTGGGCCCCTCTGGGTCAGCATCAGCCGGTGAACTAAGCAGCAGTGAGCCCAGCACCCCAGCTCAGACTCCGCTGGCAGCGCCCATCATCCCCACACCGGCCCTCACCTCTCCTGGAGCCGCACCTCCACTTCCATCTCCCTCGAAGGTAAGGATAGAATTAAGGCACCCATGGGCCTGTGACCTTGGCTAGGTGCTGGGCTGGAGTCGGAAACCACTAGTAGGGACATAGCGTGTGGATGGTCAGCTCTTGACTGGGCTGTTCTCTCCTTCCTGCCCTTTTATACCTTCTCCAGATGTGGTGTGCCACGTGTTCCTCGTAGATGTCTGTATGCCACTTGCTCTTGGTTCTCAGTCCACAGAGATGTTTCTGTGCATTCTTGTCTTTGCTCCAGCTCAATTTTGTTAAGGTGGGGTGGGGGCTGTGCAGAAACCATGGGACCTCTTGTTGGCAGGAGGAGGAAGGTCTTAGGGCCCAGGTGCGGGACCTGGAGGAGAAGCTGGAGACCCTGCGTCTGAAACGATCGGAAGACAAGGCGAAGCTGAAAGAGCTGGAGAAGCACAAGATCCAGCTGGAGCAGGTGCAGGAATGGAAGAGCAAAATGCAGGAGCAGCAGGCAGACCTGCAGCGGCGCCTCAAGGAGGCGCGGAAGGTGGGCCTTGGGATGAAGCTGGTACGGGCGGTGAGGTGAACCCAAATCCAGGCTGGAATATAGGGTGCCTCAGGAGAAAGGGTGGCATGGGACTCATCTGCTCTTGCTCCACCTACCTCCAACCTCCAGGAAGCCAAGGAGGCGCTGGAGGCGAAAGAGCGCTACATGGAGGAGATGGCAGACACAGCTGATGCCATCGAGATGGCCACTCTGGACAAGGAGATGGCCGAAGAGCGGGCTGAGTCTCTGCAGCAGGAAGTGGAGGCTCTGAAGGAGCGTGTGGATGAGCTCACCACAGACTTGGAGATCCTCAAGGCTGAAATTGAAGAGAAAGGTAAGGGACTGTGAACAGGGGGGCAGCTAGTGGAGTAGGAGCAGCCAAACACACTGTTGCTCTCACAGGCTCGGACGGGGCTGCGTCAAGCTACCAGCTCAAACAGCTAGAGGAGCAGAATGCCCGCCTGAAAGACGCCCTGGTGAGGTAGGCCTTCCTCCGTCCCTGTCCTGCCTCAGTGTCTGAGTACTCATTACCTTGTGTCTGACACACGCTTTCTGCCATCTCTGTCTTCTCTTTGCCTCCCTCCCTTGCTCCTTCCGCTTCTCCAAGGATGCGAGATCTCTCTTCCTCAGAGAAGCAGGAACATGTAAAACTCCAAAAGCTCATGGAAAAGAAGAACCAGGAGCTGGAGGTTGTGAGGCAGCAGCGTGAGCGTCTCCAGGAGGAGCTGAACCAGGCAGAGAGCACCATCGATGAGCTCAAGGAGCAGGTCTGTGTGCACAGCCCCCACCTGGACCTGTATTGATGCTTCTGCTGCCCTCTTCCCTCTAGGCCCTTACAGCGGCACTCCTCCCTCTCCGTTCCCTTCAACACAGGTGGACGCCGCTCTGGGCGCCGAGGAGATGGTGGAGATGCTGACTGACCGGAACCTGAATCTAGAAGAGAAAGTGCGGGAATTGCGGGAAACTGTGGGGGATTTGGTAAGAGAAAAGCAGATCCTTGACTTCTGATCCTGTCGGAGAGTATTTGGAAGGGATCTTCTGAGAGCGAGGTTGACCTCTGAGCCTCCTGACCCTGTCTGTACCCTCCCAACTCTGTGGCATCCAGGAAGCGATGAACGAGATGAATGACGAGCTGCAGGAGAACGCACGGGAGACAGAGCTGGAGCTGCGGGAGCAGCTGGACATGGCAGGCGCCCGAGTGCGGGAGGCCCAGAAGCGTGTGGAAGCCGCCCAGGAGACAGTGGCGGACTATCAGCAAACTATCAAGAAGTACCGCCAGTTGACCGCACACCTACAGGTGCCTGCCTAGCCCCTGCTCTCAGCTCACGGTCATGCTAGGGCTCCCAGGACCCACTGTGCTTCATTCACTGTCTGCTCTCAGGATGTCAATCGGGAGCTGACGAACCAGCAGGAGGCGTCTGTGGAGAGACAACAGCAGCCACCTCCAGAGACTTTTGATTTCAAAATCAAGTTTGCTGAGACCAAGGCTCATGCCAAGGTCAGAAAGCGGGCCGTGAAGCCAGGGGTATTAGAGAGCCCAACCTGGGCGTAGCTAAGGCCTGACATGGTATGGGGTTATGGACTCGGGGTGCTTTATGTGGTAGTTGTGGAAGAATTCTGGCCTGGGCTTATCCTAGAAACAAAGGGCCTGGTGGACCAAGCATAGTGGCTCTGCAGCTTCCCATCCAGGCTGAGAGCCTTCCTCCTCCCTGCCCACCTCACAGGCAATTGAGATGGAGTTGAGACAGATGGAGGTGGCCCAGGCCAACCGGCACATGTCCCTGTTGACGGCCTTCATGCCTGACAGCTTCCTTCGGCCAGGTGGAGACCATGACTGTGTCCTGGTGCTGCTACTTATGCCCCGTCTCATTTGCAAGGTATGACCAGGCAGTCACACGTGCAGCAAAACCTGTTACACTTGCTGTGAGCCAGGCATCGAGAGTGTGAAAGGAAGGCAGCAGGCACCATCTGCCCACAGAGCTTACAAGGTAGCAGGGTACGCTCGGGCAGCAAGGTCTCAGTGAGTACTGGGCCAGCTGCCACATTCCCCGGCTGCAGATCAGAAATACCTGAAGAAAAGCCTTGTATAATTGTTTTCTCATGATTCCCTAAGCAATCCGGTGTAGCTTGTGCTAGGTATAGCAGTAACTCAGAGGTGGTTTAATGTATACCAGAGTGTTCACATGGTTTACATGCAGATCCTGTGCATTTTACATGAGGTAGACAGACATCATGTGCTAGTGTATACAGGAGGGGTCTGAAGCCAGTCCCCTCCGATAGGAGAAACTGTTCAGAAAAGAGAAGTAGCCTTCTTGTGAGGGAGTTGCAGGTTGCTGAAGGAGTAACATTTAAGCTAGACCAGAGGTAGCCAGGAGTTAGCTAGGGGTTAAATGGCAGGGTAATAGTCTAGCCAGGAGTTAGCTAGGGGTTAGATGGCAGGGTAATAGTCTAGCCAGATTGCGAAGCAGCAGCTTTCAGTCACCTGGTTCTACTGCCCTCCATTCTCCTAGGCATTCACAAACTCCTGGCATCGTGACCTTGCCCGTCTGAGTCCCTTGCTGTCTGGAGTTGTTTTTGCTTCTCTTCCTGTATATTCGTACCCTTCACATGGTTGTTTAGCTGAGCCATGGGTTGCTGGGTCTGTGTTCTTTGTCCTCTACTCCCAGCCCAGTACCCTGATCTTCTTCCTACAGGCAGAGCTCATCCGGAAGCAGGCCCAGGAGAAGTTTGACCTCAGTGAGAACTGTTCAGAGCGGCCTGGGCTTCGCGGAGCCGCTGGGGAGCAGCTGAGCTTTGCTGCTGGGCTGGTGTACTCACTGAGTCTGCTGCAGGCCACATTGCACCGCTATGAGTAGTAAGAGACGCCCGTCCCCTCCCTCGCACCTGGCCTGTGAGTGCAGGATTCCCTGGAATGAATGGAGGTATTGTCTGGAGACTTTGGCCTCACAGAGCCCTTCTCTGGTCTTTAGTGCCCTCTCTCAGTGCAGTGTGGACGTGTATAAGAAGGTGGGCAGCCTCTACCCTGAGATGAGTGCCCACGAGCGCTCCCTAGATTTCCTCATTGAGCTGCTACACAAGGATCAGCTGGATGAAACTGTCAATGTGGAGCCCCTCACCAAGGCCATCAAGTATTACCAGGTCTGGGGCCAGAATTCAGGCTTGGGGAAGTTGCAAGGCAGGAGGGGATGTCTATCTAAGGGGAGTTATTGCCAGGGTATACACGGTTTTATGTCTGTGGTTGGCTGCTTGAGACCCAGTTTGCTCTGGTTTTGTCTTTGTTGTTTTTTGTGGTAGGTTTGTTGTTGGAAGAGATAGGACTAGTTTTTTTTTTTTGTTCTTTTGAGACTGGGTCTCGTGTAACCCAGGCTGGCCTTAAATTTGCTACGTAGCCAAAGATAACTTTGAACTCCTGATCCTCCTGCCTCCATCCAAATGCTGGGATAATAGGTCTATGCCATCATGTCTGGATTTAAACAAACAAACAAACAAACAACTGTTGTGTGTAGTATATGTGCATGCATGCATGTATGTGTATCCCATGCCACAGTGTACATGTAGAGGTCATAGGACAGCATGAGGAAGTTAATGCTTTCCTTCCCCGTATGGGTCTTGAGAATGGAACTCTGGTTGCGTGCCTTGGGAGCAGCTGTCTTTACTATTGAGCAGTTTCACTCGTGGTTTTATATAAGACAGCCTTTCACTGTAGCTCAAGTTGCCTTGAACTCTGATGCTTTTGTCTTAGCCTCTGCAGTGCTAGGAGTCTGGGCCTACACCACCAATCCCATTTCTCCTTTGCTCTGATGTGAACTTGTTTTGTGATGTAGCTACCTGGAGGGTGGGGAAAGTTTGTATCTCTTAAGACCACAGTATCCGGGGTTCAAACTCTTCCATAGGCTAAAGTCTCTCTCTGTGTCATCCTCCTCAGCATCTGTACAGCATCCACCTTGCTGAGCAGCCGGAGGATTCCACCATGCAGCTGGCTGACCACATCAAGGTGATATGTCGATCAGTGATTAAGATTGCTGTAAGGATAGGGGAGGAAGTCAGTCACGAGGTCAGCGAAGGTTGAGGACCCATGTGTACAGTCATCAGAAGGTGGGGACTCCTCAGAGACAGTGATGGGGCAGAAGAGCTCACATTAGAGGCTAAGACCACTTGTTTCTTTCTGCACAGTTCACCCAGAGTGCCCTGGACTGTATGAGCGTGGAGGTGGTGCGGCTGCGTGCCTTCCTTCAGGTGAGGCTCATCTGGATTTGACGGATTCTTTCCCTCCCCCACTTCTCCTAGTGCCAATGCTGACTTGGCTCCGCGTGTTTCCTTTTCGTGTGTAGGGTGGGCAGGAGGCAACAGATATTGCCCTTCTTCTCCGAGACCTGGAAACATCATGCAGTGACATCCGCCAGTTCTGCAAGAAGATCCGAAGGCGAATGCCAGGGACAGATGCTCCGGGGATCCCAGCAGCACTGGCCTTTGGATCACAGGTTTAGGGCTGAGATTGTGAGGGAAGGAAGCTGAGCAGAAACGGGGTGGGGGGTGGGGTGGCTATCACATAGAGATCTGGATCTGGCCAGGAGACTGGACTGGGAAACCAGGAGCTGTGGTGCTGTACCGGGTGGGCTCTTGACTCCAGCCTGTCACACAGGTGTCCGACACACTCCTTGACTGCAGGAAGCACTTGACGTGGGTGGTGGCTGTTCTGCAGGAGGTGGCAGCTGCAGCTGCCCAGCTTATTGCCCCCCTGGCAGAGAATGAGGGGCTGCCTGTGGCTGCATTGGAGGAGCTGGCTTTCAAAGCAAGCGAGCAGGTTGGTCTGGAACCTGGGGCTGTGGGGCTTGAGGAGGCAGTGGCCACTGCGAGCCTTTTAGACCTGCCCTTGGCTCTTGCAGATCTACGGGAGCCCCTCTAGCAGTCCCTACGAGTGCCTGCGCCAGTCCTGCACCATCCTCATCAGCACAATGAACAAGCTGGCCACAGCCATGCAGGAGGGCGAGTATGATGCAGAGCGGCCCCCCAGCAAGGTAGGTGGAGGTTTCTGGGGACCCAGGGGCCTGCAGAAGTGCAGCCTGAAGGGCTGCCCTGGTTGTGGAGGGTGAGGAGTCTAGAAGGAGGAGCATCCTGCCTAGAAGTCAGGATGAGTTGTCTGTGACTGGATGTCTTCGAAAGGAGGGCACTAGATGTCCCTTGCCCAGCCTCCACCCTCTGACCCACTCCATCCTCCTTCCCCAGCCTCCACCCTCTGACCCACTCCATCCTCCTTCCCCAGCCTCCATCTCTGACCCATTCTGTCTTTTAGCCTCCTCCGGTTGAACTTCGGGCTGCAGCCCTGCGTGCGGAGATCACAGATGCTGAAGGTCTGGGTTTGAAGCTTGAAGATCGAGAGACAGTTATCAAGGAGTTAAAGAAGTCTCTCAAGATTAAGGTGCGGAGGACTGAGAGATGGATCTATGGTTAAGAGCACAGCGGCTCTTCCAGCGACCCTGGTTTGATTCCCAGCACCCACATGGTGACTCACAACCATCTTTAACTCTAGTCCTAGGAGATCCAATGCCCTCTTCTGGTCTCTGAGGGCACCAAGTACACACATGGTACACAGACATACATACATGTAGTCAAAACACCATACACATAACATAATTAATTAAATAGTTAAGGTGAAGACTGGGAGGTGTGGCAGGACTGGGCAGCAGCAGGTGCTGGCAGTGGGGATCAAGGTGGTGTGGGAGTTGAGGAAAAAAGTGGGGCCTGCAGCTAGGGGTCACTGGGGAGGGAGCCTCACATCCCGTAGTCTAACCCAGTCCTGGGGCTTTGGGGAGGATGTTGGGGAGCTAGAAGTGTTACTTTGTCCAGGGAGAGGAGCTGAGTGAGGCCAACGTGCGGCTGAGCCTCCTGGAGAAGAAGCTGGACAGCGCTGCCAAGGATGCAGATGAGCGCATTGAGAAAGTCCAGACTCGGCTGGAGGAGACTCAGACCCTGCTGCGAAAGAAGGAGAAGTCAGCACCATCCCTGGGCCCTGAGTCCTGCACCCATCCCGTCCCTGGACCCTGAGTCCTCCACCCATCCCGTCCCTGGGCCCTGAGTCCTCCACCCATCCCGTCCCTCGGCCCCGAGTCCTCTACCCATCCCGTCCCTGGGCCCTGAGTCCTCCACCCATCCCGTCCCTGGGCCCTGAGTCCTGCACCCATCCCGTCCCTGGGCCCTGAGTCCTGCACCCATCCCGTCCCTGGGCCCTGAGTCCTGCACCCATCCCGTCCCTGGGCCCTGAGTCCTCTACCCATCCCGTCCCTGGGCCCTGAGTCCTGCACCCATCCCGTCCCTGGGCCCTGAGTCCTGCACCCATCCCGTCCCTGGGCCCTGAGTCCTCCACCCATCCCGTCCCTGGGCCCTGAGTCCTCCACCCATCCCGTCCCTGGGCTCTGAGTCCTCCACCCATCCCGTCCCTGGGCCCTGAGTCCTGCACCCATCCTGTCCCTGGGCCTTGAGTCCTGCACCCATCCCTCCTACCTGCCACTTTCTGTCACTAGAGACTTCTTCCTTGTAATGTGACTTCCCTAGTGCATTCCACTGCATTGTTCTGACGGCAGCTGGGGTTGCGTCTAAGGGGCTGCTCTCAGGGTGGAAAGTCATGTGGGGCTGTGAGGGACATGCCTGAGCCCAGGTTCTCTGTCACAGAGACTTTGAGGAGACAATGGATGCACTCCAGGCTGACATCGACCAGTTGGAGGCAGAGAAGGCAGAGCTAAAGCAGCGGCTGAACAGCCAGTCCAAGCGCACGATTGAGGGGCTCCGGGGTCCCCCTCCCTCAGGCATTGCTACCCTGGTCTCTGGCATTGCTGGTGGTGAGTACAGTGTGCAGGTGGCATTGGCCTAGAGACTGACTGTCCTTTCTTCTGGCCTCAGTTTGGCTTCAGGTGCCTGTACCCCAGGTGTTCAGCCAAGAACACGCTTGTTTTCTCTTGCCATGAAGATGGGCTTGGAGACCCACTGAGTAAAGTAGCATGTTACCAAGACTGCCAGTGAAGGCAGAGTAATGACCAAGTTAGTCTCTAGAAACTCCCTGCTGGGCCCGCCACGCCTTCCCAGCTCAGCCATATTCAAAACAGGCCGAGCCACTCTGCTTAAGTGTCCAGCCTTGCCTGGTCTCTCAGCAGATCTGCGTCATTTCCTCATGGATTTTGCCCTCTTTCACACATCTGCTCTCACCCCAGTGGCAGAGCAGGGTCTTAGAGAGGAGTCTTTGGTGGTGAGGAAGAGGGTCTTCTGCGTGTTGTGTCCAGAGTTTCTGTTTCGTCCTGCACCCCCACATTTTCTAATCCCCTCTCTCTCTTTCTGCTCCCCCATGGGCTCTCCTGCACACAGAAGAACAACAGCGAGGTAGAGACTCCCCCGGCTGGGGTTTACCAAGGCCTTGGGCATTGGGATGGGGACAGCATGAGGCTTCTCTCAGGAGCTTTCAGAAGTGGAGGTGTGAGGGAAGAGCCAGTTCTCAACCTCTGCAGCCAGGACTGATGACGCTCTGTGACATTGACAGGGGGCTCTCCTGGGCAGGCTCCAGGTGCCTTGCCAGGCCCGGGGCTGGTGAAGGACTCGCCGCTGCTGCTCCAGCAGATCTCCGCCATGAGGCTGCACATCTCGCAGCTCCAGCATGAGAACAGCATCCTTAGAGTAAGGCGCCCGTGGGGGTGTGCCGGCCGTGATGGGCACTGAAGGCCACCTGCACCTCTTACACGACTTCTGTTCCCTCCCACACCCTGACAGGGAGCCCAGATGAAGGCATCCTTGGCCGCTCTGCCCCCTTTGCATGTCGCCAAGCTTTCCCTCCCGCCCCACGAGGGCCCTGGTGGTGAGCTGGTGGCCGGGACACTGTATCGCAAGACCAGCCAGCTACTGGAGACACTAAATCAGCTGAGCACGCACACGCATGTAATAGACATCACACGGACCAGCCCAGGTGTGTGCTCCCCACTGTGAGAAGATGGCTGTGGCCTCAGTTTCCCTGAGCCTTACTCATGTTCTCTCCTGCTTTCTCTTCCCCTCCTCTGTCTTTCCTTCCACTCTTCTCTCGGATAGGGATTGAATTGAAGGCCTCAAGCTTGCTACTAACGCTCTGTAGACCCAGATTTTTACTTGTTAATTTTTTGTTTGTTTTGGTTTTTGAGACAGGGTTTCTCTGTGTAGCCCTGGCTGCCCTGGAACTCACTTTGTAGACCAGGCTGGCCTTGAACTCAGATCCAGCTGCCTCTGCTTCCCTGAGTGCTGGGATTAGAGAAAGCATGTGCCACCATGCCCGACACTTTTTAATTTTTTTATGTTTATTTTTGAGACAAGGTCTCGGTAAGTTGCCCAGGCAGGCCTTGAACTACCTATTCTCCTGTCCAGTCTCCCAGCAGCTGGGTTCTAGGCTTTCCCACCAGACCCAGTTCTCGCGCTCTCTAAAGTGCCTGTACTACGGGGTTCAGTGCTGATGCTCCTGACCGTGTAGTTCAGCAGCCTTCAGCGTCCTTCCCTCTTCACAGCTGCCAAGAGCCCGTCGGCTCAGCTTATGGAGCAAGTGGCTCAGCTCAAGTCCCTGAGTGACACCATTGAGAAGCTCAAGGTCAGTCACATCCTGCCTTTCCTACACTGGACTCTTAGCTCACCCCTTGGTAGTGCCAGGCACTTCTGGGGTCTCTCTGCACCTGCTCCATGCTTTGAGGCACACTGGGGAGAGGGTGGGAGGGAAGGGAGGCTTCTCAACAAAGCGTCTGCGTAGGATCCTCTTTCGGCTGCTGAACCACCAGTGCTGACCCAGCGGTTCTTCAGGATGTGTGGCCGCAGCTTCTGTCAGCTGAAGCATTTGAGGGCAGAACATTTGCCAGTGGTTTCTTACACTGTACTATTATGGCTGTAACAGAAGCCGAGTTTGGCCTTCCAGAGTGACGGTGCATAAAGCATGGAGGATGCTGGGTGGAGATGGGTTAGAGATGGGCAGAAGTGTGGTGATAGGAAGCCAAGTTCTCTGTGAAGCTGGGCAGGTCTTGAACTACCACTGGGTCCCCTGACTGACCCCCTCTCTCCCCCTCCCCAGGATGAGGTCCTCAAGGAGACAGTAACTCAGCGTCCCGGAGCTACCGTTCCTACTGACTTTGCCACCTTCCCTTCGTCAGCCTTCCTCAGGGTAAGGGGGAGCACACAGCAGGGGATGGTGGCACCATGCTGGGTGCTCCTGTGGGTTCTGCCCTTCTTCCTGGGCCTTGAAGAGGCCTTTATCTGGCAGGGCCAAGTCTTGCTTCCAGCTTTTATAGATTGGACTGTCCCGGCACATAAGTAACGCCTGCCCTGGCTTTTCCACCGGGAGGAGCGCGGCTGCCTTGTTAGACCCACCTGTGCTAGTTTGAAAGATGGTTCCAGTGTCCAGGGTCTGACACACTGCCAGTGCCCAGGGGCCTTCAGTGCCCATAGTCAAGGCAGCCCTTGACCTGACGTCCTCGTTCTGTTCCCAACACAAGGCCAAAGAAGAGCAGCAGGATGACACGGTCTATATGGGCAAGGTGACCTTCTCGTGTGCGGCCGGCCTAGGACAGCGACACCGTCTGGTTCTGACCCAGGAGCAGCTGCACCAGCTCCACAGTCGCCTGATCTCCTAAGCACTCCTCCCCTGCTGTCCCCTTTGGCCCACGGACCCCTCTGGCACCACTGTCCAGCCGCAACCGCCTCAGCCACTCCTTGGTTGAACCCGTGGGCTAAAGCTCTTGCCTGGGTCAGCTTCACCAGGTCTGGTTAGGGTCCTGCAGCTTCTGTAACCTGGGTTTCCCTATCCGCCCCTGACCTCTTCCTTAATTCGCTGTTCCGCTGCTCCCTCTTTTCCGAGGGGCCTCAGGGCATTGGAGGGGGACTGACACCCCTCCACTAAAGATTGAGTGAGGTCTCCCTGGCTGAGGACTTCACACCCTTTCCTCCCCCCTCCCCCCCATTAAAGCAACTTCTACTTCACTGCTTTCTGTGTGGTTCTGAGTGGGACTTGGGCCAACTGGTTCGGAACGGGTGGAGGAGGATTGCTGAAGAAACTGGGTGGGCCAAGGCTGAAAGCCCCCTGGAGGTGGGTGAAGGGCTGTGCCTGCAACACGTGTGCAGTCAGCTGCTCTAAGAATGGGACAAAGCGCTTAGCGGAAGGGGGAGCCCTGTAGCTTGTCCAGCTCTGTTCCTCCCTACAACTTGGATATTTTCAGTCCACTTCAATGCAAGTCACAAAACTTGTGCCAAAACTCGCCCCAAATCAGTGTCATGGGAGTAGGGGTTGTGAATTCTTGGGATTTCTGGTCTTGCTCTAGACCTGTTGAAGTACTTCCAGGAGGGAGACTTAGGGCCTGTTAGCATTCTAGAACTTCAGATCTTAGTCCAGGTTTTACTGACCAGTTCTTGGAGGTGTTCTCATACTGCCCATGTGGGGAAAGATGTTCTCAAGGGACCTCACTGGAGGGGAAGTAGCAGATGGGAGGGAGCCCTGGGGCCTCATTTGCAATCAGAACACCCCTAGGAAGATCAGTATATTATGGGATTTAAATACCCTGTCTTTAGCCTTTCCTGCTGGAGTTTCGGGAAAGTTCTTTAGGTAACCTAGTACTCTCAAGGATAGTGCATGGCTAATGCCACTTTAGGTGCTAAGACTTGACTTGCTTTGTACCAGGGAGGCCTTGGAGGTAGGGCTTGGTTGCCCCAGAACTAGGGACAAGGGTTGCTGTGTGTGTGTCTGTGTGTGTGTGTGTCTGTGTCTGTGTACCGGCTAGAGAATAACCCCAGGAGCTGTCCACCTTGTATTTTTGAGATGGGATCTTTCATTGGGATTTTGGGCTTGTTGAAGGACTCTGGCTTCCCAGAGAGCTCCAGGGGTGAATGGCAAGCTCACACCGCACACCCAGTGTCCTACTGGAACTCATACTCAGGTCTTCGCGCCAACTGAGCCATTTTCCCAGCCCCTGAGTCCATCCTTTGTTTGTTTGTTTGTTTGTTTATTGAGACAGAGTTTCCCTATAGCTTTGGAGCCTGTCCTGGAAACCACTCTGTAGACCAGTCTGGCCTTGAACTCAGAATTCAATTCCTCTGCTGGGGTTAAAGGCTCGCACCACCACCTCCTGTCTTCTGTCCCTTGTTAAATGCCTTCTGACTGCATGCAGCTGCTTGCATAGGAATGCCAGCACTATCAGACTGTTTCCTTGCTGTCCACGGCTTCTCTTCAACCAGCACTTCACACCAGTGTCAGGTGAACCCTTCTAAAATGCAAGCTACTGGAGTTTCAACTCCTGAAATGAAACGACCCCTCCAAGTGTCTAGAGAATGAGGGAGAGTGAGAGGGACCAGAAGCCAGGCAGCTGCCAGCCATGGAGACAGCAGGCACATAAGATATATGAGAGGGAGGGAGGAAGGGAGGGAGGGAGGAAGGGAGGGAGGGAGAAGAGAAGGGTGGGTAGGTAAAAACCTCCAAGGCAAAATTTAAGTTTTAAGAGCTAGCAAGAATTAAGCATAGGGCTGGAAGAGATGGCTCAGTGGTTAAGAGCATTGCCTACTCTTCCAGAGGTCTTGAGTTCAACTCCCAGCAACCATGTAGTGGCTCACAACCACCGGTAATAAGATCTGGTGCCAACTTCTGTTTGCAGGGACCCATGCAGGCAGACCATTGTATACATAATAAAAAGTAAATCTTTAAAAAAAAGAATCAAGCATAACACCAAACATTTATAACTATTAATTCTCCATGTCATAATTTGGGAACTGGTTGGTGGCCCCAAAGAAAGCCTGATACATAGCCCCACCTGGAAACTTGTAGTGATATTTTGTTTGTAATCTAACAAATAAAGCTTGCCTGAAAATCAGAGTGCAGAACTAAGCCTAGCCATAGAGGCCAGGCAGTGGTGGCACACACTTTTAATCCAAGCACTGCAAGTCAGAGGCAGAAGGGTCTCTTGTGAGTTCAAGGTCACCCTGGGCTACACAAAATCGCTCCAGTCTAAAGGAGAAACAGCCTTAGATAAACAACTTAAGCTTTTATGTTTCTCAACCTTCTAAACTTTATATCTCTTATATAATATTTTTTTTCTGAGTCTGGTAACAAGAAAAACTGTATTCTATCTAATTTTCAGTCTATATCAGAGACCCAAGAAGGCTATAAATTGCCTGAGTAAACAGGAAGAATAGAGTAAGCAACTTTCAAGACTATAGAAACAACAGAGACATCTGACTGCCTGGAGAGTCACCCGAGGTTCCTCTATTACGTCAGGGCATCCACCTTCGACCTACAGGTCTACTATAGTATCCGACAGGCTTTTCTGTGAGCAGGACTCTTGAAGGCCGTATTGGAAATGAAACCTTCCCTACCTGGCGATAGCCTAATCAGAGCATACCAGTGCCTTTGATTCCCAGTGATGATTCTCCTACCCCACACACCACCATACACACACACACCCACCACCACCATACACACACACACACACACCACCACCATACACACACACACACACCACCACCATACACACACACACACCACACACACACACACACCACACACATACTACACACCACCACCATATACATACACACATCCACACACACACCCCCACACCCCCCACACACACACCACACATACACCACACACCACCACCACACACACACACACACACCACCATACACACACACACACACACCACCACCACCATACACATACCACAAACATACCACACACACACCACACACATACTACACACCACCACCATACACACACACACCACACCACACACACACACACATACCACACACACACCACACACATACTACACACCACCACCATATACACACACACCCCCCCCCACACCCACACACACATACCACACACACACCACATATACACCACACATGCCATACACACACACCACACACACCACACGCACACACAACACACACACACACACACACAGACACACACCATACCTCCAGGGAGTAGACTGACAACATAATGTTCTTTTGACCCCCATGACCCCCATGAAGACTGCAGTCAGAAAGCTAATCGTGTGGCTCAGCTGAACAGAAGTGACCAAAGCACCGTTCTTAGCTCAGCAAATACAGCCTCGATGGAGGACCGGAGACAAGTGGCCAGTCCTAGCTGCCGGCCTGTTCTGGTCCTCTTGGGGCCATGTCTCAGAAATGGCTACCCAGGGACCCTCAGTTCCTTTCTGGTCTTACTGGTGTCCGTGGCATTGCAAAACGACTACAGGTGAAGCTTTGTCAAGGACCAAACTTGTAAGATCAGAGATCTTGATAGTCTGGCTTTGCCTAAGGAAAGGGGCCGTCGTCGAGCAGAGCTTGTTTTTCTCTGTGGAAAATGTAATTTGTGAATCTCAGCCCACTGCCGGGGATGGCCGCCAGATGGCAGCAGAGATCAAGCCGGAGGAGAGGCCTAATCCTTGCTCTGCCAGGGCTTGCCGGGCGTGTTGGTTCCTAGATGCTAGGAAGGCTGGCAGTCAGCTGCCTCCTCTCCGCTAAAGCGCAGCCCTCCTGCTCCCCACTAATCCAGGACATGTTGCCAGCTTCCTGCAACTGTCACAATTATGAAACGTTAATAGCCAGGCCTGATATGTCACCTGCATGGGCTCAACCAGCCTCGCTCGGGTGTAGAGGTGATTGCTCCCATTTTTTCCAGTTGAAGAAATTGAGGTTAAAAGAGAAAAAGAAAGGAGGGAGGAAGGGCGAGAGGGAGGAAGGGAGAGAAGAAGGGAGGGAGGCAGGGAGGCAGGGAGGCAGGGAGGGAGGCAGGGAAAAAAGAAAGAAATTACAACAACCACCACCACCACCACCAGAAACCACTTTGCCCAAGGCTCCACAGAGATGTGGCTGAGTTCTGAACTCATCTAAAAAACAAAACAGGGGGCTGGAGAGATGGTTCAGAGGTTAAGAGCATTGCCTGCTCTTCCAAAGGTCCTGAGTTCAATTCCTGGCAACCACGTGGTGGCTCACAACCATCTGTAATGAGGTCTGGTGCCCTCTTCTGGCCTGGGACATACACACAGACAGAATATTGTATACATAATAAATAAATAAATAAATATTAAAAACAAAACAAACTCAATTTTAGCTGATATTTGAACCCAGCATTTAGAAGCCACACTTTATTTGGGTATCAGAGACATAGCAGCAAACAAAACAAAGTCTTTCCCACATTAGACGGCAAAACAATATGCAAATAAGCAAGAAAACTCACAATGTCCAAACGTTCCGTTCCGACTGTAGCCCTGGCTGCACCATTCCCCGGCCATTCCTCAGTCTATCAGCTGCACCTTTAGGTACCTGCAGCTTTGGATCCCGTGCCACCATCTTACCGGGCCTTAGAGATCTAACGTCTGAAAGCTGGGGTCACCATAGCATGTGACAGCCGTTCTAGGCCTGCGCAGGCTCCTGGAAATGACGCCACATCTCCCTGGGCCTCAGTTTCCCTTAACTCAATTGGGTACTTCGGGGTAGGGTGAGATCACCTCCAAGTTTTCTTCCAACTGTAATATCCCTACAAGTCAGAATTAAAAAAAAAAAGACCTGAGGCCAACAAGATGGTTCAGAGGGTAAAGGCACCTGCTGACAAGCCTGATATCTTCAGTTCAAAACCTGGAACCCACAGGTTGCCCTCTGACCGCTACATGTTGCTATGGCAGGAACACACACGCACGCACGCACCCTCACACACGTGTGCACACACATGATACAGAATTTCAAAGAGAAAAAAATCTTGGGTACAATTAAGCAGGGAGGTAAATCGGTATTTCATACTCAAGACTGGAATATAGCACAGACATGAAATGCTCACCAGGTTAAAATCACCAGTGAAACTGGGGAAGATATTTGGAGCAAAGTCCCCTGCCCACACTGTTGTGGTTCTAGTCAGTCCCTGCTATCCCCTTGTCTGTCAGCCAATCAGGCATCCCTGCCTGACCCTGCGGGAGTGTCCCTTCCCCCACCCTGGTCACATGGCTGACCGCTACTGAACCCCAGAAGTCGATCTCCAATGCCCCAAATACTGCTGAGCCTGGAAGCCACAGAAAGCCTTCCTGCCCACCCAACAGGAGCCAAGCCAAGGACTCTGGTCTTCCAGTGATTTGGAGCCTGGTGTCCGCTGCTGGGAACACACGGGTAAGTCCAAAGCTTAGAGTGTGATAGACAAAGTGTTTTTTTTTAAGTGTCCGTGGACTCGGTGTTGAAGTGTGATCACCACACACACTGACCCAGAATGCTAGACAAACTCTCCAGACAAGCCCTGGGTGTCTGCCTTTCCTTTGAAAAATTGTACTGTATTCGTCATCCTAGTGCCTTGAGTCCACTGACTCGGGGTGTGAATTCTCCGAAGGAATGGAGGTGAGTGGGGACTCTTGCGCTCCCGGAACCCGGTGAATCACTTCAGCTTGCTTCCATCTGACAGAGCAAGTCTCCTTCGCTTCTAGGCCTGTGTATTTCTGTTTGTCTTTATAACACGTGTGAGACTGGCAATACTTAAGAAGCACCCAGAAGCAGGAGGCTTGCCTCTTCTCAGCCTGAGAGTTGGAGAGAGACAGACTGCCACTGTTGGAAACACCGGGGATAAAGAAAGACCAATTGCTAACTCTTCATTATGCATTTTTGTTTCTAGGTTGTGGATATGGTACCTGCCATGATTACTGTCAATTGCTCAGGGACATTTCTTTTTCTTGTTCTTCTCTTCTGGAGTATAGGAGTTTGCTTGGCAGGCCTGAACAACAAATGAGCCTCCAGTCGGAAGGCGGCCTTTCTCTGGCTTCTTTATTTTGTTTGGTTTGTGTGAGTCAAGGTAGCCTGTGTCCTAGGCTGTCCCAGGACTGGCTATGCAGCACTGACTGCTCCTGAACTCCTGCCTCCATCTCTCAAGTGCTGGAATGACTAGGCTGGGCAACCATGCCCGCCTTCCTTTGTCTGGCTTCCAGCTCAGCTTCCTAAGGTCTAGCATGGTCCTGTGTCATTTTTGTCAATCCATTTGATAAAATCATCCAGGGTGAACCAGAGGGTAATTTCCTTCCTGAGATACTCTGGGTTCACCAGACATGATGCTGTCTGGTTAACATTCTTAACCATAAAGGTCAAATGGCTTAAAGGACAGGTGGGCGAAGAAAACTCCCAGACGGCAGAGTACAGTGCAAACATTGTCTAGGTAGTTGATGTCTAGAGCTACGGCTGCCTAGCACTGAGGACAAATCAGCATCCTTTGCCTTTCTTCCCTAATAATCAGCCTGTTGTTTCATTCAACTATGTCCAGGCCTCTGATGCGCATATCTGGATGGATGTGCCTGAATCAATGTGCCCTGAGGATGGAGCAGGGCGGAGGATGTTTAACTGGTAGATGATTCTGTCACTAGTGTTTTGATAGTCATGAGATGCTATATATCTTTCTGTTTTTCGTTTGTTTTGTTTTTTTTCGAGACAGGGTTTCTCTGTAACTCTGGCTGTCCTGGAACTGGCTCTTGTAAACCAGGCTGGCCTCGAACTCACAGACATCGCCTGTCTCTGCCTCCCGAGTGCTGGGATTAAAGGTGTGTGCCATCCCTGCTCCAGCTTGTTTTTGTGTTTTTATTTATGTGCATTGGTGTTTTGCATGCTTGAGGGTGTCAGGTCCCCTGGCACTGAAGTTACAGACACTGTGAGCTGCATGTGGGTGCTGGGAATTGAACCTGCGTCCTCTGGAAGAGCAGCTCGTGCTTTTAACCACTGCACCAGATCTCCAGCCCCTGGTGCTATGTGTCTTTAAGGCTGGCTATATCACTATGTCCTGCTACACTGGGTGGGGGACTCTGGGTGTCTCTGTACCTCAACGTCAGAGTATCTGCTTTGCTACGAAAGTTTTAGATTGTTCTTGAGGATCCTAGATTCTGGGCTGGCCGAAGGGACATGGAAATGTGCTGACCAATATCTCAGAACAAAAGAAAATTTGGTCTGAACTGTGAACCATACTCAAGGCCACGGTGATTTGGGACTCAAAGTGGATGGGGAAATGGTGGTACTCTAGCTGGGCAAGGGAGGGCCTGGGGATAGGAAAAAGCTGTCCTTGCAAGTTCTTCCTTTGCTGCATCCAGGGGCCATTGCCATAAGTCTTTTGTAATCTATCATAGTAGGTGGCTGGAGGCGTTCGTACTCTTCAGACAGAACTCGCTGTAATCTACTGAAGGTGCTGAGAGAGTCAGCTTGTCTAGGCTCCTGGGCTGTGGTGAGTGCAGGACTTCAGCCAGCGCTCAGGGAGGGCCTGGAGCCCAAAAGTGGGAGACTGGCAGAAGCCCATGCCGGACCCCTTCTTCTTTCGCTCTTCCCTCCCTCCTTTCTCTTCCATTCTCCCCTTCTCTCTCCTTCTCTTACTCCCTGGGCTTAGAAATCAGAAATAATTCCGTTTGAATCCTGGCTCCACCAGAGCCACTATATGACTTGGAACAAATTATTTAAGTCTCCTTGTTGCTACTTCATCTTTTTTTCAGTGTGTGTGTGTGTGTGCCCTCGCGTGTGTGTGCACGTGTGCAGGTTTGTGCATGTGTGTGTGTCTGTGGACGCGTGCATGCACGCGCACACGTGTATCTCAAGCTCAAAGCCATTGTGGGATACATGAGATGCTGTCTTAGGGAAAAATTAAAAATAGACATCTAGATAAAAGGGAGAGAGCTGCACTGCTGCAGTTTAAAATATGAATGTAATTGATTCGTCATCTTTATCATGTATGTGTGGTGTTCACTTGTCACACAAGTCTGTGGGGGTCAGAAGACAACTTTGTGGAGTCAGTTCTTCCTCCACCTCTGTGGATTTGGGGACCTGAACTCAGTCCCCAGGCTCTGGGGGAAGGCTTCAACCCAGGGACATCTCACTGGTCCGACTGGGATTTTAGCTGGCTCATTTTAAAGGTAAATTGTTGATGAGCTGTGTTAGGGGAAACGTGGGGAGTTCCAGGAGTGGGTTGGGATTTCCTCCAACAGGACTCATTCTCCATCTGTGCTTTCATATGGGGCTCTCCGGTGAATTATGATGTCAAGACAGCACAGCAGAGGGCAAGTTTGCAAAGCTACTGAGATGAAGCTGCCACCCCAGTGAGGTGAAGGAGAGTTAGTAGTCATCCTGGAGGTCTGTCACCCAGCTCGCCACTGCACCAGCCCTAGACACCTTGCTGCTTGCTTTCCTCCTGGCCTTCCTTCTCTCCAGCCCCCAAGACAGTTATTGTCACCAGTGGTGTTCAGAGGACTCAGCAACCAATATGCCTCGACACTGGCCAGTCATAATGGCCAGCGGTCAGGGAGGCTGCACACCAGCCAGCCTACAGACAGCCTACAGACAACAGTCCAACAGTTATCACACTTGTTGGCACAATCGATCCATCTTGTTTGTTATTGTTTGGTTTTGAGATAGGGGCTCACTAGATAGCCTTAGTTGGCCTGGAATTCACTGTGTAGACCAGGCTGACCTCACACAAAGAGATCCACCTGCTTCTGCTCCTGAGGCCTGGAATGAAAGGGGTTTGCCGTCATTCTTGGGCTTCGTTATTTATTTTCTATTGCTCGAAAGTTCTTGAACATGCAGGATGTGGTGGCGAACACACCAGGTGTCATGGTGAATACCTTTATTCCCAACACTCAAGAGGTAGAGACTAGCTTGGTCTACACAGTGAGTTTCAGGCCAGCTAGTGCTATATAGTGAGACTCTGTCTCAAAACAACCACAACAAAATAAAACTGGAAAAAATAACACTGAGCCTTTTGTACCAGTAACTCATGGTTACGGATCAATTCGGTGTTCAAAATCTTTTACCGTCAAGTTTGACACTTCATTATTTTTATGGTAAAAATATATTTTTAGAAACTGTAAGGCTAAGAATTCTGTGTAGTTCCCAAAACAGACAATCTAGGTTTGAATTTCTCTTTTGCCATTTTGACAGTAATTTAGATTCTGCCTCAGTTCCAGATCTGTATAAGGGTGCTAATATGGTTGATGTGGGGCTCGGGGGTTGAACACTTGTTTAAGATAGGCTATGCCTTGGTGACAAATGCCTTTCATCCCACCACTTGGGAGGAAGGCAGGCGGATTCCTGAGTTCCAGACCAGCCTTGTCTATATAGTGACTTCTGGGTCACCCAGGGTTATACATAAACTTTGTCTCAAAATAAACAAATAAATTTTAAGTGGCCTGGTGGTGGTGGCACATGCCTTTGATCCCAGCAATCTGGAGGCAGAGACAGGAGGATCTCTGTGAGTTCAAGGCTAGCCTGATTTACAGAACAAGTTCCAGGATAGCTAGGAATACACAGAGAAACCCTGTCTCGAAAACAAACAAATAAAGAAAAGAGAGGTAAGGCTGTGGGCTGCATCCTCGGCGGAGTAGATTACTGTTACTACTAACACTATAGCACTGAGACGATTCTATCAAGTCACACAGGAGAGCACTCGAAATACTGCCCATTATCGGCAGCCATTATCATCTATATTTCATTTTTTAATTTATAATTTTATTGTTTTGTGTGCATATGTGTGTTCTGGTGGACATGCACATGAATTTGTTGTACATGTGGAGGCCAAAGGTTAACCTAGGGTACCACGCCTCAGCATCCTGTGTTTTGAGACAAGCTTTCTCATTTTCACCTGGAATTCTCAAACTCAGCTAGGCTGGCCGGCCAATGAGTCGCAGGGACCGCCCTGTCTCTGACTCTCCATCACTGGGATTACAAGTGTGCATCACCACATCTGGCACCACATCTGGTTTTGGCGAAAATCGGTTCTGGGGATCACACTCTGCTGGCAAGGCAGGACTTACTGACTGGGCCATCTCCCTGGCCTCCTGCACCTTTGATGTTCTGAAGCTGTGTTCATCTTTTCCTCCGTAGTGATGAAGGTGGAAGAGGAGACGGCTGGGGTTGGAAAGCTGGATCCTACGGTCTACAGGAGGAGACAGCCAGGTCAAGGTGATGACACTTTGAAAGCCCGATGTCGCTCCCACAAGGGTCTGTGCATCCCTGAGTGTCACTGGACCAGCAGTCATAATTGGAGACCGAGAGAGCTCTCCTGCTTTGACTGTTGCCAGGGTGTTCCCGAAGTTGGTAGAACCAGCTGCCGGGTCCTCGCAGATATGTCCAATCTAATCCAGGCTCACAGGCTACTAAGTAGCTCTGACTGTGGCCTAACACCGAACCATAAGCTTACTTTTAAACTATTATGAAGGAGCTGGGTGGTGGTGGCGCACGCCTTTAATCCCCAGCACTTGGGAGGCAGAGGCAGGTGGATCTCTGTGAGTTCAAGACCAGCCTGGTCTATAAGAGCTAGTTTCAGGACAGGCTCCAGAGCTACAGAGAAACCCTGTCTTGAAACCCCGCACCGCCCCCCACACACACACAAAAAAACCGATTATGATGGTCAGGTGGTTGTGACACACACCCACTTGGAAGGCAAAATAGGCAGGTCTCTGAGTCCGAGGCCAGCCTGGTCTACAGAGCTAAAAGAACTCCCCCCCCCCCGTGTGTGTGTGTGTGTGTGTATGTATATGTATATATGTATATATATATATGATGGACTGGGAGAATGACTGTGTGGGTTAAGCATTTGCTATCTGTTGTGCACAAGTGTGAAAACCAGAGTTTAGCTCCCCAGAACACATGTAAATGTTGGGTGCGTGGGGAGTTCCAGGAGTGGAATTTTAGCACTTGGAAGGCAGAGATAGGGATTCCTCAGAGCAAGCTGCCTGGGTTGACAAGCCCAGGCATCCAGCTGTGGGTGCGTGAATGGATAATGGGGAGAGTAACCAAGGAAGACAGCTGACATCAGTCTTGGGCCTCCACAAACACAGTGTGCGCATGCGCATGAGCCCATCCCGGTGAACAAGTGTACACAGTGTGCGCATGCTCATGAGCCCATACCAGTGAACAAATGTAAACGCCCCCTCCCCCACAGTTTTCTGTACAGTTTTTGAGGCGTGAACTTGGTAGCTGACACGGTCACACCACAGGGACAAACTACTGAACTGAACTTGTCTCGAGGGACCACATGACTGGGAATTTTGTCTGAGTGGACCGAGGCAGAGTTCCCCCTGACAGAAAGCCATTGAATTCACGAGTGCTCCCAGCTATGATCAATGATAGATACCAACATTTAGTAGATTCTGAAAAGAGCAACTCAGTTAGAACCTGCGCGGGCAACTGTGGGGCTGTTTTTGCTGGTGCAGAATTGCTGGCTTGGGGCCCCTAGAGCTGAAGTTACAGGCAGGTTATCGCGAGCTGTTGGTATGGGTGTTGGGGACCAAACTCAGGTCTTCTACAAGAACAGCCTGTGATCAGAACTTCTGAGTCATGATGCTTTGATTTTTACAGTGATGGGAAAACAGAAGCATCCAGGAGAAAGCATGCTTCAGGTTTTGAATTGGATTTATTTTCCTGGGCTTGTTGGTTGTCAATGCTGTGGAGAGGCAAAAGTGAGAGATGCCCCCGCCGCCTCCCTTCCCCCCACCACTGTGTGCATATTCTAACAGAACGCAATTCCCAGCACCTGCTGAGTTGGTTCACAGGTGGAATTCTGTCTTCCCCAGGGTTGGGACTTTGGCTCTACCAGGCAGCCGGTGTTTCCATGCTGCTTTGGAAGCTGTCGCTGTAACTGTAACTCTGTTTCCACAGATTTTCCTTCAATACATATTGGGTTTCCAGTCCCCAGTTACACTCAAAGGAAAAGTGACTCAAAGGGACATCTTTCAGGCCTGCCAAAAGTGCAGTGGGCTCTGCAGCCGGACAAGCCACAGCAGGAGCTGGCTGGCCCAGGGGTCAGGGCCAGCGGCCAGGAAGGCGGCGTGGATCTTACCAAAAGGACTCGTAAGTTCCTTCAAGGGCTAACCTGCTGGTGGGAGTTTCTCTGTGGAATTCGGGTGATTACCATGGGCTCAGCGTCGACTTGCAGGGCTCCACTCCTCTCCTCTCACTGACACAGCTAACCGGAGGCACTCCGTGCTCACTCTGTGTCTGAGAACTGTGCTCTGGGTGGGGGATGGCTCACAGCATTTGCCCAGCACACAGGAAGCTCTGGTTCCATGCCCAGCACTTGAACTGGGCATGGTGGCCATGTGTTTGTAGCTCCAGCACTGAGGGGTGCTTTCGTCTGGCTGAGGTTTGCAGGGGTGTTTTCATCCGATGCTGCCCCATCCACTTGCTTTTGTTTTCTGTGCTTTTGGTGTCAGTTCCCAAAAGTCACCAGTGGGACTATTGTCTAGGAGATTTCCCTGTGTTGGAGGTGAGTTTTGTGGCTTGGAAATTTAAAAAGGTTTTTTTGTTTGTTTGTTTGTTTACATTTATTTTGTGGGTGAAGGCTTGTGTTGTGGTGAAAGTGTGGCACTCAGAGGACATCTTGTGGGAGCCTAATCTCCCCTTCCATCACGTGGGAGCAGGGAGCCAGGGCACAGTTCGAGTCGTTGACCACTGAGCCATCCCTCCAGTCCCTGGCTTGGAGGTTTTACTCTGGAGTCTTTAATCTCTTTTGAGATCTTGTGCATGGCACAAGGGTGTCTGGTTTCATTCTTTCGCAACAAATATCCGTTGTTTGCCAATACTATTAATAAAGTAACTGTCCTTTCCCCATTGAATATTCTTGCTACCCTGGTTACATACCGATTGACTCCATGTACATGGATTCACGTCTAGACACCTTCGCTTCCTCTGTTCCATTGCTCTGTGTGTGCTTTTATCTTATTTTGTTGTTGTTGTTTACCAGTACTGTGCGGTTTTGATTCACTGTATCTCTGCAGTACAATTTGAAGCACGCAATAATCATCTGAGTTAATCCTTACATCTCCCTGAGGGAGAGGTATATCATTATCCTGTATTTGTTTTAGAAAACCAAAGTTCAAAGACACGATGCATAATGCAACCTGTAATCAGGGAAGCTGGGAAATGAAGCGTTGACTCCCAAACCTGTGTGAATGTTACTCTTCATCAGTAGTCAGCAACAGAGACAGGCTGGTTGGGAATAAAGGGAAATAATAGCATATTCTCTTCCTCCCTCCCTCCCTCCCTCTTCTTCCTTACCTTTCTCTGTTCTCAGTGTGCATATAATTTAGGAGCTCAATTTGTACAAGTTGTTCAAGCTGCACTCAGGCCTAGAATGTGCGATGAGTAGAACCCTCAAGCCACAATGAGCATGGACAAGAGACATGCTTTCTATACTGGAAAAGAAACGGTTTTCTTGTCTGAGAATCTCTTGAGACACCATGGAAGCAAGAGTCTTAGATGCACACAGTCATCTCCTCTCTGCTCAGCTGCTAATGAGAACTTGGCCCACGACCCCATCAAGTGGGAGCAGACCCAAACTGGGATGTCCCAGCATTTAGTCCCCTCATCTGTAGGTGGGAGGCTGTGGTGGATACCAACTACCCTGGTCTTCGCAAGGTGGAGGTATTTCCAGGGAGGAGGAGGCAGGACTTCCGGCGATAAAATCATGTCTGCTCCAGGTGACCTGGATGGCTGGCCTCACCAGACTGCCAGGGTTACCAAGCGAGATACAAACAGGTAGAGTACTTGACACGGCCCATTGTGCCTGGCTGGCTCTTAACCTCTGTTGGCACCCTTGCATATGTTAACCCACGCTGAGAGCCCAGGGCCCCGTGAGCACAGAGCCCAAGGCTTCTCCTCCTCGAGCAGACATTTACTGCTGCGGAGATGCTTATAGCTCTTGCCGGTGGGAGTGGCAAGAGAAAAGTGCTGAAGCTATCTTCTGTTTGCTGTCATAGGCCATTCAAACACCAGAAGTGGGGCTGGTGAGAGGGCTCAGCAAATATGAGCTCTGGCTCCTCTTCCAGAGGACTTAGGCTTGACTCCCAGCACCCATGTGGTGGCTCACACGGGTCTGGAATTCCGGTCCCAGTGGACCCAATGCCATCTTCTGCATCTGTAGGCACCAGGCGTGCACCCGGTATACAGACATACATGTAGACAAAGACCCATATATATGCAATAAAAATGATTGAAAAGAAAGAAAAAAAAAACAAACCCTATCCAGGATAAGCAGCAAAGGAGAAGAAAGGCTATTTCCTATATAGATTCTGGAGTCTTGTAGTGGTGGGAGCGACGGGCTGCGGCCTGGCTCCCAGCTAGCTTTACCCAAAATAATTACACAGAAACTGTATTCTTTTAAACACTGCCTGGCCCATCAGTTTCAGTCTCCCATTGGCTAATTCTCACATCTTGCTTTAACCCATATTTAGTAATCTGTGTACCACCACGAAGTGGCGGCTTACCGGGAAGAGTCTAACCACCGTCCATCTTGGATAGGAGAAGCATGGCAACTGCCTCACTTCCCTTCTTCCCAGAATTCTGTTCTGTCTACTCCACCTACCTATGTTCTGACCTATCAGGCCAAGCAGTTTCTTTATTAATTAACCAATGAAAGCAACAAGTAGAAAGAAGACCCACCTACATCAGAGTCTTAGAGTCCCAAGACTTCAGAGACAAGAAGTCTTTCACGTTGCCTTTTGTTCGTTCCTTCCTTTCCTATGAGCGCGCACGCTTTCTCTCTCTCTTCTTCTCCCTCTCTCTCTCCCTCTCTCTCTCTTCTCTCTCTCTTTCTCTCTCTCTCTCTCTCTCTCTCTCTCTCTCTCTCCTTCTCCCTCTCTCTCTCTCTCTGGCAGGGTGTCATGTAGCCCAGGATGAGCCCTAACTTGCCATGTAGCGCAGGTTGGCCTTGAACTCCTGATCTTGTTGCCTCCACCTCCCAAATGCTGGACTTACGGACATGTCCACCAGTGGTGCCAGGGATCAAACCAGGGCTTTGCACATATTAGGCAAGTGCTCTACCGACTGAGCCGCATCCCTGGCCCCTTTCCCCATTTCTGATTAGGAAGGGCAAAGGCAGAGGACTAATTTCTCTCCACAACGTCTCCTCTACTCAAGGGTCTCCGAGGTAGGCTGATTCAAATACACACTCAGAGACGAAACACCCTGACAAAAGGCAAGCTGGAGAGGAAAGGGTTGACTTCATTCACAGTTCCATGTAAACAGCTCATTATCAAAAGCAGTCAGGACAGGAACTCAATCAGGGCAGGAACCTGGAGGCAGGAACTGATGCAGAGGCCATGGAGGTATGACGCCTACTGGATTGCTCCCCGTGGCTTGCTCAGCCTGCTTTCTTATAGAACCTAGGACCACCAGCCCAGGAATGGAACCACCCACAATGAACTGGGCTCTCCCCCATCAATAACTAATTAAGAAAAATACCCTAAGCCAGGCAGTGGTGGCGCACACCTTTAATCCCAGCACTTGGGAGGCAGAGGCAGGTGGATCTCTGCGAGTTCGAGACCAGACTGGTCTACAGAACGAGTTCCAGGACAGGCTCCAAAGCTACAGAGAAACCCTGTCTCAACACCCCCCCCCCCCAAAAAAAAGAAGAAAAAAAAGAAAGAAGAAAATACCCTATAGGCCTGCCTACAACCTGAATTATGGAGGCATTTTCTTAATTGAGGTTCCCTTCACTCAGACAACTTTATCTTGTGTCAAGTTGATGTAAAATTATCTAGCACAGGTTTCTTTTTTAAAAAGATTTATTTTATTTTTTTTTTAATTATGTGGATGTCCATGTGAGCATTAAGATTCTCCAGAGCTGGAATTCAGACAGTTGTTAGCTGTCTGGCGTGGGTAACTGAACTAGGTCCCAAACTCAGGTCCTTTGGAAGAGCAGCAAATGCTCTAACCACTGAGCCATCTCCTCCATGGTCCCATCTGGCCTTGACTTATAGCAATCCTCCTACCTCAGCCTCCCAGGTAATGAGGTTATGGACATGAACCACTATACTAGGCCTGTGTGACTTTTGTTTGCTTTTTAAAAAGTTGTATTATTTTTACGTATGTTCCTGAGTGTGCATATGTGTACCGTGTGCCTGCACCACCAAAGCAAGAAGAGAGTGTTCAAGCTCCGCAGAACTGGAGCCACAGGCAGTTGGGAGCTACCTAATGTGGATGTTGGGAGAAACTGAACCTGGGCCTTCTGCAAGAGTAGCAAACACTCCTAACCACTGAGCTATCTGTTTGGTCCCCTGTGCCCAGATGGGTGAATGCCTCCGCTGTCTTGGCATTTCAAGAAACAACCTCCTCAGGAACAAGGTTTCTTATACTCACATAGGCCACCAGGTCCAAAGGGGACAGAGATGATCATAGTCTCTAAGGCCACCTGTGGCAGATTTTTGCTGTGGGCAGCATTTCTGACAAGCACCCTCCCAGGGTGACCTCCTGTACCCTGAAACTAGAGCGTGCTCTGGAAGAGAGGACCTGCTCAGACCTTGTTTACTTTAGGGTACAGTTCATCTACAAGAGATCAGCTTCAGTGGGCAGCTAAGTCTCAAGAGAGAGCCAGGGGAGGAAGGAGAGACTTCTAAGAATCGGGTCTCTGCCAGGGGAGCGTGGGGGCTCGCAATGCAAGAGCAGCAGGGCAGCTGACTCAAGGCTTGAGCTGGAGGAAGCGGCCTTGAGTCCCCTCTCTGGGGCTGTACGCCTCTTCCAGGCGGGTCTATTCATTCCCCTTTTTTGTCCTCACCCCAGCTCCCCACCTTCATGTTCACAACCCCAGGAACCATCAACAAAGGCAGCTAACCGAGAGACCCAGTCCAACCTTTCCAGACATGAATCGGCCAGCGACACAAGTCATGTGTCACCCAAAGATGGCTTTCGGGGGGGGGGGGTGAGAAACACAGGCTGGGCCTATGTTCCCAAACCACCTCCCACAGCAGGGGGGATTCCTGTGAGCATAAATGGGCAGGCTCTCTTCTCCCGCCTTAGAGGACACATTTGGAGTTTTTGTACAGAATCAGGAAAAGGAATTTTGTAAGCCATGAAAATGGGGCACAGGGCTTCCCAGTCCTCTCCCAAAGACTCACTTTGCTTGACAAGAATGACCCTGGCACCCTGGGGTTATGTCTCCCAGTCCCCTGCATTCTGTCTCGCTGTACCACTCACAGCCGCACGCAACCCCTACAACTCCATCCCCAGCTCCTGTTTCCTGGCTCCTAGGTACTTAGCTCTTTCCTGCGGCAGCTAATCTCCCACCAATGTGCTTGTGAGTGTCGGAAATTCACCCACCTAGACAGTATTCACTGTGTGCCCATGCTGTGCAAGCCCCGGTCAGGGTGCAGCAATGCGCTGAGTGGGGCAGACCCTGACCATGCAAAGCTAAGCGGGGACCTTTTGATGACCCTAACTACTCTCCAAGGCTTTCCTAGGGTGAAGCCCATGCTTCATGTTAGGGTTGGGGATCATCAGATCACCCTGTGCTCTGCCCAAACAATGGGCGGGCAGTCCTCACCCAGAGAAAGAGGTGCTCTGTGCGCTTCAGAACTTCAGCCCAGCCACACATAGTTCCCTTCCAAGTCTAGTCCTTCCCGTCTCTTCTTCCTTCTCTCTATTTCCTCCTTCTTCCCCCTTTTTCCTTCTTCTCTTTCCTCCTCCTCACCCCTCCTCCTTCCTCTTCTTCCCCTTCCTCCTCTCCCCTTCCTCCTCTTTTCCTCTCTCTTTTTCCTTCTTCTCCTCCCTCCTCACCCCTTCCTTTCTCTTCCTCCCTTCTTTTTCTCCCCTCTCTTTCTTCTCCTGTTCCTCCTTACTTCACATTATTCCTCCCCTCCTCTCCCCCCCTTTCCTTTTTTGAGATAGGATCTCCTGTAGACCAGGCTAGCCTGAAACTCACCACATGGTTGAGGCTGGCCTTGAGTTCCCAAGAGATGACATTACAGGTGTGTACTACTGTACTTAGCTTGCCTGAGTCTGTTTCGATAGTTGGGCCCCCAGTCTGTGCCTCTTGTAGTCATAGACCAGAGATGTCACTGCTTGTGGCATTTCACACGATAAGGGCCAGGGCTGGTTTGTGACATACTATGTGTTTGTGGGCCCGCAGTACCTTATAGAAGACCCAGGTCAGTGACCCAACATGTAATAAGCCAAACCTTGGGTGGGCTGGAGGGAAGACCTGGGGAGAAGGGTAGGGTTGGACATTGGAAAGGTTTGGGTTCCTGAGATGTTCAGGGTGGGGCAGTCTAGCGACTGATGATGGGAAGGAGGGGTCACAGCTACAAGCCACAATGGTAGCAATACCATTTGAGGGCCTGGTTGTGAGCTGGCCACGTGACTGGTATTATCCCAGTTATTCTCACCAGAATTCAAAGAAGCAGTTGTGATCGTTTCTACATAGGGAAACTGAGTTTCAGGGAGGCTAAGGTTTTTGTCATTATGCTACTGATAATAATTTGCAGCATCAGGAGATGAATCTAGGCCTGGCCTCTCCTAAAATGTTGTCTCTTCAGTATCTTTGGAAATCCTCCTTCAGGTGATGGGTCGCCTGGTCTCTGGCTTAGAGAGTCTCCCTTTGCCACCTAGTAGGCCTCAGGAGGGGCTGGGCCAACCACTCTCACAGTGTAGTGTAACCTGTGAAGCCAGGACCCTCAGTGGGGGGACAGTCCCCAGAAACAGAACCTCCTGGGCTGCCCGCGGCTGGGGTCCTGGTGACAGTGAGTTTGCTTGAAAAGTGGGCATGATGAGAGCCAGGCGGTGGTGCATGCCTGCAACCCCTGCACTTGGGAGTGCAATGGAGGAGAACGTCAAAATTGGAGACCAGCCTGAGCTCCATAGCTAGACCTAGCCCAAGAAACAGCAGGGGATTGAAGCATACAGAGGCCCCAGGTTCAAGCCCCAGCACCCTGGGCTGTAACCTCAGACGCTCCAGACTTCAAGCTCATCCTTTGCTACCTCGAGGCCCGCCTGGGCTGCCCTGCAGCACCTCTCAAACACGCCTTGCTTGCTCTTCTAGCCCGGAATATGAAAATGTGGTCAGGACCCCTGCATGGGCCAGTGGGTGGTGGGGGATAGTAGGTATCTCCGGGTCACCTCACCCACGCCAGGGGCTTAAGGAACATGAGTTTGTAGCAGGCCTGGGAGCCTCGGTGACCTCTGCTCGACCTTGTGGATTGCAAGCACTCACTGAGCCAAACCCAGATTAGGAGTTCCTCAGAGAACAAAGTAATTCTCTGGTGGGGTTCGCACACAGCCCCAAGTGACTGGTCCCTGCTGTCCAGTGAGTGACAATCTGGCACTGTGTCTCAGTCGTGGGCACAAACAGCAAGCCCCGTAGTTGGGTTTAAGGTTGGGAAGGAAGCTAATGCAGCTTCATTTAACCCTGTGGGCCTCACAGCAAACACCCCCCATAACAACCCCAACCTCCACCCAACTCCCAATGGCGGCAAAAAGAACAGGGCCTGCCAGGCTCTTGCTACCAAAATCTTAAAATCTTAAGAGGTCCTGGGGGTTTGCACACAAATCCTACCTCCCTGCCTCGGCCTTTATAAGGGAGCCTGAGGAGAGGCGCCCCGCTCTACAGGAGCCTCTAGGTCTGTCCGGAAAGGCTCTCGGGAGGGCGGGTGGGGAGGGGGTGAGGGAGGGGCAGTCCTGGGTGTTTTCACAGTCCTCAGCTGCCACCAACCTGCTGCTGTGGTGCACACGGTTCCTGCTTGAGCGCCACTGCTAAGCCTCCTCTCTCCGTTATACCTCCGGTTCCCCCACCCATCCCCCTCCCCAGTCTTTTCTCCCAGGATTTCCGTGCAATCTCACACCCCGTCTCTGGTTTCTTTGCGTTTATTCCTCTCTCGCTAGCCGCAATCTCCCTCCTTCCCTCTAGTCCTTCTCCTGCCCTCCTCCTCCCCGCCTCCCTTGCTGCTTAACTGGAGCAAAAGTGAGTTTGCTTTGTGTGGGGAAGAGGCTACGCGGAGGAGCCGGCAGCAGGGAAACAGGCTGGGGCCAGAGGCAGCACCAAGCACCGGAGACTCCAGCCCTCAGCGGTTCCAAGGAGCAGGTACTGCCCGGACAGGCTGGTTCCAGCACAGACCTCTACCCTGTCTTGGCTTTCTAATCTACCTCAGTAAATCTCTCTATTTACTTTCTTCCCAGCCTTGAAGGGTGTGAAAGATTCCAAATTTACGAAATAGGAGGACAGAGGCTCAAGGGGTGGCATTGCCCTTGTTTTCAGGGAATTGTAACTGGGCTCAGAGGCAGGCTAGGTCCAGATGGCTACAGGTGGTTTGAGCTGTATCACCAGGCCCAAGCTTCAGGTAACGGAGAGGCAGCCAAAGCTTTCCAGCTGGAAATGTACAAGAGCAAATCTATACGTGAAGGGTTTCTATCAGGCTGCGGCGATGCAACCCAGCGGTGGAGAACTTGCTCAGCACACATGGGCCCTGGGTCTGGTTCCCAGCAAGGCAAAACCAAAACAGAGCAGTGGTTATCCTCCTCTGAACCCCTGGGCAGCTGGTTTGTCTCCTCGGAATCAAGCAGCCATAGTCACTTTCTAATTCGTAAGGTGGGAAATGTGTTTTCTTAATGATCAGGTTTTTTGTTTATTGGGTTTTTTGGGGAAGTGAGGTTAGTTGGTTTTTTTGAGACAAAATCTCTCTTTGTAATCCTGGCTGTCCTGGAATTCACTATATAGACAAGACTGGCCTCTAACTCACAAAGATCCTCCTGCATCTGCCTCTCATGTGCTAGGATTGCAGACATATGCCGCTATGCCTACAGGAATGGTTCTTCTCCTTCTCCTCCTCCTCCTCCTCCTCCTCCTCCTCCTCCTCCTCCTCCTTCTTCTCCTCTTTCTCCTCCTCCTCCTCCTTCTTCTTCTTCTTCCTCTTCCTCTTCCTCTTCGTCTTCTTCTTCCTCTTCCTCTTCTTCTTCTTCTTCTTCTTCTCCTCTTCCTCTTCCTCCTTCTCCTCTTCCTCCTCCTTCTTCTTTTTCTTCTTCTCCTCCTTCTCCTTCTTCCTCCTCCTTCTTCTTCCTTCTTCTTCTTCATAAAATTTCCTTAAACTCAAAGCCAGTGAAATAAGTTTAAAACAACAGAAAAATTTCAAAATCAGATGAATTTGAATCAATGAAGCCCATTGCGGTCCCACACACACATAAGCCACTGGTACCTTGTGCTAGGCAAATTGTCTAACTTGTATAGACTGTGTGCTTCCCAGAGAGCTCTGTGGTTCCTGGAGTTCATTGCATGAGTGTGTTAGGAGGCCCGCATGGATGGAGTGCCCTGAGGCGGTAGAGGCAGCGGGCCTGGGGAGGGGGGCATGAGTGGAGGAAGGAATCTTTAGGCACAAGGGCAGTTGGTGGCAGCTTATGGACTAGCAGAAAGGAATCGAATGTACTTCATACCTGCATGCCGTTGTCTTCCCACAGAAGTGTGTAGGAGCTGAAGCGACTTATGGAGAGGCCTGAAGGCAGGGGTGACACTGAAGGGCACAGGAGGGTTCTGACAAGGGCAAGCCGAAGGTTGCGGAGGTTGTGCAGTCAAGTGCCTTTCGGCCATGGGTTCTGGATGCTGGGGTTGATGCAGGCGATAAGGGCCATCTGTAGGATAAGCCTTGGGTCAGGGGTTTCCCGGGTACGTGGCGACTGTGAGAGTCATGCCCACATGGACCAGAGGCACACTGTGTGCCCTACCTTCTGGGACTCCAGGACACCTCCGATGAAGATGAGGTCAATGCCTGTCTAGAAGTTACAGGGACGAGGTTAGGTGTCAATAGAGTCCTTGAAAATAGTGACATGACAATGGAGGACCTACTGATGAGTAGAGGAAGGCAGAAGCGGGAGAAAGTGAGGCAATGAGAGACTGGGAGAAAAGGGGGAAGCATCAGGAGGTGTGTGGGATGGTTCATGGGAGGCTGAACCAAGGGCTGGTGAGGAAGACGCATCCTTGACAACACGGGGGGTAGGAGGTGGCAGGAGACCAGGGATGCCTTTAGCCAAGACATTGCTCATCTTCTGAGCTCGTCCCTCTCACTGATTCTCTGTGCTGCAGCCACACAGGGCATCCACCACACTCAAGCACACTTCATTCTGATGTATTCTGCTCACAATTCAAATGCCTTTCTCAGAGGGGCCTCCTGTGACCAGCATGCTTTTTACAGCCGCCCTTGGGAAGTTTTTTTGTTTTGTTTTGTTTTGTTTTTCAGGACACTCAGCACTCTCCCCAGTGATTGTTCAGGGGTTTGTTTACTTGCTTTTCACCCATCTCTGCCATAGACCGACCTTAGCAAGCAGGAACATGGGTCTTCTTTATGACCTTACTTTCTGGTACCAAGGAGGACACCAGGCACAGAGTAGGGGGTCACTACACCATGGGAAGAGGGAAGGAGTGGGAGGGAGGGAAGGAGGAAGGGCAGTACCTGAGAACATTCGGGAGGTGACTTCTAGAGGGCCACTGGTGAGGAGACAAGACACCCAGGAATCAGGCCCACAATGCCAGTGAGGAAAAATCCCACAGGACACTAGCCCAGCCTTCCCCTGCCTGCCTGCTTCCTCACCATCGCTGACTGGCTTGGGACCCAGTGGAGCAAGAGAGAGTTCGAGGCTTTTGTGCCAAATGAAGCTGGATCAGGCTGGTCCTCATTTCATTTTTCTGTTCCTGGATCCTGCTGCTGCCCTGGCTTCGGCTGCTTCCCAGCCTTCACTGGAACTGATGAGACCCCGAAGTAAACACAGACCAAATCCTTTCTTATCTCAAAGACTTACATCCGCATCCAGGGCAAAGGGAAAGGAGTTCAGTCTGGCCTAGAATGTGGGCTGAGTCTTAGTGAGTCACCCTCCCTCCCCGCCCCATGCCTGCTCTCTTCCTGTTGGCCTAGTGGCCTCCTGACCTCTGCAGGGCACTTAGCACACCTAACTCCTTTACTTTTCAGGGTCTCCGGCTGCTGAGCAGCTGCAGGACATCCTGGGGGAGGAAGATGAGGCTCCCAACCCCACCCTCTTCACAGAGATGGACACTCTACAGCATGATGGGGACCAGATGGAATGGAAGGAGTCAGCCAGGTGAGAAGGGGTCAGGACGGAGGGGTGTGTCTGAGGAGATGGCACCTCACAGCTTGAGTTCTGTTAGGGAGCTTCCCCATTTACGAGCAAGCACCTTTCTATCTGCCATTTTTGGTGTCTAGAACTGTAAACAATAAGGAATAAACATAAATGGTTGTTATTGCCAAATAAATGAAGATGCAAGAGCCAAGGGTCTAACTCAGTTGGAAGTGCTTGATGGAGGCACAGGACCTGAGTTCTGTCCCCAGAATAAGCCAGGAGCGATGCTATGCTGCTCCTGTGATCTCAGTGCCAGCCAGGGGGTGGAGATAGATTGATCTCAGGGGCCCACGGCCGGCCAGCCTAGCCTAAGTTCTAGAGCATGAGAGTCTCCCTAAAAATACAGTGGGCAGAGCCTGAGGAACAAGCTTTGTCCTCTCCTGAGATCCACACCTGCACACACATATGCATTCTCATACACATGAAAAAGCACATACATATTTACAAACACACACATGTACACACAGAGGGGGGGCACCTAAACAGAAAGATGGAACAGTGACTCATGACACCGTATATATTCTTTAATGTCAAGTGGTTCAAACTAAAGGCCAAGGAAGGGAAAGTACCAGTCAGGCTGGAGTGTGCGACACAGGGGGTGGGGTGGGGAGCTTTCTGGAGGAAGAAGGGGCATAAATTGGAATGGCAGGGAAAGGGTCTAGGTGTGTTATTCTCAGCAGTTTGGATAAGCAGAGGTAGAGCCATGGAAGAAAGCATAAGGAATCCAGGGGCTAGCGAGTGGGTACAGTGCTAGCCTGGCAAATACAAGAATCCGAGCTTGGACTCCTAGAACCCAAGGAAAAGCCGGGCAGGAGTGGTGGTCACCTGTAATCCCAGCACGCAGGAGGCAGAGAGAGGCGATTCACAGGACAAGTGACTACTAGAGGAGCCGAGTCTGTGAGCTGAGCTCTGGAAAGAGCTTAAGGGAAAGAAAGACCTTGGTTCAATAAGTAGAATGGAGAGCGATTGAGAACAACTTCCGGTGTGCATGCGCACACATGTGACCACTTGCACGTGAGCACATGTGTGTGTGTGTGCATGTGTGTGTATACTTGATCACATACCCACATGAACACACATACATGTATGCACACCATACAGGCAGAGAGAGAGAGAGAGAGAGAGAGAGAGAGGGAGAGAGAGAAGGAGCGCTAGCGTGGAAAAAGAGAGAGAGAAAGAGAGAGAGGGAGAGCGCTAGCGGGGGGGGGGGGAGAGCGCTAGTGTGGAAAGAGAGCTCCATGCACAGAGGAGCAGGAGGAAATCCATGTATGTTAGTGGGAAACTGTGTGGTGAAGTCAGTAGCTGGTTAGGTATGAGCAACATTGGTGCTGTCATAGCCGCAGTGACAGGGACAGAGGGACCTCTGAACCAAGCAGAACAGATTAGTAGCCCCACGTGTTCCCAAAACCCAAGAATGTGGGGGACACAGGAACAGCAGGGGGGTCTGGGAGGGATCCTAAGAGACAGAAGACGGACTGCGTGCTGTTCCTCAGCCTTCCTGTGGCTCCAGTCACACCCTCTTTCCTAGACAGGTAATGTTTTTGTTTTGTTTTTAAGACAGGGTTTCTCTGTGTAGTCCTGCTGTCCTGGAACTCACTCTGTAGACCAGGCTGGCCTGGAACTCAGAGATCCGCCTGCCTCTGCCTTCCAAGTGCTGGGATTAAAGGTGGGCACCATCACTTATCGAGTAATAATTTTTTTTAACCTCTGCCGGGTAGGGTGTGTGTATGTAGTGTGTTTTCCTGTCTTGGGGCACACATACCCATGTGTGTGGGGGGGGTATCAAGATTGATAATCAGGCATCTTTCTTTTCTCAATTGCTCTCCACTTTGTAGTCTAAGACAAGGTCTCTCCCTTGTATCCAGAACTTCCCCAGCCAACTAGTCTGGCTAGGGTGGTTAGCCAGTTTGCTCTACTAACTCTGTCCTGAGACTACAAGTGAAATGTCATACTCACCTGGCTTTTACGTGGTGTTGGAGATCCAAATCTGGTCCTCACACCTGAATGGCAAAAACTTGACCTGCTGAGCCATTTCTCCATGCAGGAAAACCCATTTTGATTTTATTAAATTAAAATCCAAGCTGTGGCTGTGGCTTGATTGGTAAAGAATGTGCCCTGCATTCCGTAGGTCCTGGGTTTGATCCCCAGCACCACACAAACCAAGGGCAGAAGCCCACAGCTGAACCCCCAGCATTGAGAAGATGGAGGTAGGAGGATTACAAGTTCAGAGTCATTCTCAGTTACATAGCTTGTTCAAGGCCAGCCTGGAATACCTAAGACTCTGTCTCAAACACAAAACAAAGCATAATTAAATTAAGATGACTGACATCAACTCCTTTCCATTGAGAGAAATTAGGTGCTGAGGAGTAAGGTCTGTCAGGTGGAGCTGGAGTTTGGACTACGGCAAAGCCTAGTTAGTGTCAGTTCACGTGGCTTCTCTCTTTTGAGGCCCACATTTTGCCCCCTTGGAGACAACAGTGTTCCGGTTGGAAATGCATAACTTAACTCCCAGCTATGCCCAGGACAAGGTCTGCATGAGACCGCTGTGACACCCACAGCCTGGAATTCCCCTCAGTGACCTGGGCAGTTGCTGTGCAGAGGGAAGAGCTTATTTCCACATCTTCAGGCCTCTCTGCTGCAAGGGCGTCTGGAAGAAGAAGGTGCTGCTGGTCTCGGGGAGGAACCAACCTGCAGCCCACAGCTGTGGGCCCAGTCCCACCTTGCAAGCCCAGGAACCTCTGCTCATCGCATGGTCCACTGAACCCCAATGTGCTAAGAGCCTGCAGGCTTACCTGCATCCAAGCTCCATGGTGACCCTGAGGAGGGCAGACTTGGAATCTGGCTTTGCAGATGGGACTCTGAAGTGTAGAAGGGCTGGCAGCTTGCCAAGGGTCAAAAAGTCCAGGCTGCATTGCCACCCAGGCCCGTCTGACCTCCAGTCTGAGGTCCCTTGTGCTTTGCCCTGAGCTCTTGTCCCTTCCCTTTCCCCTCCCCCACACTCCAACTTCTAGGGACTTGTTTTGACCTCAAGGGAAAGACTTAGGACTGAAGCAATTCTATTGGAGTTGGAGCTGCAGAGCCTGGACCTCTATGTCTCTATCCAGAGCCCACAAGATGGGAAAGGACAGTTCCAATGGCCAGAGCCTGCCTGGAGTAGTATCATTTAACACCTCTGCGGGGCGGGGGGGGGGTTTGAAGCCAGTCTGCCCTGGGCATAGTCAAGGTGGGTGAACAGAGAAGAAAAAAAGCTTTAAAAGACTGAAGTAAAAGGACTCCTTCTCCCCTCTTTGTGCAGTGTGTGCCCCCAAAACCTCTGCTTCAAGTGGTAGTCCATGCCTTCAATTTCAGCACTCCAGAGGCAAGCCAGGCAGATCTCTGTGAGTTCAAGGCCAGCCTAGTCAACACCATAGGGAGTTCCAGACCAGCTTGGGCTACACCGTGGTATGTTGTTGTAAAAAACAATTAAAAAACAAAATAAAAGGACAACTAACAACCACCCAAACAAAAAGATGAAACAAAACAAAACCCCAAAATAGCAACAACAATAACAAAACCCAAAAGTAGAGGTGTCCGGTCAGATCTGCTTGGTCTTTGTCACCCTAGAATGGCAGCATTTTTCTCAGTTAACAGATGGTGGGACCCACCTCAGGGAAGCCAGAAGTCTCAGAAGTTTCCAGAATCAAGGAGCCAGTAAATAGTAGTTTCTGGGCCTCTGTAGAATAAGAAGACAACTGAAGGGGGGTAAAGAATAGCATCTCCTACAGATCCCCAGACCCTGGCGTTAGGGGGCTAATCATACCCAACATCAAAGAAAGGGGGGGAGGGCTTCCTTTCATAAAAGTATTTAATTTGTTGCAGGGAGTGCTTGCTTTATTGAGTTAGGAGATTAAGAGAGTGAAAATCTCAAATCCGCAAGGAATTTTCCCTGGCGGTGCTTTGTCGGGTTTATTAGTTTGGGGGACATTTCGGGCTCTTGAGGGAGTCACTGCTGGATAGATTTAAGTGGCTTTTGAGCTCTGCTGAGCCTTGCCCCGTGCACATAATCGGCACTGTATGTGCGGTGACACTTCTGATGTGATCGATGGTGGAAGGCCAGGCTGCTAATAAGAGAGACTGTTATTAATTCTGTCTCTGGCGTTCCCACGTGAGATGTCTGGCTAACTGTCCCCTGATAACGAATGACTTTGCCTGAGGGAGGGCTGGATCAGGTGAGGTAGGGGTGACCCCCCATATTATGAGCAAATAACTTAGCCAGAACCCCTCTCTTAAACCAGCACTTGCCTGGCTGCAAAGGGAAGGGACTGGCAGGAGAGTCGTCCAGGCTGGAACTGATCCAAGAGTGGAAGGCCCTTCAGGGTTGCTCAGAAATAACTGGAGCTTAACACTCAAGAGCCTTGAGAACCAGCTCTAAATCCAAGCTGCTCTGGCTTCCACTCAGCAACCCGAGAGCAAGAACTTGCCAGAAGGTTCTTATGAGATACATACGCTCTGAGAACATTCTTGTCATTACTAGGAAAGGGCCAAAAGGTACATGAGAAATGGGTCAGCTTAGTTGAGTTGGAGCATTCTTTTTTTTCCCCCCTTTTTGTATCCCATGTAGCCCATGCTGGCCTCAAACTTGTTATGTAGCTAAGGATGGTTTCGAATTCTTGTCCCTCCTGCTGCCCGGTTTATGTGGTGCTGGGAATGGGAGTCCAGGGCTTCATGCTTGCTAGGCAAGCACTCTATCAAATGATCTGCATCTCTAGTCCCATGTGAGGACACTTTCCAAAGTCCTGAGTGATTCTCCCCATGTGGACAGGATGGAAGAAACTTGAACTTCCCACTTCAGCCTTGAACTTGCTCTCATTGATGACCTTTCATCTTGGCTCCTTAGAAGAATCTCCCTTCTCAGCGTGGACAGAAAGTTTCTCCAGCACTCTGGAGTCAGTCTTATAGGGACAGAACTGCCTTTCTTTATAACTCAGAGGAGATTATAAATTCCTCTCAATGTGGAAATCAACAAACTTCATTCATTCATTCATTCATTCATTCAAATATTTGATAAGGTCTTACTGATTGCAAGCCTTGAGCCAAGTGCGAGGCATTTAAAAATGGACCATGGCAGATGTTCTTATTACTCAATTGTTTCTTTGTAATGATGCACAGAGTCACATAAGGGGGTATTGGTAATGAGGGCTGATGTGAATGTACAACACAGAGGCGTGACCGGTCAAGAAGGGTTTCCAGAAGCAAGGTTGGATATACCAAGATAGGAGGGTGGATCAGTGTGAACACAGCAAGGATGTGCAGTGGGGAAGAGGCCCCTGAGCAAGGGCTGGGGAGACAGCCTGACGTGGAGCACTTGCATGTGCCCAACAGATGACCGAGATGGACAGTAGAGGCTGGACATGTGTTCCATGTGGATGGAGAATAGGGCAAAACTATCAGCATCTGTCATTGTCCAAGGGAAAGACCATAAGCACCTGCCATGGTCAATGGGATCTCATGCTGTCTGAGTTATGGAGGCTAAGCTTGATGCTGAGAGTTTGGGGGACCCTGAAGAGACTTTGGGAAAGACGGAGTTCTGTATGTGAGACAGATCTTTGGTTTTAGTACTGAGAAGAGATAAAAGGAAAATGCTAGGACTGGGGAAACGGCTCAGCAATGAAGCATGGGCTGCACAAGGTTGGATCCAAGTTTGGAAGTCATTTGGACAGCTCTGCTGAGGGACTTGTTCAAGAACAGACGTCTCTGAAGCAGTGTGGGCTCAAGGGAAATCTCCAGCTTTACACACACACACACACACACGCATGCACACACACACACACACACACATACTTCACACACATATATATAGAGAGAGTCTTGGCTGACTTGAACTTACTATGTAGCAGAGGATGATCTTGAACTTCTGATCCTTCTACCTTCACCGCCTGAGTGCTGAGAGTAATGTGTGGGCCACCAGAACACTTGCAGACAGTGTGTTTGTGTGATTACACAAGTGTATATGTGTGTGTGAACATGTACATGTGTACGCGTATGTGTAGAGGCCATGGGTCAATGTTGGGTGTCATCCTCAATTGCTTTCCACCTTATTTTTGAGGGCCCTCTCACTAAGCCTAGGGTTCATCAATTGGTCAACTTGGCTAGCACTGAGCTCCAAAGATCTGCCTATCTTTCCCCTGCCACCCTTTCCCCAGCACCAGGGTTCCAGGTGCACACCCCTACAGGCTTTTCCCATGGGATCCAACTTGTGAAGCATCTCTCCGACCCACCACACTCACGCTGTTGTGAAGCACCAAGGAATAAACGCCACCTTTCTCACATGCTAAGCAAACTCACTGCCAGCTAAGCCTCATCTCCGACCCCAATACTGCTACTATTCAAGCACCATTGAGTACGGAACCCAGGACCACCACTGAGCTGGGGCCTCTGCTTTGACTTTTGTCTTTAGGATGAGAGATGTGAGCCTATTGGGTGCGAATAGAAACAGGACAGAAGAAAGAGAATGGCTTAAGGGAGCAGAGAGCTGAGAAGGGCTTGCAGAATAGAGCCAGGCCCTAAGTGCAGGTGGGGCTCCCAACAGGTTTGAGGAACAGGGAGGTGGAAGAGTAGCATGGAGGAGCTGTGGGTTCCCGGTACCCAGGGCAGGGGGTCCAGGTCTGTGGCTGTTGTGTCTCTTAACAGTGGAGTCAGGTACGGAGATTTGGTTGTGTCTCTTAACAGTGGAGTCAGGTACAGAGATTTGGTTGTGTCTCTTAACAGTGGAGTCAGGTACGGAGATTTGAGGCCCGGTGCAGGTTCCCAGGTTGTCACTCTGCTGACAGTTGGACAGCGTTGCAGACCACTATCATCAAGTGGTTTTCCATTTGGTATCTAACCTGCTTCTCGCTCCTCTTCCTTCACTAACACACACACAAGCCAGACTTTTCTGGTGAGCAAGCCGGAAAATAGCGAGTGTGTACATCTGAGAGTGTGTGTGCGCATGTGAGCGCGAAAGAGTGGATGTGTAGGCCACAGAGAAACTACTGATGCTGTTTCCCAGTTGGTGTTCACTTTGCGTGTCTGTATGTGCCGATGTCTGGGGGCAGAGCACACGTGTGCTGTGGCACATGTGCAGAGAGACTTGATGACTTGGCAAGCAAGCACCTTCACCCACCAAGCCGTCTTGCCCATTCCTTTCTTGTTTTTTGAGATAGGCTATCTTGTGGACCTGGAGCCTGCTAAGGGAGCTAGATCGGCTAGCCTGCATTCCCCAGACATCCATTCATCTCTATTTCCACCTTGGGGTTGCAATCCCACGTCACTCAGCGCTCCCAGGATGCTGTGTTAGGTCCCTTGGGAGAATTAAGACAAGCAAGCCTGGGCTTATCCTATGACTACTAGCACAGGTAGATACTGGGGTACTTTTTCTGTTAAAGGCTAGGATGAAAATACCTTGGGCTTTGGACTCATGAATACTATCTTCTCTTGCCACCTCATCTTTTTCCTCCTCTTTCTCTTCCTCCTCCTTCTTAACGACGACGCTTTAAATATGTAACAAAAACTGAGCCCGTGATGGCTCGGCTCAGTGCTGACCAGGACACCTGAAGAAGTAACATCAAAAGCTGGATGTGGTGGCTTGCATCTGTAATCCCAGCACCCCTATGGGATGGGAGAGGGAGATAGGAAAGCCAGAAGCTCTTAGGGCAACTGGCTCAAATCAGAAAGCCCAGCAGCGGAAACAAGCCAGCCCCTGTTCTGACAGGCGGAAGGCAAGAACCAGCCCCTGCAAAGTATTCTCCGACCTCAACGTGTGTGCCGTTGCATGTGTGAGTGTATGCGTGTGCATAAAAACATTCCTTTAAAATTTTTGTTTTGTGTGTGTGGGGGAACATGTATCTGGGTATCATGTGTATGTCTGATACTCACAGAGGCCAGAAGAGGCATCAGAACCCCTGGAACTGGAGTTACAATGGTTTCAAATTTTCATATGGAAACCTGGGGATAGAACCTACATCTTCTAGAAAAGCAGTCAGTGCTCTTAACCACTGACCCACCTCTCCAGGCCCTAGAAACTATGCCATCTGAGCTGACCAGACAAAAACAGGCTGCAGTCACTCCTAGCTCAAGGGGCCTCGTGTTCTGGCTCCTGGCCTAGTGTAAAGGCAGGCGTGTGCTCAGATAGATGCTAACTGAGCTCCAGGATAGCACGTCCAAACTTTGAGAACACAGGCTCCACTGTCAAAGGACTTGTCCTCAGACCCTGTCTAAGCTGCACGACCTTGGGAAGGGGGGCTGTCCTCGAAGGGCCTCTGTCTCCCCATCTGTAGAGGATAAAGTTGAGGAAACAGTGGAGGAACATGTTACACGTGAAGCAGGGCGCCTGGAACCTGCAAAGTTTTAGCCTTGGACCCCTGGGAGGCCTCGTCGTAGAGAAGTGAACTTGGCCTGGCCCTGAAGAGAAAAGTGGGTGAGAGGGTGTGAGGGTCAAGATCAGGAAGGAGACAGTACAAATCGGGGCTGAGGGACCAGTGCGAGCTGGTGTTTGAAAGTCCTCTGGAGAACTATAGAAACCTCGGATGTACAGACAAGGGGACTCAGAGAGGCACAGACCCCAGAGCCTTTCCCCCAGATGCCAAGTTCAGAATTAGCTGGTTGCTTTTTCTGTGTTTGCTCTGTTGTAGGCTGTGTATTATAAGGCGGATGGATCCCTCCCCTGATGCCTGGGAGCGGGGCTGCCACAGCTCCCTCCGGACAGCTTCCTCCTTGTCCAGGGAAGGCAGTCACTTCCTAGGAGGGGCGGGCTCGCCAGTAATTCCCAAATGCCAGACATGCCTAAACCCTTACAAAGGTTTTTAGGACAGCTTAAAGGGAGACTTCAAATCACAGATAGCCAGGTAACCATGGCAGGAAGAAAGTGGGTTCATTCCATTAAGAAAGAGGGCTCCATCTGTCTGATCCTGGTCTCAGGCATGTCTCATCGTTGGAGATGGGGGCTTCCAGCTCCTTGTCCTAAATCTATTAAACAACAGAATCGCTTAGCCAACGTGTCTCATTTCGATGCTATACTCAGCAACATCTTGGTGATAATTTGACTTTTCCCATATGCCTACCAAGGAGAAAACGCAAGGATTGGAAGGCGAGCCTAGCCCTTTCGACTGTTAAAAACCTTACTGCAAAATAAGCAAGTTGTGCATTAAGTTTCTACACCTACTCTTGCAGGCTGGTTGTTATTAGTCACGGCTCTTATTTGGTCAGCTCTGGGGTGAAAGTGGTTACCCCAACAGGTCCGCAAGGCCTTCGGATGCTCACCAGCTCCTCCTCTGCCCTCTAAACTCTCGGCTTGTGTGTCAGCACTTCAGTCGTGCTTTTATATGCGATAGTCCTTCAAATTCACTGCCAAGTTTGATGAACCATGGCTATGTGTTTAAGTTGGCTGTAGAAACCACATACTCTTTTCTATTCACATACCTACCTTAATACACATGCTTTAAAAATGCTACATTTTGTTTACTTATTTGCAAGCCTGTGTGTGTGTGTGTGTGTGTGTACACATGCATGTCACAGAGTGCATATAGAGGTCAAAGGACACCTTGCAGGAATCAGCTCGCTCTCCCCGTCTCTTTCATTAGGGTTTTCAGGACTGAACTCAAGTCCTCCGGCCTGGCAGCAAGTACCTTCATCTACTGAGCCATCTCATCAACCCTGTGTAATTTTCATTTTATTTTTATATAATTTGTTTTATGTTCATTGTTTTGGTGTTTTGCCTGCGTGTATATCTGTGTGAGGGTGTCAGATCCCCTGGAACTAGAGTTACAAACAGTTGTGAGCTGCCACATGGGTGCCGAGAGTTGAATTCCGGTCCTCTGGAAGAGCAGCCAGTGCTCTTAACTGCTGAGCCACCTCAGCCCCCGCCACGTGGTTCTGTATAGTGTGACTTTGTCATGTAAATTGTGAAAGCAGGACAGGTCTGCTTACCTGTTCCATTCTTTAAATTGCGTTTGTATGTATGTGTATAGTTTTTCAAGACAGGTTTCTCAGTGTAGCCCTGACTGTCTTGGAATTTACTTTGTGGAACAGGCTGGCCTCAAATTCACAGAGATCCACCTGACTCTGCCCGCTGAGTGCTGGGATTAAAGGCGTGCGCCACCACACCTGGCCATTCACATTCTTTAATGGATTTATTTATTTTATTTTGTGTGAGTGTTTTTCCTGTATGTATGTTTTGTATCACATGTATGCTTGGTGCCCCCAGAGATCAGAACAGGGCATTAGTTCTCCTGGAGCTGGGGTTACAGATGGTTGTGAGCCACCTCGTGGGTGCTAGAGACCAAACCCAGATCCTCAGAGAAGGCACTGGTGCTCCTAACTGTTGAGTCATCGCTCCAGTCCCAGGTGTTCCATTCTTCAGAAACTTCCCTCCCATTTCTGCACAGCATTCTTGTGGAGGACAGGGTCCAGACAGAGCTTGCTGAGTCCTCACACAGCTCTAGGAAAATGACAATTGGCTCATAACTGTATTAGCACTCTCGGTTTGTTATGGGACATGCGGGGTCCTGACATCACTCAGCTGGGAAGTTAAGCGGCTTTGCTGGATGATGGGGACCAGCTCACATTCGTGTTTCTTTTTAAGAAACGAATCTATGGGCTCAGCAGTTAAGAGCATTTACTGCTCTTCCAAAGACTGGGGCTCAGTTCCCAGAACCCACAATGGAGGCTCACAACTGCCTGTAACTCCAGTTCCAGCACATCCGACATCCTCTTCTGGCCTCTGCAGACATGTACCTCATTTATTTCACACATGCAGGCAAAACACTCAAACACATAAAAGGAAATAAATATTATTTTGTTAAAATATTGTTACACATATAAAGATGAATTGCAGGGCTGTGCCGATGAGCCAATGGATAAAGGTTCCTGCTGTCAGATCTGATGACCTTTCATTGCCTGGGACCTACGTGACAGTGGGGGAGTCAGCTCCTGAAAATTGCCCTCTGACTTCCACAAGGACACTGTGACATGCTCATGACCACAGAATTACACACACTCCCGAATAAGAAATGCTGCGGGACTGGAGAGATGGCTCAGAGGTGAACAGCACTGACTCTTCTTCCACAAGTCCTGAGTTCAAGTCCCAGCACTTGGAGGCTCACAACCGTTCGTAATGAGATCTGGTGTCCTCTTCTGGCATGTAGACATGCATGCAGGCAGAACATTATTTTTTAATAAATAAATAAATCTTTTTTTAAAAAAAGAAATGTAATAAAAATGTTGTAGTGGATTACAAACAGACCTTAGACAGCTGCTGAAATTACCTAGAGAAGTTAAGATTTGAGGCAGTGGGTGAAGGGGTAAGAAAATTACAGCACAACTCAGTGAGGAAACTTAAGTTTGTGTATGACAGCAGCCAGGTGTGGTGGCACAAACCGACCAACCCAGCTCTTGAGAGTCCAGGGGTTCAGGAACATCCTCGGCTACACAGCAAGTTTAAGGCCAGCCTGGGCTAAGGCCAACCTGGGCTATAAAATAAAAATCAAACAAAAAATAAACAAAAAATTCACACAGGTATATATTTTTCTTTTAAAAAGATTTTTATCTTTTATTTATGTGTTTATGTATGGGAGATTGGATTTGTGCACATGTGTGCAGGTGCCTGAGGGCAGGGAATCCCCCAGAGATGGATTTATCAGTGGATTGTGCTGGGGATTGAGCTCAGATCCTCAAGAGCAGCACATACTCTTAACTCCCAAGCCATCTCTCCAGTCTCAAACAGAATACTTTATTTTTAGGACTTATTTTTACTAATTTATTTTTCATTTATTTGTTTTATGTATACGAGTGTTTTGCCTGCATGTCGGTATGTGCACCATGTGCATACAGTGTCCTCAGAGGCCAGAAGGGGGCATCGGATCACTTGGAACTGCAGTACAGACAGTTGTGGGCTGCCAAGTGGGTGCTGGGACCAGAACCTGGGTTCTTTGCAAGAGCAGTAGCTGGTTTTAATCGCAAAACTATGGCTCCAGCTCCACCAATATTTTTCTTAAAATAATAAATGTTTAGAATCAACATAGCCTTAGCATCAAAAGTTGTATTCCTCAGGAGATAGAATTGCATTATAAATTATTTAAAATTACCATATGTGGCAGGACATAACAATAATCCCAGCCTTTACAAAGCTGAAGGAGGAGGGTCATAAGTTCAAGGCCAACCTGGGCTACAGTTCAAGTTCAGGACAAGCTTGGGCTACACAGGGGACTGTCTTAGTTACTATTGCTGTAATGAGATACCATCATCAAGTTGACCAAAAGCAACTTGAGGAGGAAAGGGTTATTTGGTTTACACCTCCACATCACAATTCATCACTGAAGGAAGTCAGGACAGGAACTCAAGCAGGCCATGAGCACGGAAGCAGGAGCTGATGCAGAGGTCATGGAGGGATGCTGCTTACTTGCTTGCTCCTCATGGCTTGTTCTTACAGAACCCAGGATCACAAGCCCAGGGGCAGCATCATCCCTAATGCACTGGGCCCTCCCCCATCAATTACCAATTAAGAAAATATCCTACAGGCTTGCCTACAGCCAGATCTTATGGAGACTTTTTTCTCAATTGAGGTTTCCTCCTCTCAAATGACTATAACTTGTTTCAAGTTAACATAAAACTAACCAGCACAGGGATATTATATTAGAGACAAAACAAAATAAAAACAGACAGATAAACAAAAACAAATTTCATTGGGGACAGAGCTCAGTTGGTAGAAGACTTGCTTAGTGTGCAAGAAGCACACATAAACCAGATCCATGAAACTGGAGTTATAGATGGTTGTGAGCGCCATGTGGGTGCTAGGAATCGAACCCTAATCTTCTGCAAGAGCAGCCAGTGCTCTTATAGTCTAGCTGTCTCAGCAGCCCTTCTGCATCTTCCCTTTAAATAAATAACACCAACGTCTAGTTCCCAGGGTTCTAAAATTTGGATGTAATTAGTCTGGGATTCACCTTGGATTTTGCAGCTCAGGCTGGCCTCAAACTCAGCTACGCAGCTGCGAATGTTTTTGAACTTCTTTGTTTAGATTATTTAAAATGCATTATGTGTGTGCCTGCACACTGGTGTGATGTGGGACAGAGGGTGACTTCGTGGAGTTAGTTTTCTTGTTCCACCTTTATGTGGGCCCCAGACTCACACTGAGATCACTAGACTCTTGGCAAGCACACTTACCCACTGAACCATCTGGCCAGTCAACCTTGAATTTCTGATCTTCCTGCTTCTACTTTCCAAGTGCTGGCACCATCATGTTGGGTTTGGTTGTTTGTTCGTTGTCTTGTTTTTGTTTGATACAGGGTCTCACTATGTAGCCCTAGCAGCCTGGAACTCACTATGTAGACCAGGCTGGCCTCCAACTTTCTGAGATCCACCTGCCTCTGCCTCTGCCTCTTGAGTGCTGGAACTAAAGGTGTGCACCACTACACCTGGCTATGCCAGGTTGTTTTTCATGTGGTGCTTGGGGATCACACACAGGCTTCCTGCATTGTGGGCAGGCACTCTCCTGACTGAGCTCCAGCCCCAGCTCTATCTTGGTTTTCAGTCCTTCCTAGACCTTCCTAGGCCTGAGGGTTTGTGTTCGGAGTCTGGACTGTACCTGGTGGCCAGTCCTGGGATGCTCTTTCTCTTGCTTGTGTTAATGTCTGCATCAGCAGTGACCTGTCAAGTTACCAGCTGCAGAAAAGACCTCAGGTCTGAACCTCCCTCTTTGGGACAGAGAGCTGCTTTCCGGAACTTGTGACTCTTTAAGGTTCTGTTCAGAGACGGGAACACCTGGCTCCTGCCTCCGGCATGCACGGAAATGGAGGCCATGGCACTGACCAGGACTGGATGAAATACCTAAAAGTCTTTTTCCAACTCAGAGATTTTCTTTCCACTTGACCTGTTTCTCTAACTCTAAGCCAACTGTGGCATAAAGGTTGCTTTGCAGTGAATTGTTTGAGATTACATGAACCATTCCATCAAGCATCCACAAGCTTGTAAACCTGGCTTTGACCAGAGGCTTTAGAAATAGCCTGTGTCTTTATTCAACTTAGAAAATATTTAAGCATTTGGGTTACAGAAAGTTCAAATTTACACAAAAATAGTGTGTATTCGAATGCATCTCCATGTACCCATCACCCAGTTTTCAACCATTACCAATTAGCTCATGACCAATCTCAAGGTCCCCCACACCCTGATCCAGACATATTCCCAGGTCATATTAGCCGGGTCATATGCTCCAGGTCCTTTAACGCAAGTCCCAACCACCACATCATTCCACCTGCAGATGCTTGAGTATTTGTCTCTAAAAAATGAGATCACCTTCTGTAAGAATATTTTAGATTGATTTGTTATTATTGTATGTGTATTGCTATATGCAAATATATATATATATATATATATATATATACATACACACACACACACACACACACACACACACACTTGGTGCCTGTTGAGTTGAGGGCATCAGATCCCCTGGAAATGGAGTTGTGGACAGTTGTGAGCCATCATGTGAATGCTGGGAATCAAACCCAGGACCTGTGCAAGAGCAGCAAGTGCTCTTAACTGCTGAACCATCTCTCCAACCTGAGGTCACCTTCTTTTACTTTTTTTTTAATAAATTTATTTATTTATTATTTTACACCCCAGCCACAGTTTTTCCTTCCTCCTTTCCCCCCAGTTCCTCTCTGCCACCCCCTTCTGTTCCTATCCCCCAATCCACTCCTCCATTTCTGTTTAGGAAAGGGCAGGTCTCCCATGAGTGTCAACAAAACATGGCGTATCAAGTTGCAATAAGTCTCAGTAACCCCCACCCCCCAATGTAAGGCTGGACATGGCAACCAAGCCAGTATGAGGAGAAAGGATTATAGGAGCCAAAGGGGTGAAAGACACCTCAAGAAAACTCACAGAACTAACTAACCTGGGCTCTTAGGGGCTCAGAGAGACTGAACCGGCAACCAGGGAGACTACATGGGACTGAACTAGGCACTCTGCATACATGTTACAGTTGTGTAGCTTGGTCCTCTTGTGGGACTCCTAACAGTGGGAACAGGCTGCCTCCAACTTTTACAGGCTTTGGGGATCCTACTCTTTATACAAGGTCACCATGTTTTTTTTTTTTTTTTAAAGATTTATTTATTATGTATACAACATTCTGCCTGTGTGTATACCCACACACCAGAAGAGGGCACCAGATCTCATTACAGATGGTTGTGAGCCACCATGTGGTTGCTGGGAATTGAACTCATGACCTCTGGAAGAGCAGATGGTGCTCTTAACCACTGAGTCATCTCTCCAGCCCCACCGCCTTCTTTTTAACGCAACTGCGGTAACATTGTCGTATGGCTGGCCTGGTAAGGAAAGCCTGAAATCTCAGCATTTGGGGGACTGAGGTAGAAGGTTCATGAGTTCTATATCAGCCTGGGTTACATACAGAGCAAGATCCAGTCTCTAAAATAAAATAAAGGTAATTACAACTAAACCATTGCAATACCTAAAAAGAAGTGACAAGAATTCGTTAATTTCATTCAATTATGCAGCCATGCCCACATTCCTTAGATCAGTTCATCTAGTGTTCAAAACCACGGATGAGTTCTTTCTTCCTTTCTGCTTCTCTCCCAAAGAGGTAGAGGTAACTGCTGCTGTGGCTGCTCCTCCTCCTCCTCCTCCTCTTCCTCCTCCTCCTCCTCCTCTTCCTCCTCCTCCTCCTCCTCCTCCCCTCCTCCTCCTCCTCCCCTCCTCCCCTCCTCCTCCTCCTCCCCTCCTCCTCCTCCTCCTCCCCCTCCCCTCCTCCTCCTTCTCTTCTTCTTCTTCTTCTTCTTCTTCTTCTTCTTCTTCTTCTTCTTCTTCTTCTTCTTCTTCTTCTTCTTCTCTCTTCCCTCTTCTCCCTTCTCCCCTTCTTCCTTTCCCTTTTACCTCCATAACCCACTAAATAAATATGCAACCTCAAAAACAAAACAAAACCACAGTTGGTTGGGTTAGGCACATGTACTTGGGAGGCAGCGGCAGGTGAGTCTCTGTGAGTTCAAAGCCAGTATAGCCACACAGTGAGTTCAGGCCAGTCAGGACAATAAAGAGAAACTTTCTGCATTGAAGGACACATGTACCTTCCTTCCCCCTCTGTGTTTATCCCCAGCAGTTGTAATGGATGAAGTTGCATCAGCTTTACCAGCTTTCCACAGTCTCCTGCTGTTATTGCATGCATGGGCTAGTGTCTAACACGCCTTGCTGCCCTCCTGGATCTCCCTCTAAGCTCAGAGCAGAGCAGTGCCTTCCCCATCTTCATCCCCTGTCTTCCCTTGGGAGTTTGGGGCTTGCAGTGCCTAGTGTGCCTGGCTTTTCCATGGGCTTTTACCCCTACCTTTGTGCCTCTGCGGTCAATGTTGCTGGTCTATGGTAATCTTTTTTAGACTATTCTGAGGATTTTAAATGTATTTTTTTCTTTTTAATTATGTGTATGGGGTTGGGCAGGGAATATATGCCATTGCCTGCTGAGGTCAGGAGCTGGAGTTACAGGGAGTTATGAGCTGTCTGACATAGGTTCTGGGAGCAAAACTCAGGTCCTTTGCAAGATCAGCAAGAGCTCTAATCCACTGAGCCACCTCTCTAGCCCTTCGCTTACACTTTCATCTACCTCTGCAGGTATTCATCACGTTGACACTGAAATCCAGTTCTTCTTCTAGCACACAAAGCTGTAGGAAGCACCTTTGCGCTCATTTTATAAAAGTAGGTGTGTGATTGATGTTGAAGGGGGCCACTAGTTAGTTCCCGGCTGCTCAGCCCTGAAATAATCACACAGAAGCTATATTAATTAAATTACTGATTGACCCATTAGCTCTAGCTTCTTATTGGCTAACTCTTATATTAATTTAACCCATTTCTATTAATCTGTATATCACCACGAGGTCATGGCCTACCAGCAGAGTTTTAGCATGTCTATCTCTGGTGCCAGCGGCTCCATGGCATCTCCCTCTCCACCTTCCTTCTCCCTCATTCAGTCCAGTTTTTCCCGCCTACCTAAGTTCTGCCCTATCAACAGGCCAAGGCAGTTTCTTTATTCATTAACCAATAAAAGCAACACACAGACAGAAGGACCTCCCACACAAATTGCACACCTGCCATACCCCTAGAAACAGCCACCGGGTCAAAAGGTACACACACTAACTACCGAAAGGAAGTGGTAGTGCTACACTACTGTGCACTGTGCATTGTGCACCGTGCACTGTTGTACACCGTGGCATGTGCTGTTTATCAGCACAGGACCTTGTCAGTCTTTATAGGTTAGTTGTTGTTAGTGGTGGTATAAGATTTCTTTAGTTTATTTTTATGTGTATGAGTGCTTGCCTGCATGTATGTATGCATGTGCACCATGTGTGTGCAGTTTCTATGGAGGCCAGAAGAGGTGTTAGATCCCCTGGAACGAGAGTGAGTTAAAGACAGCCGGTCCTGTCACGTGGGTGCTGGGAACTGAGCCTAGGTCCTCTGCAAGAAGAGCGAGAGCCCTTCAGCCGAGCCATCTTTCCAGTCCCAGACTTTAGTTTTTGGCAGTCTGAGGAATGAAGGTAGCACATTGTAGTAGCTAAGGAGCCCAGGTCACTAGCAAATGCCACATTTTCATTCCTCCTCATGTCTCCCAGGAATGGCTCATTTTCTGAAATTTCTTATTGAGTGGAAGGAGTTTTGTTAGAAATAATAGTCTTTTGGTGCTCCGTGACAAATATATCTCCTGATACATCACTTTGCTTTGAACTCAGTCAATATCTATCCCAAACAAAACTAAAACACAAGATGAGGGGCTGGAGAAATGGCTAAAGTGTGGGCTGCTCTTCTGAGGACTTGAGTTTGGGTCCCAGAATTTACATGGGGGCTCAAATCATCTGGAATCCGAGATCCAGGGGCCCCGATGCCCTCCTCTGGTCTTTGGGGCCACTTCATGCATACAATGTACTTATATAAGGCAAACTTGCATACACATAAACTAAAAATAAATCTTTAAAAACAACAAGGGTCGGATGGTGGTGGCGCACTCCATTAATCCCAGCACTCAGGAGGCAGAGGCAGGCGGATCTCTATGAGTTCAAGGTAAGCATGGTCTACAGAGCGAGTTCCAGGACAGCCAGGGCTACACAGAGAAATCGTCTTGTCTCACTCCCCAGTGCTGGGATTTCAAGCTTACACCTCCACACCTGTGGCTATTTGTGTGGCTACTGAGGACTGAATTCAGGTCCTATGCTTATGCAGCAAGTACTTTATTGGCATAACTGTCTCCCCCACGCACACCCTTCCGAGAGAAATACTTTTTATCTGGGGACATTTCCCGCGTTCTTAGAAAACCGCAAGAGGCGCTATTGAGGAACCAATCCTCAGCAACCAGGTTCTAATTGAGACTTTTTTAAAAAAGCCAATTTTATTACTATAAAAATAGCCTGATATTGTCTTATTTAAGTCGTAAATTATTTTTGATGTATAGAGCTGTTCAACCATCGTATTCTATTGTTAAAATACTTTTGTCACCCCAGAATGATTCCTCGTGCCTGTCTGTTATCATTTTGTCCTTAGCATGACAATCTCGTCAGTGTGGGGACAGGCAAAGAGCAGCCCTAAGAGATCATCTGCTTGTGAATTCAGGGCCAATGTCTCCAACAGTATGTTCTCACAGGTCTGTGTCTACTTGGGTGACAACATTTTTCCGGAGAAGACACACATACACATCTTCTTGCCCCAGATGGGAAGTTCATGACAGACATTGGTGAACTGCGGGTTTTATTGGGGTTACTTATAGGAATACTTACAGGGTTACTTCCTGGAGTGGACATACTCAAAGACAGCTGTATCACTAAAGCCCACCCAGCATGGATGACAGCTCACAAAGCTGGGGACCTGGAGCACACTGCACAGCCTGCAGCAGCTCAACAAGTTAGAGAGTGTCCTTTCCAAGTGACTAAATTGGTCTAAACCTCTTCCGGGCAGCTCAGCTTGTTTCTGTCTCTTTCGGGTAGCTTGGTTCATCTGAGAGTCTTCTTTACAGCTCAACCCTGCTCCTCTGAGAGGGAGGGACTCTCAGCCTTTATTGCTTACTCTAGCAGGGAGGGGTCTACTGAGTCTGGTCAGTTTTAGGGACTTTATGAAGCTATTGTGAGTTGTTTGCCTTCCTTTTTAAGGAGCTTCCTGCAGGATGACATTTTTTTTTTTTTTTATCTCAGAGGAAAGTGCTGTGCAGGGCTTACTGGGGAGACCTGGGGCAGGCCTCCTCCTGAGAGTACCAGTCATGCTGAGCCCCGTTCTTACCTCTTCCAGGTGGATAAAATTCGAAGAAAAGGTGGAAGAAGGAGGAGAACGCTGGAGCAAGCCCCACGTGTCCACGCTGTCCCTGCACAGCCTCTTCGAGCTCCGCACCTGCCTGCAGACGGGGACAGTGCTGCTGGACCTGGACAGCGGCTCCCTACCACAGATCATAGGTGAGGCGAGGGCATCTCTGCCGTGGTCCCCACAAACGAGGGTCCATGTGACTGGCCAGTTCAACCCTCGCCTGATTCTGCAGAGATGAGTTTGATTCTGAAGCTATCTCCAGACAGTGTCCTAGATGCCCTGATTTCCACACTGCACAGACCTCCAACCGCTAGGTGAAGAGCATCCTTGAAGTGTGGTTCAGCAAGGCAGCAGACAGGAAAGGGGCTCCGTGAATATGCAGAGGGTACTATTGCCATGGCAACTTGTTCCTTTTTCAGAGGAAATGGGCCATCTTTCTTCTTTAGCAAACTAACTCCTGCTAAATTGAGTGTCAAAAGAGAAGGTGGCTTGCCTCTTGTCCCTAAACATCCCTGTGATTTTTATTCTATCTAGTGCATTTGATTTGGCTGTAACTATTTCTCCTCTAAAAGAGAATTCATTGGGGAGAATGAAAAGCCTTTGTCACAGCGTCCTGGCACACTTATAGGTTCTATTTCATGCATGCTTCACAACAGGGATAGAAAGAGCATAGGCTTCTAGCCACACGTGCACACAGCTGGAGATATATACACAACTTTATACATGAAGAGATTGGGGGTGGCAGTCCCAGCAGTCAGTGGGCAAAGCCACAGAACTACCTTCAACTCCCTGATCCCTTTGCTCATACAATCCCCAGGGAAGAATCCAGACCCCACATGGGCCTGGCCTGTTTATTTCTCTTCCAGATGATGTCATTGAGAAGCAGATAGAGGACGGGCTTCTGCGACCAGAACTCCGGGAAAGGGTCAGCTACGTGCTCCTGAGGAAGCATCGTCACCAAACCAAGAAGCCCATCCACCGCTCCCTTGCAGACATTGGGAAGTCGGTGTCCACTACAAGTGAGTAGGCTATTCTCAGGTGGGCACAGGACATGTAGCCAGGAGAGCCCATCTCAGTAGCTGGAAGTCTCTGACTTCATGATCCTGAAGAAATGCTGAGGTTCTGGGGCTCCCCCAGCCTCTTTCTCTGGAAGACCTGGAGCGGGAGCAGCCATACTCTATATTGTCCTTGACACCAGAGCACAAACAGACGGTTCACAGCCAGGCCTGCACATGGCAACGGCTTCAGTCCTTGAAAGGTGTCCTAATGCCTAGATCCCACGCGGGAGCTCTGGATTGTGGTGGTCTGGAGAGCATCCTGGGAAAGAGCGATAGGTTAGAACCTTCCCAGAGACCCGTGCAGCACCAGGGAATGCCTATAGGGATGGCTTGTTATGAAACAGCTGGGTTTTCCACTAAGCCCTGCCCCCAAGAGAAGCCAGGACCCTCCATAGAAAACAGAACACATGAAGGTGTGGGAGCATTGAGGTCACCCCAAGTGTGCCGGGGCTTGTATACCTGGCTTCTAGTGTCATTATGACCAGCAAAGCCTGGTGCCATTTGGGGAAAGCAGACTGTACACTCTAGAAGACTGTTCACATTGGCTCAGTATTTGAGAAGTCTGAGGGCCCTAGCCCTGGTCAGCCCAGCAGACAAGCATAGGAGCCAGAGAGTGACAGAATCAGAGATAAAGGCAGATAGCCTGTTGCACCCAATGTTGATTTAACCAGCTGTGGATTCTATCACCCTTTCCACTGTACAAATATTTACCTGGGTCTCCTGGAAAGTCAGCCAGGGCTCTGAATCACTGAGCTATCTCTCCAGCCCCGTTCCCAGGTAATCTTATTCACCCTATTTCTCTAAGCATTATTCTTGGAAGGGAAGCTATGTCTTGTAGCAGCTTTGTTTAGTCTGAAGGGACTACATAGCCACTGTGCTAACCAGAGAGTCTGTAGTGGCAAGGACACTGGGGCCACATGCCCTCCCCTCCCCCTTCCAGATCGCAGCTCTGCCAGGAGCCCCTCGGCAGGCCCAGCTCTGCACCGTTCCACCGAGGACCTGAGGATTCGGCACAGCACCAGCTACGGACATCTCTGTGAGTGTTCTCTGTTGAGCTCTGGCTGTGACAGAGGTGGAGTGTCCACATATCCATGGGTGGAGAAGGTAGAGCCCAGGGTCCACATATCCATGGGTGGAGAAGGTAGAGCCCAGGGTCCACATATCCATGGGTGGAGAAGGTAGAGCCCAGGGTCCACATTTCCATGGGTGGAGAAGGTAGAGCCCAGGGTCCACATTTCCATGGGTGGAGAAGGTAGAGCCCAGGGTCCACATATCCATGGTGAGGGCTAAGAAGGTGGGCTTGGGGCTAGAGCAATGGCTCAGAGGTTAAGAGCACTGACTGCTCTTCCAGAGGTCCTGAATTCAATTCTCAGCAACCACATGGTGGCTCACAACCATCTATAATGGGATCAGGTGCCCTCTTCTGGCCTGCAGGCAAACATTGAGGCAGAATACTGTGTACATAATAAATAAAATCTTAAAAAAAAAAAAGGAATACCGCTTGGTGCAGGAGAATTGTCTGTATTCTGTCAATTTATGTTTTAAATAAATGCTGATTGGCCAAGCAGGAAATATAGGCAGGAAAACCAGACAGGAAGTAGAAATGATGCAATGAGAACAGGAGAATTCTGGGAAGAAGGAAGCTGATTCCTCCCACTCCTGCCCAGATCACCGAAGCAGCAGGATGTGACCTGCCAGCTGAAAAATGTACAGAGCCATATGGCAAAAATAGATCAGAATAATGGGTTAATATAAGTCATAAGAGCTAATAAGAAACCTGAGCTAATGGTTTATAACTTATAGAGATCTCTGTGTGATTTTCTTTGGGGCTAAACAGCTATGGGGTACTGGGCAGGACAGAAACCCCAACAAGCCAGCCCATCATGTTACAGCAGCTAAAAAAAAAAAAAGGTAGGGCCCAAGCAGAGCTCAAGCTATGAGTACTCATTTTTTAAGGAATGAGTGAGTGTAGAGCCTGGAGTCTAGCTGCTTGTTCAAGCAAGCTTCCCTTGAAGAGAAAGAGAGTGGGGATGACAGCCAAAGGAGCTGCAGAGCTGAGGGAAGGGCACCTGGCTGCCGCCTTCAGGGCCAAGGGCAGAGACTGCTGTGAGCCTGGCTTCCCCTCATAAGCCTGCTTTCCTGTCTCTCCTAGGTCACGCCCAGAGTAGAAGCATGAATGACATCTCTCACACCCCAAACACAGACCAGGTAGGACAGCGCTGCCCTAGACTCAGAGGTAGGCAGGGAAGGAGGAGGCCTTCGGTGTCAAGAGTGGAGAGCCTTGAGGACCTTTCTCTGCAGGGACCAGACACCCCCAGGACTGAGAAGAATGTAGAAGTAACCCACCAGATAGCTCTGGAGAAGAGAGGCCATAAAGACGGAGGGTGGGACAGTTTGAGCAGAGGACTTTCCATCTGTTTGACTTTGCCCTGGACAGCTGGTAGCCAGCAGGACTGGAGTGAGACCCCCCCTAAGTGGTCTAGGTTTTAAGGTTGAAGAACCATGAGTTTTCCAGGAGGTCCACTTGTGGGGAACCTGGAAGCATTCTTAGAGACTGGTCCAGAGATCGCTGTGAGTGAGGAAGCCGGGCCAAGGGCAAACAGACCATCAGAACTGACTTCTCTCAACCACCAAAGGTGAAGGCCTAGAGGGAGGTCTGGGCAGCTTACCACTAAGTTCCAGCAAAGGAGGCTAGGGTGGGAGCTATCCCAGGGCTCTTCTCTGACCCTTAGCTCACACAGCAGTGGAGTGTCTTGGGGTCTAGCCAGTGACGGGATCCTACCATCTATGAAGCCAAAATTGGTCTCGGGTTAACAAACATTGAGTTTCATCATCGACAGAGCTAGAGAGAATATTTGGTCATTTATTTCAGTCTCTTGATAATTTCTGTGGAAATTATGCTCTCTGAAGTGAGAGTAAGAGCATGTCAAGTCTTCTTGGGTTGTATTTTCCTCCTGGAGCAGCGGAGAAACAAATTCATGAAGAAGATTCCCAAGGACTCAGAAGCCTCCAATG